>NW_025964361.1:30553062-31043062 GCF_023055435.1 Haliotis rufescens
ATATGGCAGCGACCGTAGAAGCGGTGGCGTCATGAATTCATATTCGGTATAATTCTATGAATTGTTTAATCGGCTTTACTTAGAAATTGGCGGATGATAAAGTAGAAAAATCTATCGTTGTCCCTGTGTGACAACGGTGAAAGGATCTATACCGAAACGTCGCCTTTACAGTAAATAGAGAAGTTGTCCATAAAGTGTCTCTATTTTTACAATTCTATGTATACAAAGACATTTGCAATGAGGAACAAACGTGTTTAAATACGGACCATGTTGATTCACCAACAGGCCTACATGCTGATATAGGATAGTTGTAGTGTTCCTGCTACGTAATACCCATGAAACATCCACCATCCCCGTGGGAATTCCGTGGTCCCCATCGTGGATAGTTGCTCATGATCTCTCTCACTGGATTCAGACGCTGCAGACCATAAAGCTGGTATTTTGCTGATTACGACGTTGAACAACAGACACACCAGCTCTAATGAAAACCTCATCCTCATGACATATGACATCCACCACACTATAATAGCCCACTGCCATACGCTGATGTACACCTACCCTGTGAAACCTTGTTGCCACCGACCGCTATCGCTGTGTATAATAAATGGCTCTACTCCCCATATATATTGTTAAGCACTTACCTTCATATTGAAACATCGTACCCATGTCCAGATTGCAGACGTCCTTGCATGTGTATATGTATGCATAGATAATGAACCACTACGCACCCGGCGCTGTCATTTGTTGTAAACGAAATACGAGCCCACCGAGGATTTAATATTCTGGAGAGATCTTAACGAGATCGATGGTGTCTCCCCAGGCCTTCCTTTCTAACAGTCAGTGGTAGATTTTAACAATAGAACAATGTATTGATAATCATTGTTCCACTTTAATCATGACCATGAGTTATTTTCCGTTTTCTTATTACATCGTCTTCGGAGCGGGAGGCATTTGTTTATCATCTTGGGTCGAGATAAACACTTAATAGAAATCTAACACGCAGGTTCCTCTGAGCAAACATTTACTTATCGAACATGTACATGTAGTTTTGGGTGGAACACGACGTTAACCGGGCGCCTGGAGCACTGCTTCTGGTGTTTCTGCTGGTGACATTCATTACCTTCAAAGAAATACGGTGGACAACAATACTCTTTCTACGGAGATTCAAAGAGCGTCACACGACATTAATCAGGTTTAGAACATTCAATGCCTTAGTAAAGCTTTCAAACGGTTTTATGGTTGACATGTTGAGGACATTTCCCAAACTGACGAATCGGTGAAAAATAGGATGTCTGATGCAATTTCCTGTTTTGAAGCGTGCCCGTGTTTTCTCAGGTGCACAATTGACTTGCCTGTGCAAGTGTTTGTGGCGGGTGCCACAGATGGGGCAGGATATGCTCACCTATTTGCGAACAACTTGTATCATCACTTTTTGATAGTGATTCATACACATACGTCGAAACCGTGCAATGGACGCCGCATTTGGCAGATATTTCTAATGATCATGGAAAGGAGTGTGTCGATTTTTATTTGATCAGATATATCCATCCAAAGGTGGGACATATGTACGTTTTGATATCAAGACTTTTTTCGGCAAGGAGGGAATTTGGGTTACAAAACGGCGTGGAGCTATAAAACTGTTTGTCCTGAATTAGAACTAACAAGTCAATTAGAACCTACATTAGACATAGCTATTTCAAAGTGACTCCTAGACACATGCTCAATATACACTCAAAAATAGAAACGCACAGGTAGATTTTAAGCAAACGTATTGTACCTAATAACGTCGATGTATCAAATTTATTATCAGAGAAAAAATATATGACATTTTGGAGCTCGATAGTCACATGTTGTCGTTGTACAAAGGCATTGAAAACTGTTCATTGTCATGTCACATAAAGCCACAATGTTGCGCTGAACTCAGTATATCGTATGATCGCCCCGGGCAGCAATCACGGCTCTGCATCTCCACTGACTGGATAAGTGTACGAATTCTGTCCTGCGGAATTCTGCGCCATTCAGCTTGCAACGCGTTGGCCAGTTGTGGGAGTGTCTGCGGCGTGTTCTGGCGTTGACGCACACGTCGAGTTCATCCCAGAGGTGTTCGATTGGGTTGAGATCTGGAGATCTCGACGGCTAGGGCAAGTCGTTGATGTTGGCATTATGAAGGTAGTCTTCCGCGACACGAGCTGTGTGCGGTGGAGCGTTGTCCTGTTGAAACATGTCCCTCTGGCAGTCAATGATTGGAAGAAGGTGAGGTTGAAGAATCTGATTCATGTAGCGATTTGCTGTCAAATTTCCCTGAACCACAACCAAGTCAGATCTCGTGGTGTAGAAGATGGTCCCCCACACTATGACACTACCGCCACCGAATTGGTCGAATTCACGTACACAATGTGGGGCAAAGCGCGATGTGGGACGATAAACAAGTTGTCGTCCATCTCGCCGGTGAAGAAGAAATTGTGATTCACCGCTAAACCACACTCGTCTCCAGTTTCTCACATCCAAGTCTGTAAGGTGTGGCACCAAAGCAAGCGTCGCTGTCGATGCATCTTTTGCAAAATGGGGACGATAACTGGTCTTCTGGGTCGGATTCCAGCCTCGCGAAGATGGTTCCTGACAGTCTGGTCCGATATCCTCCTCAAACCAGGGATGCCTCCTTCGTCTCCGTAGCTGTGGCATTGCGATGACGTAGGTGGAACAGTTGAATGTAGCGATCCTGTGCGGGGGTGGTAACTCTTTGTCGGCCGTTCTCGGACGGTCTGCAGTAAAATTGAACTGTGTGTATCGGTCACAAAGGCGGCAAATGGTGCTATGGTGGACGTTAAAGTGGCGTGCAACTGAAGACTGCGATTCCCCATTTTGGATACGTCCTATGGCGGTGTTCCGATTGACAGTGCCGAGTCTCGGCATTTTCGAACTTGAAAAATGTTGACAATTGAATGACAAATTATTGGCTTATGCTTGCCTTTGTATAGCCACTACCACGAGTTACGTATACCATTACTCGCACGTGCATTTTGCTTCACTTTTTTGACGCACCGTTTGTCGAATATCAGGCCACCAATATTTTCCAATAACATATATCCAATTTATATACCGGATTCTGTGTGTAGTCAGGTTCAATGAACTACATACTACCTGTGCGTTTCTTTTTTTGAAGAGTGTATGGTCTGAAACCCCTTGTGATTATGGTAAGGGTTTGTCGCGAACGGGAATGCGATAATTATCCAAGTCACTGACTGCACAATCAATTTAAGTAGACTTTTACGACAAGCCTACGCGTACGTTACTCATTCTATCCAACGGGATGTTTGTATGACATAGGTTGGCTTTCACGATGATTAAATTTTAATAATTAAAAAACACCAAGTATTCTGTCAGTGGAAGAATGAGTGTTACATTTGTTGCGACAAGTTTATACTTTGGATTTTGATATAGATAACAGTCCCAGTCGTACATATGCAGACTTGTATTGGTTTTGCTCACACCACTAAATATAAAACACCAACGATCAGTCTCGATTATATGACGAGACATACTCCACTGGGTGATAAAGGCAAAATATTACAGTGAAAGCCATATGATCATGAATGGCTCACTGACAAACCAGTGTGCCATCCCTTCCCCTCCTCCTCCCCCTCCCTTCACCTCTCCATATTTGTGTGCCTCCGGCATACCACTTGCCATCCAATGTAACAGCTCATTATTCATATCGGTGTACACATTTTTTTGGACATAGAATGCATAACCGCGCGTACTCATAAGCTTAGGGCTAAATATTTCATTGATTGGCATGAAAATATGACGCTTTTTTTGGAACACTGAAATATTGACATCCGCGTTCCAGTGTGACCGTGCCTTGGTTAGACGATCCGATTGAGATGACATGGTTGTATGCCTTGTTGCGGGGTTTCATTATTGCGTGAAGAGCAGCAGACACAGGGGGGTTAGCGCTACTCCCTTCCAACGCTACCGTATGTTTGACAACAAACACAGTAAAGATATTATGACATGATGGTTTCCCTGTAAAAAAACAACTAAAGCTCTATTATCTATAACTTAAAACGCACGTTTCCTTTAATCAGCTAGTTTGTGCATTAAAACTCTCACCTGGATAAGTGTTTTCTAAATATTTACCATATGTTCTAAAGCGGGCGCAATCATTACAATTTGACACGAAGAAACACTTGAGTGCATATTGTTCAAATAGTTAACGACAAAGTCAAAGAACATCTACATGAGTGCGGTCTGTAAAATATTCCAAGCTTACCAGGCAAACCATTGAATAAATGGCAACAATCCCCACCTATGGAGTACCATGTAAGGCATGTCACGTAACCATTTCGTGACCACACGACCCAGTTTAGTCCGAATCGGCAGATGCAACACGCATGATAATGAGGAACTCCTGTCCTATTTTAATCAGACTCCGTGGTCTAGTGGATAGAGAGCATCTGCCCAGAGACCCCGCAAGATACTTGTTGTTCTATGTAAATATGTTTTAGCCCTAAGCTATCGTCTCACAGCCTAAACACCACCTAAACACAACAGCCCCATAATCTAAACATGTTTACATTTCAAACATGTTCACAACAAAATGCATATCATTCTAATGATCAAAACACGTTTCAAATTTAATCGGGTTTAAATAAAGTGCATATTCATTGGGCACTAAATCGATAGGATATTTAACATATATTGAAACTGTGCAAATCACTTGTGCAAATCAGATTCACGGGCACTTACATACATATATAGCACCAGGACTTACAACATATTTGGTACAATATTTACATAATAGTGTCCAAATAAACCAAGCTAAGATTATTGTGACTAGAAACATTGACGTTCAATAAGTCAACAATCTCCGGAGCACAAGCGGTAGAGTGAAGGACTAATCCTTCCCACATGCAGCTCTTAAACACAATCTGCAACATTGCTCATAATCTAAAAAAACGTTTAGACTCGAAACACGTCAATATTATGGGACAAGGAAACCGCTTAGGTAGTCTGGACTCGAACAAGCACACACACATACACACACACACACACACACACACACACACACACACACACACACACACACACACACACACACACACACACACACACACACACACACACACACACACACACACACGTTCGAACGCACTTTTCTATATAGTATACATATAAGAGCCCACATCATGAACGATGGTACTATTATCGTATTCAATGACACAAACACATCGCGACACGTGTAAATGAGACAAGGAAACCGCTTAGATTTGTGTTTAGGATTTAAACACATTTTCTACAGTGTAGTCTGGACTCGTACAAGCACACACACACACACACACACACACACACACACACACACACACACACACACACACACACACACACACACACACACACACACACACACACACACACACTCTCTCTCTCTCTCTCTCTCTCTCTCACACACACACACACACGCGCACGCTCGAACGCACTTTTCTATATACATATAAGAGCCCACATCATGAACGATGGTACTATTATCGTATTCAATGACACAAACACATCGTGACACGTGTAAATGAGAGATACTATCACTGGTAAAGTAACGTTCGACTGTTTCTGCACTGTAAATATTTGTTACGTCCTGTAGAAACATTACTTACACAAAACATGTTTTCTGAGTTCAGCGGCTTAAAAACATTCAAAGGTACAGATGATATTGAATTTTCCCCTAAGGTTCATTTAGTGCGCAAGCCCCTCTGACAATGTCATTACACTTGTGTCACCTCCAAGTGAGCAAGTGTTTCTCGTTTGAAGTAGCCAGAACAGGCCTTCATTCAGTGTGGCTCGCGGAAGTGACTTTATTCAGATATACACCGATGTAGCTATTTACATAAAGCCACTGTACATGAACGTTGCATGTTTGAGTTGAGGTAAGGTGAAATAAGGTTTAACGTCGCGTTCAAGTTGATTACACTCACTTAGCCAAGTGCAAGCAGGTGTCTGCTAGTGTGTTTGTGAGAGTGTGTGAGTGGGTGAGTGTGTGTCCGGTTTCTTGTACTAATCCGGACTACTGCCGATTTTATAGTGTCAACCAACTCAGATACCATGCCGCATTTTAACACGAATACCCCACTCAGACACCGTGAACTGACTATGGTACGACCAGCTCTTGTTTTATCCCCTTAATGCCGATCGCCAGGCAGGTAAGAACAAGTACCAGCTTTTAACGTCTTTTGGTATGGTGCGGCCGGGTACCGAACCACCGATCTTCAGTATTCCAGGCAGACGCTCTACCACTAGACTACAGAGGCGGTCGTCCTCTTTTATGCCATAATGTATAAAATAAAACATGATAACATATACTCAAACTGACCAGTTTGTGCTCTACAGAGTAACGCCCAACTCTGTAATATCGTTTGCTGTCAGGTTAGGTAGATTAAAATGCAATAAACCTTTCTTTGGAAATTAGTAACATGGTATATTTTGCTGCTTTATAAATTTGTTTTAATCCCCTTTGTGTATGTAATGGGTGTATTTCCGACCTTTTTTATTTCAGTATAAATTGCTTTGATTTCGCCTGCAGGCATTAGTAAGGTGTCCTGTCAAAACGCCTACATGCCAAAACACCTACAGCTTATAACAACAAAGTTCACAGTTGAATGCACACCTAATCTCCTGCCTGTTACCTTTGTCATTTTAATGGATTAACCCCAAGAATATTTATATACAATTTATTTTATTTTCAATCTTTCCAAATGTCAAACAGCTTATCTTTACTTGGTTCATCCTTTACTCTCATGGATTAATTAGTCTTTGGGACTGTTCCATTATAAGTAGGTGAAATCCCTTTGTTGTTTTAACCAAGTGTAGGGGTACTGGGCTGTAGGCGTTAAGGCATGTAGGCATTTTGGGAGATAACCAGTAGACAACGTATGTGTAAGCAAAAAAGGATTCAGACGAAGGCTAAACGCGGTGACTTATCATCTTGTCTCTTATACATATATCAATATCTTAGCGCATGATACAATAAGAAATATATTCACAGTCCAAATCTTAACTCCAAATTCGCAGCTTTAGTCAGTTATGATCACCTTGTGCATTTGGAGCAAACTCAATATTCGCTTATGAATATTAGTCCTGCTGAATGACAATGCAGTAGTGAGATTCTCAGATCGGTTCCTATCCACATCACCTAACTTACGGATCACCTATTACCCAGATCAACAATATAAGACGTCATCAAGTAACGAGCGCATGTTCGAATCTCTAGAAATGACGTCATGATAGAACAATGTTCTATCGTGAAAAAATATATTCTGTCTCTCAGTTTGCTAAGGATCAAGTCTTGATGATATAAAACTTCATCCAACAAATAAAGATGAACATATCCCTGTACACACAATTATTGGGTAACCCATATAGGAACCCAATGTTAATGATGAACGGACAGAGGCATGCATTCATCTGCACGTTGTGTTTGGCTGTATCGTGACAGAATCGTGCACATCATTATCAGAGAGAACAACATTTGCTACAGTAACTGTAGATTGCCACAGCTGAATCACGTATGCCCCTCAGCATCAAAGACGTCGTTTGACGACCGAAAAATTGGTGTCAGACAAAATATGATTAGTGGGGTATGGAATCGACACCAGACGTTTGGATCAGCTACACGGCAACATGCAGCTGAACGACAGCGTTCCACCGCACAGCGGAAAAAAAGGTTTCTCCTGATTGCAGCAACACGCCATCACTTCGTGACTGCCACCAAAGTCAGAAATGACATGCGTCCATACTCAGACAAGGCGTAATCGTCTCCGTGAGGCTGGTCTCCAGTCACGTCGCTTCCCACCGACTCGACATCACAGGCAGACACGTTTGGATTGGGCTGGCGATCACGCCAGTTGCACAGACCAGGACTGGGGTCCAGTACTTTTCACTGATAAATCGAGATAATGTCTAAACATCACAGATCGTCGTGCCCTAGTGTGGCGTAGACAAGGAGAAAGATTTCAGGATTCCGACGTAGCCGAACACGACTGCTCTGGAAGGGGCTCAAACATGATTTGGGGTGGGATCAGTAGAGCTGAAAGAACTGGCCTCCATGTCTAAAAGCAGTGAGCACAATGACAGGTGTGCTCTACGACGATGCAATTCTGGATGTGTACGTGTAGCGGCCATAACATTTCCGAGTCCCGTGATGGGATTCGAACCACGGACCTTCTTATCCGAGGTCGGACGCCTTGTCCACATGACCAAAGAGGTTAACCCCGTCAGCAAGCTGACAAGGTAAGGATGTCATCTGTGGGATGACTCCACGTCCCCTGCTACATACGTGAGACAGTATGCTGTTGTAATCGAACTGGACGTCGTCCTCATGGACAATAACGCACGACCTCTTCGTGCCAGGGTCTTTGATGCCTACTTAGAGCAGGGGACACACATTGACCACATGTTGTTTGTTGACATTGTGTGACACATGACAATGGAATGTCATTGAACTTGTCTCCATGCAATATTGTCTTTGGCTATTTCAACAGATGTATTACCTTCTAAAGTGGTAATCATTAGCAACTTTGAGTAGTAAATTTGATGCCACGGTATTCGAATCTTATTGTGTTTTGATTAGAGTCAACCAACCTAATGTATGTTTTCACTCTGTACTGATCCAGCATGACAGATTGTACCATGCAAGTACGATATTCGAATTACTACCAAAACAAGGAATGTCATCAAATGATGGTTGCATTATGTTCCTGAAACAGTTTTGTAACATATAAAATCTGGAGGTTTGTTTTTACACTCATTGCAACCCCGGTGCCACTTCATACCTAAATGCCGCCGTGATATTGCTAGGATATTGCTAAAAGCGTTGTAAAACCATACTCACTCATACCTAAAACTTAGAAAACTTTCTGAAAAAAACGAATATTTCTTTTACGTTTGTATTGTGGTTCGTTTGCTTTGACAACGCACTTAAGCAACGTGTCTGTACACTTTTTCAAAAAGAAAGCCCTCCAGCGTCAACGAAGCACAAACAATTATCACAACTTATATTAATTTCCTTTATTGGGGGAGAAACAATGTACGTCGATTGTTATGTCCAATCTCCTAGGGCCTTCTTTATCGATTGAATGGTTATAGACCGTCTTAGGTCTGTCTCCCCAGAACACTTTCATACCAACCCTCTTAGCGCCTGCATCTGTTCTTTTCTTGAAGGAACCCGGGAGCATTTTCCGCATTGTTCATGGAACAATGGGGGAAGACTTGATTATAAGTTTATATTATAATGATTGTGAAACTATTTGTCTCTGTTTTGTTTGCGCCGTTCTTTTTTGCCGTCGTGAAAGGAAACACCTGCGGATTATAGTTACAGATCAATGGCTATCTGTCGCATATTTTTTCAAGAGGAACCCTTTGAGGTTATGGAGCTTTGTGTATTTTGTTAAATTAAGTATTGAGTATCTATAATGTATTGTATTGTAAGACATGATTATGTGTACTATGTATATATATTATGAAAATGTACTTGCAACATTGTCGCGCCCAAGAGAATTCCGATACGTCCGTTCATATTTGAAAACCCGATTGATCACATGAATAATTAAGTATGTCAAGCCTGCCCCGGGGATGGTATATGGAGAGAGTCAGTAGAAAGCTCGAAACACAACACACCCACGAGTATAACATATGTTATTATGAATAATTTATGTATAGAAGCAGATCAATATGCTCTTCTAAGTTAATCCAAAAAAACCCCGCCAACGCCAGAGTATAAACAGTCTCGATTATCCTCCGAAACAGATTGCATTGGGCGTAAAAGGCAAATTAGCGTTTATAATTATATGAAAATCAGTGATGACACCAGGTGTTCGCTGAAAAAGTAAAAAGCTTTTTTGCTTGACGCCTCCGACTGCGGCCTGTAGACAAACCAGACAATCAAGATGGACCAGAAAATCTAACGACACGACAGCGCACTTACGTGTATAAATCAACCCGTCTACAATAACGCCCCATCAAATACAAAGTTTAACATACATCTGCCCTGTGACACCTCGTTGCCATCGAACTCTTTGCTATATATCAAATAGGGATAATACCAGGTGTTCCCGAAAAGGTGAGCATATCCTGCCCCACCGGTGTCACAAACACGTTTTTATTCACCTTTAAAAACACATGAACATATGGTCTAAATAGGGAATTGCATCGGACATCATCTTGGTCACTGGTGCATCCGCATGTCTTTCATAAAACGTTTTGAAAGCACAGATGATACTTTGAATGTTGTAACCTTGATCAAACGTCTTTTGAGCAAGAGTCGTATGACGCTTTTTGAAATCTTCGTGGAAAGAGCAAGCTCAAGTTTACCTCAAAAGTTGTGAAATGTAGACACTCACATCCTGGAACCGTTTGAGTATTACTCGACGTGAAGGGAAAGTTGACTATTTGAACGTTGGAAGATATAAATGTATATGTAAAAGGCTTTGACGCTTTTATTTGTAGTGTAATCACATAGATATAGCTGTTCTAGATATATAATGTGTGTTTGTGTGTGTGTCCTCTTTTCTGTGTGTTTATTGTATTACAGCGTTAGTTTGGTTTGGTTTGTTTGTTGTTTATCGCCGCACTCAGCTATATTCAAGGTATATGACGGCGGTCTGTAAATACTCGAGTCTGGACCACGTACATTGGATACGATGACATGCATTAACTAAGTCAGCGAGCCTGACCACCCGATCCCGTTAGTCGCCTCTTACGACAAGCAAAGTCGCCTTTTACAGCAAGCATGGGTTGCTGATCATGAAGACCTATTCTAACCCGGATCGTCACGGGTCGTATTCCAACGTCGATGGTATGTGCATTAATGGGTTATAGCTACATTTATAGCAATTATAGATAGTCGATTGCCTTCTGCCTTATCTTGGAATTGGAAATATGTTAGTTCTACTTGGAAAAATGACATTCCAATACGAATAAAACCTACGTGAAAAAGCGTATTGTAACCACCCTACGATGGATCAATTCACACCTCATTCTACGGCTTTATTATTTTCGTAATACGATGGGAAAATACAATAGAAACACGATGACATTCATCGATGTTCACGTTTCCCTGGCGTTAGGAGAGGTAACAATGAACATCTTGCATAAATGAAGTGCTTATAATGGGACACGGTCCTGAGTTATTTCATACAAACAGTTATAAGCCTGCCGTGTTTAAGAGGGTGATGATGATTTCCCACAAGCCATTAAGAACTTATGAAAAAGGTTTATAGCAGCATCAAAGACATGAAATCTATAAATTGTTTCAATTATTACAAATTTATAGAATACTAGAATAAGGGCACGCCTCTTACATTAAGGGCGCAAATTATATAGCTGACATCATCAATATAAAATTAATGTTCCAACGAATTATGCTTCTGACAAAAAAAGAGTTAAGGTCGATGGGGAACAAATGTACAATCAAGGATTCGATGCAGACAGGCACACATTTTAATTAAAATACATAGGCACTTTCTTTAGAGGACTATGAGTAGTAAAAGGAATTATACAATCTATAAACAAATTATAACATCATTAATAAAACATGTTTTCTCCGTCGTTGTAGAACAAAGAAGCGGGTTTTAACAAGATGTATTTTGAAGCTTTTCGTTGGACATTAAAAAACATAGCTGCTCTAATTTCGTACAATGTGTTATTGAACTATTAGAATAACAGGTCTTTTGCAAAGGTTTAAAAAGCAAGCCGTCATAAAGAGTACAATTCAATCAATAAAACATGAACTTCGTTTTCAAATGAACAAATGACTCTATGCCAACGATTGTGTTGTGACGCGTGACAGTTCGTGGAATAGACAAAGAGAGAGAGAGAGAGAAAAAATATTTTATTAAGATGTCACGTGCAAATAACATATACAGTTTAAACAATTATCAACATCATTGCATCCAGCCTTTACAGGCTTATGAGACATCGTATGTACATTAAAACATGTATAAAAGTATCTAAGTAAAGCATTGTAACATCATCCTTTCTTATCCCAGCAGCCAAGGAACTGTCAATTTTGTTGGACACCATATTTTTTACGTTATATGTGCTTATTAAGATCGTAAGTTACCAAATGGCTGACTATTTTTAGTACAAAATAATAGGAAAAATAACCATCAAAACACCTATTTATGTGTATGTTAACACCAGTATGATTAAACCATTTGATTAGCACCTACATGCAAGTTTTAAATGTTTAGGAATATCTTCTAGTAAGAATACCAAATGTTAATTTCAAAAGACATAGTTTTAGACTGTTGTCGATGTGTAGGTATCTAATGATATGAAGACCGTTACTTTTCAGGGAAAGTGACTTTACATCTCAGACAAGCACGTCTTTAGTCTGCGTCCTCCTGCGAAACATTTTTACAATTGTTGTAGCTAAAACACTTTGTATATGTGGGTTATTCATCAAGAGCTTAAGTTTATCTACATCATGTACGGTCGCGTTGGCCAGATTTGCTTTTTCGAGCAGTAAGGTTCTAAAATCAGAATAAAAGGGGCATTTTAAAAGGAAGTGCATTTCGTCCTCGACACATGAATGGTGACAGAATTTACAGACTCTATTTTGCAGCGGTACAGATGGCCTACATATTCTACCGGTCTCTATTTCTAGAGGGAGAGTTCCACAGCGAAACTTAGCTAGGATACTTCTGTGTGATCTTGGCATTATCTTGTTTACATAGGTTTCTGTTGTCAGGTATGTCTTGAAAATCCTATACGTCCGTAACTTGTTTCCATTACTCTGTCCACTGTCATCATGGAGACTTGTAAGCCACTTTTCTTTGTCAAGTTCTAACAGCTTTGATTTGACACAGTTGAATTCAAATTCGTTCATGTTGTGTATATCCTGAATATTCAAGTTCAGTCTTTGAAGCAGAGTAATCACTGTGTTTGCCCATCCTTTCCTGTATCGAAGAGACCAAGCTAGGACCACTCTAGGCGTTCTATTTGAGTCAAGACGATTGATCCTTTTCCAAAGTCTGATTACTTCAATCTGTTGTAGGGTGAGGCATGAGTACCATCCCAGTTCGCCTCTCACAGCTAGGTTAGGGGTTTTCGCGCCAACTCCAAGGAAAAATCTGCAAGCGCGGTGGTGAACATTATTTATGCATCTAAACTCCCTTGTTCCCCACACTCCAGCTCCATACGTTAGGATCGGTACGACTAAATTGTTGTAGAGTGTATTATAAACATCAAACGCCATGCCACCAGTTTGTTTGAATTTACTGATTATAACTGATAGAGCTCTGTTAGCTGACTTAGCTAGTTCTTTCATAGCGAAATTCATGTCCAAGTTTTCTTCGAACCACAGACCAAGGTACTTGTATGCCTTTGTATAGTGCACATCCTGTCCCGAGATTGAGAAACTAAAGTCAGATTTGTCTTTCCCTTTGCATCTGAAATGGACAACATTAGTCTTGTTGATGTTTACTTGTAGTCTCCATCTGGAACACCAGGCGCTGACTGTGTCCAACATACGCTGTAAACTTCTTTCATCTGGAGCAATAAGTGCAATATCATCTGCATATAAGAGTATACTCAACATACTGTCATTGACCTTGATTCCACACTGCAGATTATTGATTTCAATTGCTAAATCGTTTACAAAAACGGAGAACATAGACGGTGATAAGATACAGCCTTGACGGACTCCATTGTACACATCAAACGGGTCAGTCAGGAAACCATTTACTCTAACTTGACTCGTTGTATTCTCATACATGGATACCACAGCGTCGTAGAATTTTCCAGACACTCCAAGCTTCTGTAATTTGTACCACAGACAGCTTCTGTTCACCCTATCAAATGCCTTCATCGCATCTATGAAACAAACAAAAGTTGATTGTTTACTCTGGTTTCTACCATGAATTAACGAGAATAAGGTGTATATGTGTTCTTGTGTGCTCCTATGTTTTCTGAAAACGTTCTGTTCCTCTACTAAAACGTTATTGCTTTCTAACCAGTTACTGAACCTGGTATTCAATATATCAGCATATATCTTGCATGGAATAGAAAGTAGTGATATTCCTCGGTAACCATATGGATCTTTTGGGTCAGCGTTGGCTTTCTTCAATGGGTGAATGATTGCTCTCTTCCATGTCTCTGGACAGATTTTATTCTCAAAACAATGTGTAAACATTCTAAACAAGATGTCTATACAGGATGCATTTTTGAGTGCTTCAGCTGGGATCAAATCTACTCCTACCGATTTGCCACGCTTTGCTCTGGTAACTGCTTGCTCGACTTCAGCTAGGGTAATTGGGCAATTCAAGCTTGTTATGTAAACGTTATAATCAGGTTCGATATTACCATTGTACAGCTGTTGACGTATGTGTTGAATATGTTGATCATCAAAGTTTCCATTTGCAGCATATATATCTTCAAAAGATTCCTGCCATGTCTCAAGCACTAGCCTCTTATCTGTTACTGTGCCATTGCCCTTCACCACTTCCCATGGGATTTGACTTGACCTCTCATTACTGACACCAATCTTTCCTATGACCTTCCAGAACTCTTTACTATTGGTATGTTCATACTTTTCCAGTAGTTTCTTTTGACTCGCTAATTGATATTGTCTCTTGTACCTACGTAGAGTTCGATCAAATGTTTTCCTAGCACTAACGAAAACATGTCTAAGTTCACGTTTACGAACAGTGGACTTACATTTGGACCAGTTCTTCTCAGCAGTGTTAGAGACTTCCCACAACTGTTGCAACTCTTCACTCCAGTAGGGCTTGTACAGAGATTTCTTTGGTCTCCTCGGTTGTCCTGACGATGATCCAACCGTCCTCTCCATTTCGTCGTGCAGGAGTGTCACAAACTCTTGATAAGCATCATCAATATTCTCAGCAGTCTGTAGCATATTCTCTATTTTATGAATAGTTGCATTAACCCTATTGAATGAGTCATCGTTAGTTAAGAAATCTAATCCTATCTTATCTTGACGAAACGTTTTACCACTTTTTAAGATAGGGCCTTGAGCAACGTTATCTGGGGCGCCAGAGTGCGGGAGAGCAATTGCCCATTTCAAAAATGAATGATCAGGGATAGTGTCTGGCATGTTTGTACCGTCTGCCATATCTGACATCCTAACGACATTAAAATCTAAATAGCTACTAAGATTTTCTTGAGCGGTTACAACATAATCAACAACTGAAGCACCATTCTTCACATATGTAAAATCCTGGTGGCCAACGCGACCATTGAGTACACATAAATTACTTCCAGTAAGAAAGTGTAAGAATAGATCACCATAACTGTTGTTTACAAAATCGATTACCTCCCTTTCTGGTACATCATCTACACCTGCAATCAGATCTTGCTCGTCCCCTAATCGCGAGTTAAAGTCCCCGCATATACAGATCAGACCTTCGTTCTGGTACATGTACAGCTTCTCACTAAGGGAAGTAAAGAATTGTTCACCATCGTTAATTCTGCTGGAACAGACTGGAGGTAAGTAACATACACAAAGACCAGTTGTGTAATGGAGATTATGATCCACCATTAGACAATGTAGGATACCAATTAATCATTAATGGTGTTTTATTCCGCGTACAGGCTGAATAAGCAAAACAATTTATCGGTATTTCTGAATAGTCTATGTGAATAAGTGTAATAGAAAGGATTCATTCGCACGAAGGTGACTTTGTTTATCGGGTGTAACAGCGTAGTACCTGGTAGCCTTCCTAGTAATTTGACCGTGTATTTTTGGAAGTTAAGTCTTACGCTTGGTTGGGGTCGCAGAAAATATATTTTCTATGATATATTTTATTCCCGTTCATTGTTTTATTCAATCCATACGTGATATTTTACAAAGAAGATATACAACACTAAATGCAAATAATACTTTCTTCATATAATACTTTTAAAAAATAATAATCATTAAATATTCGGATATACCATATATTTTCGGAAATTGTAAGAGATATGTGTTTTAGTAATAGTTGTTTGATATAATGAACGAATTGAAACACATTACATTTGGTAGTGAAGTATGACAGTAGATGCTATGACCGCAAGCGTTCGTGGAGGACGATAGATGTGAGATGGGAAATTTCAGAGTTGACCTTTTTTGATCAGTAGTGCTAAATAACGCCCTAATTTGTCAAACGTGACGGGGCATGCTACGTATGAGTTTCTTATCGTCGATTTGAGGGAGTCTGTCCCATTCCTCTTGCAGCTCCTGCCCAAGCTCAGCCGACGTGGTCAGCGCCCTGTGACGTTGACGCACCAGCCTCCCTATCATGTGTTCTGTCTGGAAAGGTCTGGGCTCATTGTTGGATTTGACATTCTATGGATGCTGTGCTCCTGGAGGTGAGGATTGACGACATGGGCGTTGTCTTCCTGAAAGATTTCGACCCACACGCCTTGCAAGCGGGACAACAAACTTAAGGGTGTCAGTATGTTGTCCCAATAGTACTGTCCAGCGACCCTTCCTTGCACAATATGGACTAGGGTTCGGTCAGTCATAGTGATGGCATCTCACACCATAACCGATCCATCGCCAAATCTGTTAGGATGTTACCGGGTGACATTGTCTTGGCGTTCACTTCGATGTTGCCAGACATTACTAAGCCTTTCAAGGAAGTGCGAAGTTAATCGGGACTCCTCTGAAAACATGACACGTGGTCAGCCAATATTACCCCCATATCGACGTTGTGTTTGTTTGTTTGTTTGGTTGTTTGGTTGTTGTTTAACGCCGCGCTCGACGTTGTGTACACCATTGGCGTCTGTTGGCAATTTGACAATTTATAAGAGGCGGCACAACACATGGCCATCAAACATGGAGATGAGCTGCATGTGGACGATTTCTACTCGTCCGACCGGTAACTCGAACTCAAGTAGACTGATGAACTTTTGCAGCAATTTGATTCGCCGTTTGAGCACGATTTCGTAGAGGTTGGTTTCCGATCAATCCAGACCGTACTCTTGTCGCGACCTCAAGTGCTCTGAATTTGATCGAGCCGATCGTCAACTTTTTGGGTTTGTTGGCACCCAGTCTAGCTTGACAACCGTATGAGGATCTATAGCGAAACGTCGCCTTTACAGTAATTAAAGAAGCTGTTATCCATAAATTGTGTCTACTTTGTCATCCATCAACTTCTAAGTAATGCCTATCAAACAATTAATTGTTGGTACCTGTTGTATTGTCTTCTAGTTACAGGCTGGGAAACATTGGACGTATTGGCCACTGCACGCTGACCCTTGCCAGTTTCCAGCATGTCAAGGCCCGTGGCGCGGCGCTAGTTTACAGACGCAATGGTCCACAGAGATAAATAGAACTTCCTTGAAAGTGTCAAAATCAGGAATGACACCGGACGCACGTATGTGGCGCTACTGCGTAAGGCACATACGAACTATAGAATGTGTTTTGATGTTACGAGGATGTTTGTCAACACTTATCTTTGTTCTTAGTATTGGCATGTATATTTAATTATCCCCTACTTGTTTGAAAAGTATATAAAACGTCTACGCCAGACAAAAATCAATCTCGATTATCCGAAAACAGTGGACCACTAAAAATCAGTGATGAGCCAGGTCTTCGCGAAAAGAGAAAGCATGGGGATTGCCTAAAAGTCGGACCGGGCCGGACCGGGCGTTATTATTGGCTAATGATTCCATTTTCGACGACCATACCTACATTTTATTGATGCAACATGCACACATGATATAAATGAACTATCACAAACCAAAATCGTGTAGCATAATTAAGAAACCAACTCATCAAAACCAACTCATCAATGAAAACGCATAGAATCAAGACACAAGAATCTAGATCTTCTGCGAGGACTCTCGCTATGTATCTATAGTTAGCACTTTATTATATTACACTTTGATTCAACCTCAATTACAAAGTAGACACAATTTATGGATAACAACTTCTTTGATGCTGTAATTACTGTAAAGGCGACGTATAGATCCTTATACCGTTGTCAAGCAAGAGAGTCTTGCTTGACAACGGTATAAGGATCTATACGTCGCCTTGACAGTCATTAAAGAAGTTGTTATCCATAATTTGTGCCTACTTTGTAATCCGTCAACTTCTAAGTAATGCATATCAAACAATTCAAACACAATTACTTGAGCAAAACTATACATTTGTGGACACTTGAGATATATTTGCCCAGATACTCACGTTTCGTTTTATTATTATGCAATACATTTTTAGTATTACCCGCTAGGCTGACCTGGCCCGGCCCGACTTTTCCTTGGCCCGACTTTCAGGCAATCCCATAAGCATGTACTGCCCTACCCGTAGCACCGCCACTCATATAACTTGCATTAGAGTAAGTGCTCGTTTATTGCCTGACGACGCACACCAGTTACTCCTGCCATGCGATGGCGGCCGGAAAACAAACCAGACAATCATGTGATGGTACAGAAAAACTAGTGACAGAATAACGCATTAGTAAACCTAAGTCTGCATTCCACAGTTAAGTTTAGTAAAGCAATCGTACTATGTTGGCGATTGTTGTAACATGTACTAATTATCACGTCAAGGGTGAATGTTTTTGGAAATATATATTTTTGTAATTTAAGTCTTTGATAAAGATAAACCGAATCAAAAGGCAAACAAAAATGGCAGACAGCAATCTACGCAGCTAGCTATGCCTTGTGTTACGGAGCTGAACTCCTGGGATTAGGGTGTCAATAAATGTAGATAAGAAATGACAGACAACGTGGTAAAAAGGTCACAGTTTCATGACTAACGGCTGGATATAATCAACGAGAGACAATCTAATGCTAATGGAACCCAGTTGTCGAAAGCAAAGGTCAATGAGGACTAAACAATAAATGAATATGCAAGATCTTCAAATATGCAACCGTAAACCAGCTATTACATAAGATCGTTAATCCAACGCTCTGATAAGACAATAAGCAAGACACATGGATAGCTGGTTAAACTGGCTGTGACCAATATACATCTTGGAGTAAATTAACTCTGCGCTCTCTGTCTTGCGGAGTATACAGGTACCTATCCTACATAGTAATGACTGAGAGAAAATAGTTATTCGCTGATACAAAGAGGAGTGGGGGTACTATTTAAATTTATCATCCAAAACTGGCTCCCACAGAAGATATCGCTTGGATGAGATCAAGCGATATCTACACTGTAGATATCGCTGCAATGAAATTACATCACAATGCTTTACCATGGTTACCATGACGTCACAATCAAATGACATCACTAATGGCTCTGCTACTGAAGCTGTTTGTAGTACTTTTTACACTGAAGACACTGCTAATTACTGTCTACAAATTGAAAAAGTTGAAAGAATGATGTTGGATGATAAATAAAATCTCACCATCGTGTCTTTTGATATCAAATATATCAACACTCGTTGATAAAAGTGGCAAAAATCCTCAGCAAGCCTCGGAATTTTTCCACTTTTGATATTAAACATATCAACACGAGTTGGTAAAAGTGGAAAAATTCCGAGGCTTGCTGAGGATTTTTGCCACTTTTATCAACGAGTGTTGATATATTTGATATCAAAAGACACGAGGGTGAGATTCTCTATGTAATACCCTAGCCAATACTTTGAGCGCAGTAACACCAGACGTGAGACGGTATAAGGACGAAACTGCACCACGATTATCTACTTGCGAAACTAAATTCGATCAAACACGAAGTAGCAGAACGACCCGTCAGTGTCTAACGATTCTTGGTGATAGCTACACTCCGTAGCGGAACTAAGCGTGAAGCGCAGACTTCGAAGGAGACAATAACCGCTAGCTTGACGTGAACACTGTCTGACCTCCAGAGTGAACAGAACTGTGCTTTCCGAAGTAAGGAAAAAGAATAACAAACTACTTTCTAAACCAACATTGGAGATGGCTGAACTTGAGCTTCATGAAAATACTATTCAACATTTACAGCCTGACATGTTCATCAAGTAAGGTGGCAAAAATGACAACAAATACCTATTGAGAAACATATATGTATAGTAGTAGTAGTAGTAGTAGTAGTAGTAGTAGTAGTAGTAGTAGAAGTAGTAGCAGTAAAATGTTTATTACAGTGTCACACACACACAACATGTACCATATAAAATCGATGCACATAAGACAAAAGGTGTATGGAGTGCGTCCAGCCAGACATTGGCTTATGAGACACTATTTACAATATAAACAAAATATATACATAATATATATAATGTGAGAGGTGGGAAATTTAGCTATAAAATCAGAAGACCCACAGGAAACAATAACAAACTGCTCGATTCAACAACGAAAGAAAAAGAAAGGATAGATAGAAAGAGAGGTAATTTAATAATCATGGCGACGACTGTCATCTCTTAAACATTTTACAAAGCGTTGCGGCAAGCAATGTTTAATTTGTAAAACGTTTGAATTCATTAAGTTTCTCTTCTTCGCATATCACATTAACATTTCGGTTCTTTTCTTCAGCTTCACAATATAAATCATGCCGTAAATCTTCATACAAACTGCATTGTAGTAATGAATTACATTCATCTTCCACCATCTTGCAATATTTACATAACCTCTCCGATAGTGGTATAGGAGGCTTGGAATATATGCCTGTCTCAACAAAGTGCGAGATAATCCCGCTATTGCGGGAAAATCCTAATTACTATATCGTTTTCATCATGATTGTGAATATGCTTGTACACACAAGGGAGATACAGGTTCTACTACACCAAATCAGTACCAGTTTGGAGAGTGCGGTTTTCGTAGGGAGCCTTCAGTGCAGATCGAGAGATATCTGCAGGCTGTGATTGGAGGATATTCTGTAAGATTTTTATGTCTTTCAAATGTACATCCATCCAGTTATTAAAACTGACCATGTTTTTCTATATTTAGTACTGTCTTTTTCAACATGATGACTTATGCTGAATGTGACCACAGCTATTTTCAAGTAGGTGACATTTGGTGCGAAACTGGGGGTGGTGTGTTTAGCTTCCGGTACTCGGAAAAGGAGCTGGGTAAGCTAGTCATTTTTATTTTTTTTATTGCTGCTCTAAGGCCAAACTGTGCACACACGTACAGGTAATAGCTGTTGAATGCTTAGTTATTTAAAAAAAAATCATAACGTTACTATAGAAGTCTATGGGAAAACATTTGGTTGTGTGTAACCTGTAGGGTGAGTGCACATTTCAGTAATTCATACTTTACATGCTTTTCTGTTTATATTTCACCATGGATACACCATGGAGGCAAATTTAAAAATAATGACAGTGAAGTTGGGGACATTTTGGGTTGAATGGAGCATTTGGATGGGCTGGAAATGAATGTTGCTTCGTATTGTGGTCGAACTCAGCACGAACCCCCCAGGGTACCTCTGTCCAACAAACCCTCCTCCTGCCTTCTGAATTTGTTGAAACTGATGAATTTGACAACAAATTAGGATAAAGTCACCACTGCCACAACAATTTCTGCCTTGTGTCAATCGCTTGCTAGTCAAGTTACGCGATGCCGTTATCTTGAATATGAAGCATGTACACTGCTGACAGCAGAATATGTCAAACATCCCCTTATTTATAGTAAACAATGTAGCATACCAATATGTCTTTCTGTTAGGTGCTCTTGTGTGAATGAATGATGCTATTTTTCTATTAAGTTTCTTAAAACAGACTTATTTTTCACTCATATAACTTTCAAATAATTATTTTGTCCCCTCAAGAACTGACTCCTGTCTGTTATATCCAAACTGGTTTGCCATTTGATATTGTCTGAACACTTTTTTCAGCTTTTCCCATGCCTGATGTTGACTGGGGAGGTATATGTGCACTCATGCAGAAGAAGTAGGAGTTTCGACATCGAATTTGGCATTTGGAGAAGCTGATCTGAAGTCCGGTGTTGGCAGTGTGTGATCGACAACCCTTGTTTTGCCTCGCTGCGCTTTATTACCTTGTAGACATTGTGGAACTTGGACATGTAGGTACAGTAAGTACATTTAAGAACCCCAGTCCACTTGAGGCCCCTCTGTTGCTCACTATCAAGTGCCATAATAAGATCACCCTCATGCACTAGACATTTCTGACAGTGCTCCCTTAATGCCTCACTGTGCAGTTTTTTAGTTTGCAAACATGAAGTAAGGGTTATACACCAGTCCCAGAACCTGCTTAGATGAAAATAATATCCACTGGCTCTTTTGGAATGTAACATTATGGTTCTGAAATCATCTGTAAAGAATGTGATAGTGTTCGACAAAACTAAATTATCTCCCCTGTTTAGTAAAATGCATTGTATCTTTCATTCCCCTATAAACCCATAAATTATTGGAGAGAAACACTATTTTAAGCTGGTATTGCATGACACTGTTAATTGTGAATAAAAAGAATTCCATTTATGTCAGGATAAGCTGTACATTTTCAAAATTATATGGAATTTTAACTTTGTTTCATTGAAACTGGCAAATAACTGAAATAAGCAAGTTTAGCCACCTTGAAACATTAAACAGTAAGAATGTTTGATGTCCTGTGAGTATTTTAAAGTCTTAACTAAATAAATCAATACAGTTAAGTGTAATTTCCTTCCATGTTGTGGTTTCAAAAAGCTTTTTTCTACTTGAGGGTCCATTTCAATTTCTCGGCTTTAATAGGCGGTATGGTTCACTGGTCAGTGTTTGAGATTGCTGTTAACAATGCACCCCTTTACTTCCTATTTTCTGGTAAAGTTCATTATCCAGCCTTACATATATGATGACTTTAAAGCTGCTTAATGTGTCCCTTGCTTATTGTTGGCCTGAATTCCATGCTCTCTGTCCAATTTTGAGATTTTTTTCTGATTCCTTTCCATGTGTACTTATGTCATCAGCCTATATCATAGAGGATTATACTTTTGATTTTTGGAGTATATGAAAGCACAAACATTTGTGATAGCCCCTCCATAGGTGATTTACCAAATGCTGACAGCCATTTGAGTGTTTAATTATATAAACAATGGATGGTATAAGTTCGAGCAATCTCAAACAATAATAATCGCATCATGTCATGAGTGTCAAAACCATATTCCATGAATGTAGCAGACTCTGCTATGTTCTGATGATGTCAGCAAAGGAAGGCAAACAACAGACCACTACTCAATTTTAAATATGTATTGTAACTGGTTTTGAGGTTTAAAGATTTGTTCAATTTTTTTAGTCGAAAAAATATTTTAGGGTGATATGATCTATGCAGCCTCAATCATTTATAGAATTGACCCCTGACCACCATCTTTTATGAAATATAAATGAACTTCCATGGTCAGTGCATGACGGTAAAAACTTCTTTATTAATACAGAAATACCTTTTGTAAAACATTGATGAAGTGTACATCATTAAACTCTCACAACTCTTTCTGTGCATCAAAACTATGTATTCTGGTGCCATATAGACATGCTGGATAGGAACAAGTAGTGAAGTTTAATCCAATTTCCATTTTTTTTCTGAGAAGCTACATATATATACAATATATAAATCACAGATTTGACAAGTGCAAATATATTCTGATTTGTCTACAGGTTCTACTACACCAAATCAGTACCAGTTTGGAGAGTGCGGTTTTCGTAGGGAGCCTTCAGTGCAGATCGAGAGATATCTGCAGGCTGTGATTGGAGGATATTCTGTAAGATTTTTATGTCTTTCAAATGTACATCCATCCAGTTATTAAAACTGACCATGTTTTTCTATATTTAGTACTGTCTTTTTCAACATGATGACTTATGCTGAATGTGACCACAGCTATTTTCAAGTAGGTGACATTTGGTGCGAAACTGGGGGTGGTGTGTTTAGCTTCCGGTACTCGGAAAAGGAGCTGGGTAAGCTAGTCATTTTTATTTTTTTTATTGCTGCTCTAAGGCCAAACTGTGCACACACGTACAGGTAATAGCTGTTGAATGCTTAGTTATTTAAAAAAAAATCATAACGTTACTATAGAAGTCTATGGGAAAACATTTGGTTGTGTGTAACCTGTAGGGTGAGTGCACATTTCAGTAATTCATACTTTACATGCTTTTCTGTTTATATTTCACCATGGATACACCATGGAGGCAAATTTAAAAATAATGACAGTGAAGTTGGGGACATTTTGGGTTGAATGGAGCATTTGGATGGGCTGGAAATGAATGTTGCTTCGTATTGTGGTCGAACTCAGCACGAACCCCCCAGGGTACCTCTGTCCAACAAACCCTCCTCCTGCCTTCTGAATTTGTTGAAACTGATGAATTTGACAACAAATTAGGATAAAGTCACCACTGCCACAACAATTTCTGCCTTGTGTCAATCGCTTGCTAGTCAAGTTACGCGATGCCGTTATCTTGAATATGAAGCATGTACACTGCTGACAGCAGAATATGTCAAACATCCCCTTATTTATAGTAAACAATGTAGCATACCAATATGTCTTTCTGTTAGGTGCTCTTGTGTGAATGAATGATGCTATTTTTCTATTAAGTTTCTTAAAACAGACTTATTTTTCACTCATATAACTTTCAAATAATTATTTTGTCCCCTCAAGAACTGACTCCTGTCTGTTATATCCAAACTGGTTTGCCATTTGATATTGTCTGAACACTTTTTTCAGCTTTTCCCATGCCTGATGTTGACTGGGGAGGTATATGTGCACTCATGCAGAAGAAGTAGGAGTTTCGACATCGAATTTGGCATTTGGAGAAGCTGATCTGAAGTCCGGTGTTGGCAGTGTGTGATCGACAACCCTTGTTTTGCCTCGCTGCGCTTTATTACCTTGTAGACATTGTGGAACTTGGACATGTAGGTACAGTAAGTACATTTAAGAACCCCAGTCCACTTGAGGCCCCTCTGTTGCTCACTATCAAGTGCCATAATAAGATCACCCTCATGCACTAGACATTTCTGACAGTGCTCCCTTAATGCCTCACTGTGCAGTTTTTTAGTTTGCAAACATGAAGTAAGGGTTATACACCAGTCCCAGAACCTGCTTAGATGAAAATAATATCCACTGGCTCTTTTGGAATGTAACATTATGGTTCTGAAATCATCTGTAAAGAATGTGATAGTGTTCGACAAAACTAAATTATCTCCCCTGTTTAGTAAAATGCATTGTATCTTTCATTCCCCTATAAACCCATAAATTATTGGAGAGAAACACTATTTTAAGCTGGTATTGCATGACACTGTTAATTGTGAATAAAAAGAATTCCATTTATGTCAGGATAAGCTGTACATTTTCAAAATTATATGGAATTTTAACTTTGTTTCATTGAAACTGGCAAATAACTGAAATAAGCAAGTTTAGCCACCTTGAAACATTAAACAGTAAGAATGTTTGATGTCCTGTGAGTATTTTAAAGTCTTAACTAAATAAATCAATACAGTTAAGTGTAATTTCCTTCCATGTTGTGGTTTCAAAAAGCTTTTTTCTACTTGAGGGTCCATTTCAATTTCTCGGCTTTAATAGGCGGTATGGTTCACTGGTCAGTGTTTGAGATTGCTGTTAACAATGCACCCCTTTACTTCCTATTTTCTGGTAAAGTTCATTATCCAGCCTTACATATATGATGACTTTAAAGCTGCTTAATGTGTCCCTTGCTTATTGTTGGCCTGAATTCCATGCTCTCTGTCCAATTTTGAGATTTTTTTCTGATTCCTTTCCATGTGTACTTATGTCATCAGCCTATATCATAGAGGATTATACTTTTGATTTTTGGAGTATATGAAAGCACAAACATTTGTGATAGCCCCTCCATAGGTGATTTACCAAATGCTGACAGCCATTTGAGTGTTTAATTATATAAACAATGGATGGTATAAGTTCGAGCAATCTCAAACAATAATAATCGCATCATGTCATGAGTGTCAAAACCATATTCCATGAATGTAGCAGACTCTGCTATGTTCTGATGATGTCAGCAAAGGAAGGCAAACAACAGACCACTACTCAATTTTAAATATGTATTGTAACTGGTTTTGAGGTTTAAAGATTTGTTCAATTTTTTTAGTCGAAAAAATATTTTAGGGTGATATGATCTATGCAGCCTCAATCATTTATAGAATTGACCCCTGACCACCATCTTTTATGAAATATAAATGAACTTCCATGGTCAGTGCATGACGGTAAAAACTTCTTTATTAATACAGAAATACCTTTTGTAAAACATTGATGAAGTGTACATCATTAAACTCTCACAACTCTTTCTGTGCATCAAAACTATGTATTCTGGTGCCATATAGACATGCTGGATAGGAACAAGTAGTGAAGTTTAATCCAATTTCCATTTTTTTTCTGAGAAGCTACATATATATACAATATATAAATCACAGATTTGACAAGTGCAAATATATTCTGATTTGTCTACAGGTTCTACTACACCAAATCAGTACCAGTTTGGAGAGTGCGGTTTTCGTAGGGAGCCTTCAGTGCAGATCGAGAGATATCTGCAGGCTGTGATTGGAGGATATTCTGTAAGATTTTTATGTCTTTCAAATGTACATCCATCCAGTTATTAAAACTGACCATGTTTTTCTATATTTAGTACTGTCTTTTTCAACATGATGACTTATGCTGAATGTGACCACAGCTATTTTCAAGTAGGTGACATTTGGTGCGAAACTGGGGGTGGTGTGTTTAGCTTCCGGTACTCGGAAAAGGAGCTGGGTAAGCTAGTCATTTTTATTTTTTTTATTGCTGCTCTAAGGCCAAACTGTGCACACACGTACAGGTAATAGCTGTTGAATGCTTAGTTATTTAAAAAAAAATCATAACGTTACTATAGAAGTCTATGGGAAAACATTTGGTTGTGTGTAACCTGTAGGGTGAGTGCACATTTCAGTAATTCATACTTTACATGCTTTTCTGTTTATATTTCACCATGGATACACCATGGAGGCAAATTTAAAAATAATGACAGTGAAGTTGGGGACATTTTGGGTTGAATGGAGCATTTGGATGGGCTGGAAATGAATGTTGCTTCGTATTGTGGTCGAACTCAGCACGAACCCCCCAGGGTACCTCTGTCCAACAAACCCTCCTCCTGCCTTCTGAATTTGTTGAAACTGATGAATTTGACAACAAATTAGGATAAAGTCACCACTGCCACAACAATTTCTGCCTTGTGTCAATCGCTTGCTAGTCAAGTTACGCGATGCCGTTATCTTGAATATGAAGCATGTACACTGCTGACAGCAGAATATGTCAAACATCCCCTTATTTATAGTAAACAATGTAGCATACCAATATGTCTTTCTGTTAGGTGCTCTTGTGTGAATGAATGATGCTATTTTTCTATTAAGTTTCTTAAAACAGACTTATTTTTCACTCATATAACTTTCAAATAATTATTTTGTCCCCTCAAGAACTGACTCCTGTCTGTTATATCCAAACTGGTTTGCCATTTGATATTGTCTGAACACTTTTTTCAGCTTTTCCCATGCCTGATGTTGACTGGGGAGGTATATGTGCACTCATGCAGAAGAAGTAGGAGTTTCGACATCGAATTTGGCATTTGGAGAAGCTGATCTGAAGTCCGGTGTTGGCAGTGTGTGATCGACAACCCTTGTTTTGCCTCGCTGCGCTTTATTACCTTGTAGACATTGTGGAACTTGGACATGTAGGTACAGTAAGTACATTTAAGAACCCCAGTCCACTTGAGGCCCCTCTGTTGCTCACTATCAAGTGCCATAATAAGATCACCCTCATGCACTAGACATTTCTGACAGTGCTCCCTTAATGCCTCACTGTGCAGTTTTTTAGTTTGCAAACATGAAGTAAGGGTTATACACCAGTCCCAGAACCTGCTTAGATGAAAATAATATCCACTGGCTCTTTTGGAATGTAACATTATGGTTCTGAAATCATCTGTAAAGAATGTGATAGTGTTCGACAAAACTAAATTATCTCCCCTGTTTAGTAAAATGCATTGTATCTTTCATTCCCCTATAAACCCATAAATTATTGGAGAGAAACACTATTTTAAGCTGGTATTGCATGACACTGTTAATTGTGAATAAAAAGAATTCCATTTATGTCAGGATAAGCTGTACATTTTCAAAATTATATGGAATTTTAACTTTGTTTCATTGAAACTGGCAAATAACTGAAATAAGCAAGTTTAGCCACCTTGAAACATTAAACAGTAAGAATGTTTGATGTCCTGTGAGTATTTTAAAGTCTTAACTAAATAAATCAATACAGTTAAGTGTAATTTCCTTCCATGTTGTGGTTTCAAAAAGCTTTTTTCTACTTGAGGGTCCATTTCAATTTCTCGGCTTTAATAGGCGGTATGGTTCACTGGTCAGTGTTTGAGATTGCTGTTAACAATGCACCCCTTTACTTCCTATTTTCTGGTAAAGTTCATTATCCAGCCTTACATATATGATGACTTTAAAGCTGCTTAATGTGTCCCTTGCTTATTGTTGGCCTGAATTCCATGCTCTCTGTCCAATTTTGAGATTTTTTTCTGATTCCTTTCCATGTGTACTTATGTCATCAGCCTATATCATAGAGGATTATACTTTTGATTTTTGGAGTATATGAAAGCACAAACATTTGTGATAGCCCCTCCATAGGTGATTTACCAAATGCTGACAGCCATTTGAGTGTTTAATTATATAAACAATGGATGGTATAAGTTCGAGCAATCTCAAACAATAATAATCGCATCATGTCATGAGTGTCAAAACCATATTCCATGAATGTAGCAGACTCTGCTATGTTCTGATGATGTCAGCAAAGGAAGGCAAACAACAGACCACTACTCAATTTTAAATATGTATTGTAACTGGTTTTGAGGTTTAAAGATTTGTTCAATTTTTTTAGTCGAAAAAATATTTTAGGGTGATATGATCTATGCAGCCTCAATCATTTATAGAATTGACCCCTGACCACCATCTTTTATGAAATATAAATGAACTTCCATGGTCAGTGCATGACGGTAAAAACTTCTTTATTAATACAGAAATACCTTTTGTAAAACATTGATGAAGTGTACATCATTAAACTCTCACAACTCTTTCTGTGCATCAAAACTATGTATTCTGGTGCCATATAGACATGCTGGATAGGAACAAGTAGTGAAGTTTAATCCAATTTCCATTTTTTTTCTGAGAAGCTACATATATATACAATATATAAATCACAGATTTGACAAGTGCAAATATATTCTGATTTGTCTACAGGTTCTACTACACCAAATCAGTACCAGTTTGGAGAGTGCGGTTTTCGTAGGGAGCCTTCAGTGCAGATCGAGAGATATCTGCAGGCTGTGATTGGAGGATATTCTGTAAGATTTTTATGTCTTTCAAATGTACATCCATCCAGTTATTAAAACTGACCATGTTTTTCTATATTTAGTACTGTCTTTTTCAACATGATGACTTATGCTGAATGTGACCACAGCTATTTTCAAGTAGGTGACATTTGGTGCGAAACTGGGGGTGGTGTGTTTAGCTTCCGGTACTCGGAAAAGGAGCTGGGTAAGCTAGTCATTTTTATTTTTTTTATTGCTGCTCTAAGGCCAAACTGTGCACACACGTACAGGTAATAGCTGTTGAATGCTTAGTTATTTAAAAAAAAATCATAACGTTACTATAGAAGTCTATGGGAAAACATTTGGTTGTGTGTAACCTGTAGGGTGAGTGCACATTTCAGTAATTCATACTTTACATGCTTTTCTGTTTATATTTCACCATGGATACACCATGGAGGCAAATTTAAAAATAATGACAGTGAAGTTGGGGACATTTTGGGTTGAATGGAGCATTTGGATGGGCTGGAAATGAATGTTGCTTCGTATTGTGGTCGAACTCAGCACGAACCCCCCAGGGTACCTCTGTCCAACAAACCCTCCTCCTGCCTTCTGAATTTGTTGAAACTGATGAATTTGACAACAAATTAGGATAAAGTCACCACTGCCACAACAATTTCTGCCTTGTGTCAATCGCTTGCTAGTCAAGTTACGCGATGCCGTTATCTTGAATATGAAGCATGTACACTGCTGACAGCAGAATATGTCAAACATCCCCTTATTTATAGTAAACAATGTAGCATACCAATATGTCTTTCTGTTAGGTGCTCTTGTGTGAATGAATGATGCTATTTTTCTATTAAGTTTCTTAAAACAGACTTATTTTTCACTCATATAACTTTCAAATAATTATTTTGTCCCCTCAAGAACTGACTCCTGTCTGTTATATCCAAACTGGTTTGCCATTTGATATTGTCTGAACACTTTTTTCAGCTTTTCCCATGCCTGATGTTGACTGGGGAGGTATATGTGCACTCATGCAGAAGAAGTAGGAGTTTCGACATCGAATTTGGCATTTGGAGAAGCTGATCTGAAGTCCGGTGTTGGCAGTGTGTGATCGACAACCCTTGTTTTGCCTCGCTGCGCTTTACTACCTTGTAGACATTGTGGAACTTGGACATGTAGGTACAGTAAGTACATTTAAGAACCCCAGTCCACTTGAGGCCCCTCTGTTGCTCACTATCAAGTGCCATAATAAGATCACCCTCATGCACTAGACATTTCTGACAGTGCTCCCTTAATGCCTCACTGTGCAGTTTTTTAGTTTGCAAACATGAAGTAAGGGTTATACACCAGTCCCAGAACCTGCTTAGATGAAAATAATATCCACTGGCTCTTTTGGAATGTAACATTATGGTTCTGAAATCATCTGTAAAGAATGTGATAGTGTTCGACAAAACTAAATTATCTCCCCTGTTTAGTAAAATGCATTGTATCTTTCATTCCCCTATAAACCCATAAATTATTGGAGAGAAACACTATTTTAAGCTGGTATTGCATGACACTGTTAATTGTGAATAAAAAGAATTCCATTTATGTCAGGATAAGCTGTACATTTTCAAAATTATATGGAATTTTAACTTTGTTTCATTGAAACTGGCAAATAACTGAAATAAGCAAGTTTAGCCACCTTGAAACATTAAACAGTAAGAATGTTTGATGTCCTGTGAGTATTTTAAAGTCTTAACTAAATAAATCAATACAGTTAAGTGTAATTTCCTTCCATGTTGTGGTTTCAAAAAGCTTTTTTCTACTTGAGGGTCCATTTCAATTTCTCGGCTTTAATAGGCGGTATGGTTCACTGGTCAGTGTTTGAGATTGCTGTTAACAATGCACCCCTTTACTTCCTATTTTCTGGTAAAGTTCATTATCCAGCCTTACATATATGATGACTTTAAAGCTGCTTAATGTGTCCCTTGCTTATTGTTGGCCTGAATTCCATGCTCTCTGTCCAATTTTGAGATTTTTTTCTGATTCCTTTCCATGTGTACTTATGTCATCAGCCTATATCATAGAGGATTATACTTTTGATTTTTGGAGTATATGAAAGCACAAACATTTGTGATAGCCCCTCCATAGGTGATTTACCAAATGCTGACAGCCATTTGAGTGTTTAATTATATAAACAATGGATGGTATAAGTTCGAGCAATCTCAAACAATAATAATCGCATCATGTCATGAGTGTCAAAACCATATTCCATGAATGTAGCAGACTCTGCTATGTTCTGATGATGTCAGCAAAGGAAGGCAAACAACAGACCACTACTCAATTTTAAATATGTATTGTAACTGGTTTTGAGGTTTAAAGATTTGTTCAATTTTTTTAGTCGAAAAAATATTTTAGGGTGATATGATCTATGCAGCCTCAATCATTTATAGAATTGACCCCTGACCACCATCTTTTATGAAATATAAATGAACTTCCATGGTCAGTGCATGACGGTAAAAACTTCTTTATTAATACAGAAATACCTTTTGTAAAACATTGATGAAGTGTACATCATTAAACTCTCACAACTCTTTCTGTGCATCAAAACTATGTATTCTGGTGCCATATAGACATGCTGGATAGGAACAAGTAGTGAAGTTTAATCCAATTTCCATTTTTTTTCTGAGAAGCTACATATATATACAATATATAAATCACAGATTTGACAAGTGCAAATATATTCTGATTTGTCTACAGGTTCTACTACACCAAATCAGTACCAGTTTGGAGAGTGCGGTTTTCGTAGGGAGCCTTCAGTGCAGATCGAGAGATATCTGCAGGCTGTGATTGGAGGATATTCTGTAAGATTTTTATGTCTTTCAAATGTACATCCATCCAGTTATTAAAACTGACCATGTTTTTCTATATTTAGTACTGTCTTTTTCAACATGATGACTTATGCTGAATGTGACCACAGCTATTTTCAAGTAGGTGACATTTGGTGCGAAACTGGGGGTGGTGTGTTTAGCTTCCGGTACTCGGAAAAGGAGCTGGGTAAGCTAGTCATTTTTATTTTTTTTATTGCTGCTCTAAGGCCAAACTGTGCACACACGTACAGGTAATAGCTGTTGAATGCTTAGTTATTTAAAAAAAAATCATAACGTTACTATAGAAGTCTATGGGAAAACATTTGGTTGTGTGTAACCTACACATCAAATCAACACGTGATAAGAGCATAATATTAAACTGCAAGAGAGTGAAATTTACTGACAACAAATTCTCTTGCAATTTCACAAATTCAAAGACCAGAAGCCGAGCAGCCGACCGCTGAACAGTGATGAGTAGGAAGGCACTAGGATCAATGGACCGTGCACCTTTTGTGTTCTACACAATGTTCCATCTGTTGTCTGTCCTTTCAAAGAATCATATTTTTTCTTGTAAATCGATACTACAGACGGCGCTTTATTGTTTGTTGCACATTTACCCGTTCAAGCTGATCAAGGTCACACTTGAAGACATGCGTTCATTGTTGGCGAGTGTGTGAGTTGGGTTTAACGCCGCTTTGAACAGTATTCCAGGTATATAACGGCGTGTCAGCTTAAATTGGGAGGAAAGCCCCACCACTTTGGTGACAGACAGACAGACAGTTTATTATAGTCTCACCTCATTACAATGATTTATACATATTTTTAAAATACCAAAAAAATATATCTCAAATACATATCATATGTAAAAGTATACAAGTATAAAATGTAACGAGGCACCCTATACAGGGTTAGGAGAGACTTTTCATAAAAAGAGCATATTAAAATATAAATAAAAGCTACATAATCATGGACATGGACATGGGGCTAACAAACCGAGGAACATGATCGGGCGAACAGGGGTTCGAACCGCTGACATGGAGGTATGATAAGATATGTTGTGATCAAGAGCAGATTAACATTAACAACAACAATTGGATGAATCTATTTGTGTTTATCACATTAATCATGAATCTATATCCCTCATTAGTTGGCTAAAGTCACTCCGACTTGATAACGGTGTAAAGAGTGAGTGAGTGAGTGAGTGAGTATGGTTTTACGCCGCTTTTAGCAATATTCCAGCAATATCACGGCGGGGGACACCAGAAATGGGCTTCACACATTGTACCCATGTCGGGAATCGAACCCGAGTCTTCGGCGTGACGAGCGAACGCTTTAACCACATTAATATTTATAAGAGGGTTTGTCGTCGATGAAAAGGCGACTATAAACGATATTCAAAATGCCCGATAACGGTGTAAGAATCTACATCGGAACGTCGCAATATGCAATAAACAAGAAGTTGTTATCCACAGAGTTGTACGTTTTTCTTACATGTATATACATTTATGAAGGTTGTAGGAAATATTGGTGATACACAGGGGGATCTCATTTTGCTATATGTTAATACAAAACATACAAACACCATGAATCAAGCTAACTATTAATTTCATGTTTAAATGTACATAGTAATATACATCACATTTTGATGGCGACTCATAAACACATGTTCATGGTAGTCGGAATCGACAATCGACTCTGTATATGGCAGACATTTCTTATGGATATGGAAAGGGTTTCCACGCTTTTATTTATGCACATTCAGAAGTGTTCCTAGCTCATGACACAACATGGTGATATTGTAATATGTTGAGAAAAATCGTTAGATGGTATGATCAAACAGCAAATGTTATGAATAGAAACATCCTCATATTTCGGGTATCGCATTTCATATTAGAATGACATATTTTTATTTCGCATTCTCTTCACCTCGTCTACAATTGCTTTGAAGGGTAACTTGAATTTGTTTTTATACTGGCCCTCAATTGTAAATGGGAAGGTCCAAAGTAAGAAAAAACAAGTAAAAGTTTAATCTTTCCTGCTCAACAAGTTACCAGTTATACAGGTCAGATGAGGAGGGATTGCGTTGGAGTTTTACAAAACAAAAAGATGAATAAAATAAATTCTGTAAACATAAAACATGACAAATATAAGAACACAAAACAGAGAACACGGGGATGTAAGAAGCTAATAAGAAGCTTAAGAAAAATTCTACCATGAATTTGGAAATTACTCGATTCTGATTGGTCAATCAGAGATGGTTAAATCACATGAAACCCCCTCCGATTTGACGGCCGCATCACCGCGTAAGCTAATATTAATAGAATAGTACTTTTTTTAGTCATTGTCGGTAGACATATTTAAATAATTATATATACAATTACAGGTTACACAATGAAAATTTGCTGTTTCTACAATATTCAAAGGATGTGTGGCAATACATTTCGTGCAGAAAACACGATAGAAATCTACAAAGAGAATGTGCTTTAAGTTCGGGACAGCAGAGAGCTTGGAATTTGGCGCTTTTTATATACGACTGTGAGGTCATATCTTTTGCGTCACAATGAGCGATATGACGTCATAGTGGTGACGTGCGGTGTAGAACGCAAGCTTTGCGAAGGTTGTTTAGTTTTCCTTAGGGGTGCCCACATCATGTTAGCTTACCAAGGTGCCGTGTTTATATGCTTTTAATGCCTGTCATATGTTCGAGTAAAGTATCACGGTGTAAACAAACTGCTTGAGCATATACAACGCCATATTTCGTTTAAACGCTATTGTCGGCGATTCGGTAATTCAGATCGACAACAACTCAAAACACTGGATTTCACTTCACTCTATTTGCTGAAACCAAAGCGTTCGCGTTTTATTTAGTCATGGTAAAATGGAGATAAACATCCATTGTTTTCAATGTAGAGCTACACTGTATGTTACCTGTAGATTTAACTGCGCTAAATATAACATTTAACATAACATACAATAATTTTACTTATTGACCGATTTTTTCAACTACAGCTATAAAACCAGATATTATTTTTTTATTTAAAACTACGAGCCTGCTTCTTTTGTAAATACATTGCAAAAATATCATATATGACAGTCAATTATTTTCAACAGTGATATTTTTCAAGAATTGTCATGGACAATTTATTTTTTCGATAAAAAACGAGGTCCCCCAAAATACCAAATAGTCGTCCCTTCATTAAGATCAGAATAGTATTTAAAAGACTACCTTCAACTTGATTTAAAAATACATGCATCGGTGTAAAATGAGCCTGTACTATTAAAAGATAATTCGAGGAGTCACATATTCGCTACCGCTGTCTGAGAATGTTAATATCAAATAAATAAAGCGACAAAACCCTTTCCACATCCAATAGAAATCTCTGCATAAAGCAGTGTCGATTGTACGATTCCGAGTATATCATGAGCATGAGTATGCATCACTATCAAATAGTAATGATACCAGGTGATCGCGCAAAAGATGAACGTATCCTGTCCCACCGGTGGCGCCCGTCACAAACACATGCAAAGGCAAGTCAATTGTTTACCGGAAAAAAACCCACTTGAACATATGGTATAAGTCAAAACAGGGAATTCCAGCTGACATCATTTTTGTCACTGATGCGTCAAATTTGTTTGCCATAAAAAAATTAAAGCTTTACTGAAGCCTTCAATGTTGTTAACTTGATGAAGCAACTTCTGAGCAAGAGTCGTATGATGCTCTTTGAAATCTTGGTTGAAAGAGCCTCATCGATTTGTATCTCAAAAGTTGTGAAATATAAACACCAAAGGCTGGAGCTGCTGAAATATTGCTCGCCATGAAGGGAAAGTTGACTATTGGAAAGTTGAAGTCACCCCTCTTGTCATACAGTCTTGTGGAGAGTGTCACTCACTTTATGGGGGCGGTCGGGTAGCCTAGTTGTTAAAGCGTTAGCTCGTCACGCCGAAGACTCGGGTTCGATTCCCGACATGGGTACAATGTGTGAAGCCCATTTCTGGTGTCCCCCGCCGTGATATTGCTGGTATAATGCTAAATGCGGCGTAAAACCGAACTCACTCACTCACTCACTCACTCACTAAACCTTTATGGATAGATTTAAAAATTGAAACAGATGAGGTGGTCTCACTGGTCTCCTTTATTTCTAGTCCAGGTGGGTAAATCAGTGGAAGGGAATTGGCTATTTGATTGTATTTAAACGATATCAGATCATCGATATACCTGAAGCTTAAGTTAAACTTCTTGGCCAAATTACCCTGCTTTGACTTCGCCAATCCGAAGAGAAATTCCGATTCATATGCATAAAGAAACAGATCCACAGGAAGGGGAGCAGATTTGGTGCCCATGGGGATGCCTACTCCTGGCCTAAGTGTCTTACCAAAGCAACTCCAGTGATTTTACTCGCAATTTGATGATTATGTTAAGTATATTTTCATTTGAACAAATAACATGTTGAATAATATAAAAAGTTGTATAAATTATGACAAGTGTATAGGCACTGACGTGCGAATGATCTTAATTTCCTTTTGGCATATTGCTGGAAGTAGAAAGGGGTTGAACCATGTATTCATGACAAAGGACCATTAATCAATTTATCTGTTGTTTCTTGTTTTATGAGAAAAAGATTTATTTATTGGCAACAATCAAATGTTGCTAATAAATATTTTGCAATTTTAATCTCACAATTATTAATGTGTAATGATGGAAACGCCCCGATGCGCCTTTTGTCTTTAACATGAGTACGTGGAACATGGACCAGTCCACAACGACTACATACAATCCAACAGCCATTGGTACATAAATAAACAACCACTCTACCTTAACCTTGTATGGGATATAGGCCAGTTGGAACAAAACCAACTAGATTTAGCAGAGTTAGGAAGGCAATGTTGTTTTTGAGGTTGACATCAATCAGTGGAAGGTGTGATTAATTGTCACCATTCATACATGTCCTGGCACAGCGGATCACTAATGTGCATGAAAATACAAAAAAACTTTTAGTGGTTCTCTAAAACAATGATATAGATTTAAGGTTATATTCCATTGGTAGCTGATGCGGACATGTATTATCTGTTCTAGCGACAATGGGACAGTATGTATCTGTTGAAAATCGCTCACAACAAAGAGAAACGCAGAGCACTTTCCGTAAATGATAACCTATTTAAAGACACGCATATGTTCTATTATTCTTTCTGTGTGTTATTGAGCCTTTCTCCAAACGTACTTTCTATTTGCACAATATATATGTATTCTGTATCTTCTCGTATCATAATCTGGTAATCAGTAAAGATAAAAAAGACAATGAATCACGATGAATGAACGCTTGAACATACATTAACTATAAATCTTTGCTGTATCATTAGTTTTCCAATAATATATATATTATGGGAATTCTTGAACTATAAAGACAGGTTCAGCGTATGTTTACGTCACATAAACTGATTAACGCATGTTTTGCTGTTTCCATGAACACGACATATAAAACAACGACAACAAAATCAATCGGTTTTCAATGATGAACTGATCAATCAAACACTGACTAACAAACACTGGGAAGCTGATGGAGTCATTGATAATCATTGGCATCTGACGAATTTAACAATCCATTACTTAAGAACGTTTTTGTATCGGCACACGACATTTGAAACAGTGTATGCAGTCGATGAATAAATGCATATATGTTGACGTCGCTTTGATTAATAAATTTATGGATTATGTATATTTAGTAGCCCTAACGTCTCACACAATAGTGGATAAACATGAAACGTGAACGCCAGAGAATAATCAGCCTTGATGGGTGTAAAATCAGTGATGAGACCAGGTGTTCGCGAAAAGGGTAAGCATGTCCTGCACTACCGGTAGCACCCGCAAGTCACACGTACACTTTGCATTATTAAACAAGAATTTCTTCATTGCCTAACGCCGAACGACAATACTCCTGAGGCCTGTAAACAATTATGTCCAGACAAGACACTCCGGCGCGGTTACTGATTTTGTTGAAGCTATGGTAAAGTTGAGTTACATGCTGGATTGCTGCTAAGCTTATGATGAAACTCGCGGACTTCAGTCAACCAGCAGGGCCATCGACTGTTTTAGCGTCATCATAATTACTGTATTATTTCCTGTAAAAATATCGCACATGTCAACAACTTTAAACAAATGCCAAAGAACCTGACTGATGAAAAGGTTGTCAATGAACACACTCTGTTCTTCTTGCTATAGATACACACAAGTACTGGTTCACGTCATATGATTCAAGTAATTAGATAAATTAATTGAAATGGTACTCAAATAACTAATGTCATCCAACAGTTATGCAAAGTTTTATTGGATTCTTGATGTATATGTTATGTTATAGTAAATGCGTGATCAGTCAATGTGTAAAATGACATTTGAGAAATTTACAAAACGCCAAAATATTTAAGTTATTTTTCAATTATTTTCCTATTTATTTCTGAATTCAAAACACTTCAATGCTCTATTTCTTTACGCGGTGACTGAAAATGTTTAAAAGAAAACGAAAGTCAATGTATATTTTAAAATTTTCTTTTGCTTCTAATCCTAGCAACATCAACGTCTTTTGGGATGCTTTTAAGACCTTTTGAACTTATCAATACCTTTCAGTCAATTTGGCGGGAAATTTCAGTCATTTTACACATTGACTGTACTTAACATATAAGTGTATGCTTGTGTGTATGTGCGTGTGTGTTTGCGTTTGCTTGTCTTAGTTTTGACCTTTATCAGTTTTATAGGTCTAGCTTACTGAGATAGCATGCTAGTTTAACATAGATACCAGATATATGACGCAAATACTCGAATCTTGACAGACAATCCATGATTATTGGCAACGATCCAAGCCGTTGTGGTACGATGACACACCATCAACCAAATCCCCGACACTGATGACCCGATCCATTAATCGCCTCCTAGGATATACATGGGTGACTGAGGACAACACTCAATGGAAACTCCAAAGTGGTAAACATCTAAGACCTGCGTCACTTCGTGAATTCCTCCCACATCAAATGAAACCCGCAATACGACTAAACTACTATTCAAACGGGTGTTACACCCACCTCACGTACTCTGTTTGGCATGTACATTACAGTCTGTACAGCTTCGTGGAGCTATTATGTAGCAGGGATACAGGGTCTCCAGTCGCCTTATTTACTATATACATGTGGGGGAGCTCTTCAATTTCAGGCCATGTAACATTTTTTTGCAATGTGATGACAAGCCACATCTTACCTTATAACCATGTGGTGAGACGTCTTCTATATCAGGCCATGTAACATTACAATGTGATGACAAAGCACATCTTACATTATTACAATGTGGTGAGAGGACATCAATATGTGATGACAAAGCACATTTTACCTTATAACCATGTGGTGAGAGGTCTTCAATATGTGATGACAAAGCACATTTTACCTTATAACCATGAAGTGAGAGGTCTTCAATATATGATGACAAAGCACATTTTACCTTATAACCATGTGGTGAGAGGTTTTCAATATATGATGACAAAGCACATTTTACCTTATAACCATGTGGTGAGAGGTCTTCAATATATGATGACAAAGCACATTTTACCTTATAACCATGTGGTGAGAGGTCTTCAATATATGATGACAAAGCACATTTTACCTTATAACCATGAAGTGAGAGGTCTTCAATATATGATGACAAAGCACATTTTACCTTATAACCATGTGGTGAGAGGTTTTCAATATATGATGACAAAGCACATTTTACCTTATAACCATGTGGTGAGAGGTCTTCAATATATGATGACAAAGCACATTTTACCTTATAACCATGTGGTGAGAGGTCTTCAATACATGATGACAAAGCACATTTTACCTTATAACCATGTGGTGAGAGGTCTTCAATATATGATGACAAACACATTTTACCTTATAACCATGTGGTGAGAGGTCTTCAATATATGATGACAAAGCACATTTTACCTTATTACCATGTGGTGAGATGTCTTTTTAATACGTGATGACAAGCCACATCTCACCTTATAAACATGTGGTGAGAGGTCTTAAATGTCAGGTCATGTAACATTACTATGTCATGACAAGGCACATCTTGCCCTATACACATGTGGTGAGAGGTCTTCAATATGAGGACATGTTTCATAACACTGTGTCATGGGGAAGCTACATATAGTGAGCATATCAATTCAAATTAGCCTTACCTCCAAGTAGAAGATGGTAGCCAATGTCAAAACAAAAAACCCATGCGGTTTCTTCGGTTGTGATGTCTGTGTATCCAGTGTCAGAGCAAGCACTTGCGACCTCTACATACATCGAGGGGACAAAAAAATGAATCAAGCGTTACGTTATTCTTTCATAACAATCGCCATTCCCTCACACCGTCACACCATCTTCCTTGAACACTATTATCATGTTTCCTGGCAATTACTCTAAATCTGTTTGCAGTACTCAGCTTGCCACTGAAGTGTGAAGAGGTCCGATGTTGAGTGAGATTACATTGTCACAGGTAACAGCAATCAAACAATCCATTGATTGCAACGTGATTGTGTACTTAGTCTGGGAATCTGTTTGGAGCTACGTGAGCACAGGAACATATGCAATATATGAACCACACAGTACGAGTTAACTGTGTATACATGTTGTTTTTTCTTAAAATAAAAATGCATATGTAAATATATAAATTGAATTCTTTCTTTCAGGAACGTAAACTGTAATCGCTGTCAGCTTTTTTTAAATTGGAGTTTTAAAGAAGCATTTTGCGGAGTCGTCAACTCACGGAATTAGGACGTAAATGTTGGCCTAACACTGAAGAAGCACGGGGTAGGAATATATTGATTTATCGGTCAGCTCTCTGGCTTTAGTTCATGTTACCAACACATTCAAGCTGTCTCGTTTGTGCATTAATGTACTCGTATACTTTAGTGATGTGAGTTCGGAGATATAACGTGCTGAATGAGAGAAACTACAACGATCTGGGTAATGAAAATATCAACAATGCCAACGGTAATTAGCAAGCAATCATGGCAGAAATGTGCTTTCAACTATACAGTGCAGCACAATACCATTTCTTTGTAAGCGTGAAAAACCAGGTTATTGATTAAACTAGGAAAGCTTAGAACCCATAGCTGTCATCAGCTCACAATACAGGCACGGGATCAAACCGACGATTAAATACTGCTCGTCAAACCACACCATTGAATAATAGGCATTAAGAACTTAATGTTGCCTCAAGCAGGGCACAATCTTTCCCAATGGCAAAGAAAAAACCCGCTAATCAATGTGTAAGATACGACCAGCATCTCTGTACGTCATTTCAATGGAACACGAGTTTTTGTAGCATACGTCATGGTTTCAAACACATATCAATCAATCGACTTACAAAAAAGGAAGGGTTTGTCATTGTATAACTGTAGGACTGTACACTAGATCTAAACTACAATGTTGCCTGACTACAGAATTTGTGATCTTAACAACCACCGGATGGGACCATGTAGTGAGTGAGTGAGTTGGGTTTCACGCCGCTTTTAACATAATTCCAGTTATATCACGGCCTGTCAGCTTAATGTGTGAGGAAAGCCCGAAGTGATACAGGTCTTAGACGTTTACCACTTCGGTGAAACCCACGAGCACGGGTATGGTGCTGACAAACCTAGAAACATAATCGGGGTGAACCGGGATTCGAACCCACAATCATAGGTTTCTGGCATGCCCAAGGGACGCAAATCTTCACAGCGAATCGCGGCGCCTTAGACGACTGGGCCACCCGTGCCCCCTGGGACCATGTGCTGAGTATTGGTGCTTGGGGATACCAAACGTAACAGTTTATCATTAGAGAATATTGGTTGTGAATACTTAATTCTATGTAGAATACGATTTCTTCCGTGTTGTTAATCCTTTCTCTGTGGGTAATTCTTTCATGATGATGGAATTCTTTCATGCATTCTATGTCAAAGAAGAACAGAATTGGTTAGAAACCATGTTTATCTCTAACCTCCAGCTGGTTACATTATAGTAAACGTAACAAGTGATATTGAATATAAATATTCATATTATTATAGTTTGTCAAATTGTAAATAGAATTGTAACAAATTATTTTTATATGCAATTTTGGGAAATGTCAGTGTGTGGTAGTGTACGATGGGGGAATTCTCCATGTGAGGAAATGTCCTACACTCTCGCGAAATATATACACAATGTGTTGTCATTGAGTGCGTGTAAATGTTGCCTCAATGTTTCAGCTACAATGACCTCTAAAATCCATGCCATAACAATGTTCAAATTCAATCGTGAATACGCGTTAAGCATAAGCATGTAGATATATGCATTGGGCAAATACCTAGCGTGCAGATAGTTATGTGGATAGGAAACGTTCTCGTTAACTGTGGACACATGGGCGACAAAAAATAATCTTGTTTATTTCCACACCGTTCCACACTTCATGTTTGGTTCGATGCAAGATCAAAAGCGCCGCCCAGAATTTATAAGACAACGGTGTCGTCCGTTTCGCTTAAACAACTGTCGGTAGGAGTTATCTAATCGGTGCTCAAATAACTGTGTCCGGTCTACCGCTGAGTTTGATACGGTGTCAGTGTCGAATGATTTTTGTGATAGTTGTGAAAAGTTGTATGTCGTATATTTTTTATTATTGAGAGTCCTCTTATTTGCGAAAGACTATTAAAATCAATGACAAGACAATAGAGGCAATGGAACCGAAATATAACATGATGGTGTTATTGATCAATCATCTCATGAGATGCCCTGAAATGTTATAACATCAGATCACGAGGGCGAAACATTCGGTTTGAAATCAGTCACTGACACGAGAAATTAGTTTTAACATGTTGAAGGAACCTGATAATGCATAAATGATTGCATAGAAAAAATGAACTATCTGATAATCGAGATCGATTGTACACAACAGCTTCTTGTGCACATGCGGTGTCCAAGAAGACGATATTGCACAGAAACTAAACCTTATGTGACATATACTCTTCAAAATAAGAAACGCACAGGTAGTATGTAGTTCATTGAACCTGACTACACAAAAGGTCCGGTACATAAATTGGAAATATGTTATTGGAAAATGTTGGTGGCCTGATATTCGACAAACGGTGCGTCAAAACGCAGCCATTGTCTATTTGCAATGTCTTAAACTGTATTGTTTTCACACTTGTTCGAATATGTCATGGAGGAAAACAGTAAAGCAAAATGCACGTGCAAGTTATGGCATTCGTAACTCGCGGTAGTGGCTATAAAAAGGCAAGCATGAGCCAATAATTTGTCATTCAATTGTCAACATTTTTCAAGTTAGAAAATGCCGAGACTCAGCGCTGCCGATCGGAACATCGCCAAAGGACGTATCTAAAGAGGGGAATCGCACTGTTCTGTTGCCCGCCACTTCAACGTCCACCACTGCACCATTTCCCGCCTTTTGGACCGAGACACTCCCACAACTGACCAACGCGTTACGTGCAGAATGGCGCAGAATTCCGCAGGACAGAAGTCGTACACTTATCCAGTCAGTGCCGAGGAAATGCAGAGGCATGATTGCTGCCCAGGGCGGTCACACGAGATACTGAGTTCAGCACATCCTTGTGGCCTCGTGTGACATGACAATAAACAGTTTTCAATGCTTTTTTTCAACGACAACTATCTATCTATGATATTAGATTAAATTTATCTTTATTAGGTACAATAAATTTACTAAAAATCTACCTGTGCGGTTCTTTTTTTGAAGTCCGTCAAATGTATCACTGACATTTTAAAATCAAGGTTTGAAGTCTGTAAATCCCTTATAAACTTAGATATCACTGGGCATTTACCCAGATGACATATATAGAATTCTCTAAGATTCAATAATTCCGACATTTCATCATTGTAAAGTGAAAACGTTCAAGTTCTTCATCGCATCAGAAATCCTTCAGTTAATAGCGATGACATTGTATAGTACATATGTTAAAAATGAATATTATTATTAATGAGGCTTAATATTTCTGTGTATTGTTGTATTTATGTGGTACCACAGATTATAACCACACCAGCGAGCATCTTCTTATGTACCATCGTTGTTTGTTCAGAGATGATTTAATGTTTGGTAGAACATGTACAACATGTATTTTAAACTCGATGGTTGGACCAAATAATTTTCGTCGAATAATTTTGGTATTTTAATAGGCAGATTTTTGTAGGGTGTCCGAGGTAACATTTGTCATGTTGAACTGTACGCCATTTTACCACAGGTAGTCACATTTAGTCAACATTGATGCAAATAAATGTATTGAACCTATCCTGCCAAGTAGATCTATTTTAAAAACAGACGATTTACGGCTGACCAACAAGCTAGTGGGAAAGCCCATAGACTTATTGGCAGGTGAAAATATAGATGTTTCGATTTGTCATATAGATACATTTTTATTTGCTGCTTAATTAAGTACAAACTGTACAATATATTAACAATAACTGGCAGTAAGTGTCGAACATGTAGTGTTCACATAATCCACGCATGAGAATGGCCAAACGTATATTCTTCAAACAATGTTTACATTCAATACGGGTCAGTTTGTAACTACAAAAATTACAGACAACCCTTGCACCTTTCTGTGAACCGGTAATTTGCGCGAGCACGTGTTACTTGTCAAAACACGAAAAGGGACTTTGTCACCAGTGGAACCCTTTGAAAAGGTTCATCTATTTTATTAGCAAAATGGCATCGGGTCTCCGGGCGCCATCACATTGTGTATATATTTCGCGAGAGTGTAGGACATTTCCCCACATGGAGAATTCCCCCATCGTACACTACGACACACTGACATTTCCCAAAATTGCATATAAAAATAATTTGTTACAGTTCTATTTACAATTTGACAAACTATAATAATATGAATATTTATATTCAATATCACTTGTTAAGTTTACTATAATGTAACCAGCTGGAGGTTAGAGATAAACATGGTTTCTAACCAATTCTGTTCTTCTTTGACATAGAATGCATGAAAGAATTCCATCACCATCACATAACCGTAGCTAAAAGAGTAATTAATTTTTGCACAAACTTGAAATTCATGATAATCATTTTAAATAATCAGAATATGTTCTCAGCTTTATCCAAATAAATAATTCTGAAAATAAAAGAGATAATAGCTAGATGAACAATTTCCAGAAAGTTCTTAATAACTGTGCCATATCTCTTGTGTTCAATGACCCATATTTGTACAAGTGGCTAGTCTCTTAGGTAGAGTTAACGTTAAAAGATCAATTTACACAATCGGAGTACTATGCCAAACGGAACTTACTATAAATTACTTAAATCTGTCCCATCCTTTGAAAAGTACCTCCCCCTTCCAAGAACAATATCTTTCCCGCTTCTAACTTTTAGAACCTGTGACCATAATTTACCTGTAGCGACTGCCCGCTGGTTTGGTATACCCAGAGCAGAAAGAACCCGTACCCTTTGTAACTCCACAGTTATTGTTGACGATTATTTAAATGTCAAGCCTTCGATACCATCCGTAGTAGATATACACCAGAAAAATGTTATGTATGACCTGATCGTTATCAGCTCAAACAATTACTAGTATGTACAATGATGATTTTCTCAAAGTTTATTCCCAATGGCTACAAATACCTTAGACATAATACGTGAATATACTCTTCCCGACTGAGACCGCCTCCGTTGTCTAGTGGTGGAGCGTCCGCCCGGAGAGCGGAAGTTCCGGGGTTCGATTCCCGGCCGCGTCATACCAAAAGACGTTAAAAGATGGTACTTGTTGCTACCCTGTCTGGCGCTCGGCATTAAGGGGCTAAAACAAAGACTGGTCGGCTCGGAGTCAGTATACTGTATCTAAGAGGGGTATTCATGTTAAACTGCGGCATGGTATCTCAGTGTGCTAGCACTATAAATCGGCATCAGTCTGGACTAGTACAATCAGCCACACTCAGTTACATAATTGCAATAATCTTGGGCGCGACGTTAAACCCAATTTCTTCTCATCTCACCTTCCCGACTGAATGGTCACTCTTGTACCACAGTGGGTGGTTCCGTGAGAATAAAGAATTGAACCACGGGCGGTGATCTCTATCCCGATTGGCAGAGGGTCCAATCAAATGTGATACCAACTCGAGTATCTACTAAACCGACGCACACTGACCATTTCTTCTTTTTCTACCACATTTCAAAAACTTTAGATGAATATGTTATCGCAATATTTTAAATCGATTTGAATATTATTTATTTGCTATCTTACTTACTACTTGCTTTTACATGAGACGTTTTATATTTACCAGTCCCCATAAATTACAGTTATTGCTTGTGAGCTCAACACATTTGACAAATCCTCAAAAACACATGATAATAAACTATTAAAGTGCGTTGAAAATATAAATATAGCAAAGCAAGCAAACGAAGCACAGATGCAGCAAGCTGAACGAATGGTGAAGCGCAGTAAACGTGTTCTGTCGTCAGTGCAGATTGGCGACAATGTTACTGTCCCAATTCCCCATGTTGATCGTGGCCGTTCCGATCCTAGAAATACCATAGGTGTTGTGATTGAATGCAGTGACAATGACTTGTACACAATAGCTGTGAAAGGTGGCATAGTGAATGGTAAGTTCTCTCGTAACCAGTTTGATGTTTGTGCTAGAGCATTGTACTCAACTGAAGACGTTGTCACTGTCTAGAACATTTCACTTCGCCAGGCTGTGCAGTTTGAATCCAACTGTGGAGGACAAGGTTTCACCCGATGTAACTGTGCTGGTACAAAGAAATGTCAGACCAACCGATGTCGATGTTTCAAGGCTAAGCTGCTTTGTAACTCAAGGTGCCACTCAAGTCTGACATGTGTCAGCAAAACTAAATTGTTCTTGTTTGTTAAGTCTATTCTATGTTTGATGTAGCATTATTTTGAAAGGTATTTGTTATCATGTCAAATAAATTCGTATTCTCATAAATAATTTTTTTTTTTTGCATCAGGTTTGACCATATAATAGCCTCAAAAGGGAATATGTCTTAAAAACTTGATGTTAAATCAGGGAATATGTATAATACCTGAAAATTTTAGGGATAATGTATAGTATATTCCCTGAGTGAATCAGACATTAAATATATTCCCTGAAAATTTCAGGGATTATACATGTTCCCTGATTATACGTATTCCCTGTCACACACACACACACACACACACACACACACACACACACACACACACACACACACACACACACACACACACACACACACATATATATATATATATATATATATATAATGGTTGCGTTTTTTAAATGATGTACTAGTATATTAAGGATCGAGTAGTATATTTATTGACAGTGGCAACGGTCAACTTATTGACTATCAGTTCAAGTTATCAGATTAATTGACACCAGGATATCATAAGGTAATACACATCATGAACCCAGACGATGCTCCGGTTTCGGGATATTGCATACAGTAACAATAAGGAGCGGTGATTTAATAAAATTGATAAAGCGCTGACTCGCCATGTCGAAGACCCGGGTTCGAATCTAGCATGGGTCCATGTATGAAGTCCATTTCTAGTGCCCCCGCCGTGATATTACTGGATATTGCTGCCCGAAACCATACATACGCATTCGCTCATATAAATTAGTCCTGCATAGAGCGCAACTGTTACAATTGTATGAGGCATTGTCATAGTTTCTCGCACAAGAGCCCGCATCTGTGGTTTTCAAGAGTCTCATACATGATGTAAACATATAGTGATTATTTGTCTCATGGGATCGAAGAATCAATAGATCAGACGTTGATATGCCTATTTGCTCAATGTATTTCTACACCTGCTGGTATGTGGCATTTAGTTCCCTGAGGGATCGCCTTTATATTGCAATCCATTTTGAAAGGGGATGCCGATAGCACTGTGCAACTGTGCATAACATGTACTCTGTTTCCAGACTGATAATCTATACTCCCGACAGACGCTTTTAAGTTCCATAAGACACCTGAGACGCCTAGACACAACGTTTATTGTATTTGAGTTTTTGTAGTTCTCTTCATCTATTGCAATACTCGACAATAAATACATTTGAAATATATGATGCTAGTGATGATGATGATGATGATGATGATGCTGCTGCTGCTGATGATGTTTGGGATTTAACAAGCGCGTCCGGAGGACTCGATACCGCAATGAGCCCTTGAATTCAAGAGAACCACGAGGGCACTCTATTCTGTTTTGAAGTAATGAAATCCTCGTGGCGTTATAAAGAATTCTTCGCCGCAGTCAGCTTTCGACCTCGAACTCCATGTTGCAAAAAAGGGTAGCCCCAGCCCCACCTTAGAATTGTCTTCCTCATATTATGTCACCCGACGCAATCCTGTTTCATGGATCCTTGGTGCTTGGACATTACAACTCATTCAAAGCATTTCGTAAACAGCTATTTCCCTATGAAATGATACAGTCAACATGACCTGACTCGATGGGTCGATCAGCTCCCAGACTCCTATCCCAATACTGAACCGAGTTTGACATTATGAAGCTATACTTTTCGCTTGAATACAGACGTTGGTGGTGTTTGCGTTGAGGCTATAATGAACATGATTTTAGAATCTGCATCTTGTCTCACTTACAATCGATTTCAGAGTACAGTCTGGTCGCACCTTGAAAGGACAGTCTATATGGTCGAATCGGCAGCTACGAATGTTTTATTTACATGCTACCCTTATATCGTCGCTGTCTATTTTCAACTTTGAATTTAGATAAGTGTGTAATAAAGAAATTACATTCGTCCCCGTTTTAGAACACAGTCCTTGTAATAAACATGACATCTTCGTTTCTTCTTCATATTCTTCATCATCACCATTTTCATTTTTTATCATCATCTTCTTCATAATTTTCTTCTTCATATTTATATTCTTCAACTTCCCCATCATCTTCATATTTATATTCGACCCATGAAGATTCGAAGATTTGAATTTGGATATGAATTCAGCTATACGTAATGAGACACAATTTAATAAATATGGTGTAGTTCCTTAACAAAGTTGTATGCCACTTGTAGCAGTCTTTCAGCGATAATAGCAAAATGTTTATATATCGATTAATTAATAGAGGTTATCACGAATTAGAAATAATTATAAACATTGTATTTAGAGAGGCTTTGCGACGTTGTTGACAGTCGGCCTGTCCGGACATAATGTTAAGAAGTGCAGTCAGATGTACACACAGCGACAAAACGTAACAAGGTAACAATTCAAACATATTTCGCCTTAATCCAACTATTTTTATTTGTGGAAAAGGTTTCAAGCCGCAGGGGTCTACAAGCACATTTGATTTTTATAGTGCCCTCGCAAAATTGTTTCGAAATTTATATCTCCAAATTTGCCAAAACTTATAAAATGTCTTAGCTACGTCTCAGTTAGACAGTGATTTTCAGTATATTAGACTGTTCTTTTGATAATTGTAGCAATTATCCCTGTAGTTTATCCACATTCCCGATGGTTAATTCTGACCCGATCTCCGAATGCAAAGTGCGACGCCATGTTTGGTTATAAACACTGAAAGTAGTCCCTACTTGACCTTTAATATTTGCATCTCTCTCCGCATATGACCCCAACAGATATCGTTTTTATCCGTTGGCTTTATCCTGCCGAGAAACCTACCCATTATATGATAAAAGTATTTATCCATGAAATAAATTCATAAAGAAGCATGTACACCCCACCCCACCTACATAAACACGCCTTCGTGTACCAAGGCCTTTTTGAAGTTAATGAAAAAGCAGTTGTGATTTTTCTTTTGGGCAAGGAAGGGCATGCTCGATTGAACCTCGAAAGGTTGTGAAATGTAGACACCAAAGGCTGGAGCTGCAGGAATATAACTCGACAGGGAAAGTTGACTAGTGTACGTATGACCTCCCTGAACTCAGTCAAACGTACAGGGCAAGTAGTGTGACGTGCATATCTTACTGGCATGCTTCCAATTTGACCTGTGGGTCGGTTGACATATAGAAATAAAAGTGCATTCAATATGGCCTGCCCAAAATGAATCCCAATAATCTACATCCATACTGACACAATGATCTTGTTATGTTATATTAGTGCATGCATGAAACATTCGTGATATGCTCGTTCATTAAATTTTTCAGAAAATGGGTACATTGCTTTCACTTATTTAATCAATCTGACGCTATGTAGTATTCATTACCTTTTAATTGCCGTGTCATTGATTCATCGTTTGCTATGTTTACCGAGAGGAATTAAGCATCACTGGTTTCCTAGGCTGTGATTGATTCTGCATTATGTATACATTTAAATTTAAATATCACTGGCCGAATCTCATTGATTAAACACAAGAAAGTAATTAAAGCAGTCAATATAATTACCAATCAATGTTTATGTTGTGTCTGTTTATGGTATTGGTTTAAGAATTAGTGGAAAATACGAGTACATAGCTGTTCAGAATGGCAGGATGTTTCCGAGTTGAGTAACTATGTTCAGTCACGGTGAGGTGGTCGTCACGTTATGCTTGATGGGTGTAGACATAAAACAGTAACCTTGAGATCAGTACCAGCGAGGGGAAATATATTTTTTTGTTTATGCAGATGCTGTAGGGTCATTGTGAATTTAGATTAAGATATGTCTGGTACGACTTTTGTTACAGAACTGCCTGCCAAATCAAACAAAAGCGACAAAATCCTTTCCATAATCATAAGACATATGTGTCAAACGCGGCGTCCATTGTTCGATTCTGACTGCATAAGTATCATTAGTATCATAAGTGATACCAGGTGTTCGCGAAAAGGTGAGCGCTTCTTACCCAACCGGTAGCACCTATCACAAACACATGCTAGCGTAAGTCAAATCCCCATTATGAAAATGGCTGAATGTGTTCATTATGTCATAAAGACTATGCGGATGCAATAAATAATTTTGTTTCAATTTTCAAATTTGGAAATAAGAAATTTGGAAACGAGAGCGAAGTTGAATTTTCAAGCTCTCCATCGTTTAGTCATACATACGCAAAGCTGAATTGTCAATAGATATCCTGACCTGTTAGACCTCAAAATTGCAAATCTGCCCTGGTCGAGTAAATATAATAACTGTTTAATTAAAATTTTCTTATACCTTCAAAGTAGTAGGGGATCATGAAATATAAATGTCATGATCGATCTCAGAAGAACGATCAGCTTTGAAAAACGACTACCTGAGATTTTGGTACCAAATCCGAATCTCTATCACATCCGAAACATTGGACGTGGACCATGCAAGAGTGGGGGTCGTTCTTTATTGTGTTTAGTACGCAACAATTGGTGGAAGCATCGATGATCTCGTGTTATGTTTTCAGATGAGCCCAGATAAATTCTGGACTTCCAGGACAGGCATGTAGGTGTCTGGACGCGTCCTAACGAACGTCAAGCGAACGTCAAAGTAAGGCAACACCACATATTTGGGAATGATTGGGGCGGGATCACCATGCCTGCCAGAACGGCCCTGCATATTGTCCAGAGAAAGGTCACGAAGGAACGACCAACGGTTTCCGCGCAATGCTGATCAACGTTTTGTCTTTCAAGGCGACAACGCTCCTGCCCACCGTGCACGTATCGTAACTGACAACTGCAAACCATCAGGCACTGCAAGAGGAATGGACTTAAATTGTCATTTGGGGATTGAGGCGGACCATGGCCACGTCATGCCGTATAAAGGAATGCTTGACCAATGATGGGGCATGAACCATTTATATGATGAACCATCTCAGTTGTATATTTCTTGACCAGACACCTTTGTCATCTTTCTGGGTTGTTTGCAACCTTGCCACAAAACTCCGGAAAATGTTCTGTTGGTTTGTCATTTTACACCTAATCCTTCCTTTTCTTATCCATCCATTATCCTCTCTCGATACTTCTTTATATTTCTGTAATCACCTGTTATTTTCGAATATGCCCCTCGTTTCATCCCGAAACCGCCTTTGCTGGAAAACAATATAATCATAAAAGCTCTTATTTTTTTTCCTCAAATATATTTAATTGTCAAGATCCATTTGTTTATCAAATAATAAAAAACAATATTTTACACATTGACTGCAACATTATTATTATATTATTAATTTATCTACAGCATAAATCTGCCCAAAGTCGGTTTTATTTGTTCCCCGACCAGTGGATGCGTTTGCATTCCAGTTATCATTCTCAATTCCCTTTGGGAGTATGCAACCCAAGCTGCCTAGTGGCGCTATGGATACGATCTCAGCACCTGGCGCTTTTGACCGCTTGTCCACTCCGCATCAGGTATACACATGTATTAACTTTCACATTCATAACACAAATGTAAGGGGTGAAATCCTTACCATACTCTCCACGCCGACTAACACCTCACAAACACACACACACACACGTTCCATATACATATTTTATTTCGTTGAAAATGTGCCTGAACGCGTAAATCCGATGCCGGGCACCGGTGGCCCAGACGTCTAAAGGGCCGAGTCCCTTACGCATGTCAGAAACCAAAGGTCATGGGTTCGAATTCCAGATTCGCCCTAATTATGTGTCTTGGTCGGTCTGCACCATATTCGTGCTCGGGATTTCACCAAATTGGTTAACTGATTTGACCTGGGTTTTACTCACATATCAAGCTAACAATGAAACACTGTTCAAAAAGCCATTAAATCAAACTGACTGACTCGAAAAGGTATTTGCAGATAACCCGCGAAAGCACAATCCTCAGACAATAGGACAATAACAACGTCTCTTAAAAGTTTTGCAAAAACATACTGTTCGAATCTGTAGCACTTAATCCAATTTAAGTATTGATATCTTCAAAAGGTTGACATATTAAATAATAGAATATGAACTGTATCAATCGCCCGATGAGTCGTAAAATGCCTGTTTACGGGGGTTTGTTGACACGCTGTCAACCAAATCCCAGTGCCCGACGACCCGATCCATTATGCCTTCTCTTCCGATCAGCTCAGGATACTGGTGGCACATTTAACGGTCCTGGTCTGTAAATATGAAAACAGCACTTGCGCATCACCTCCTTCTCATATTATAAGACTTGTCTGAGGATGAGCAGCAGCGGACGCATTTGAATGTGAACCCCGTTTGTTGTGTCATAAATCATTGATCCCTAATGGCTTGATTTTTGATAGCTCGATATTAAAGATTGCAAAATAATTAATAAATAAATGCCACGAAACGGTTGTAAGACATACTGTTGTACAGACGACGTGTAGAGACGCATGGATCGATTATGTGTATTTGTATAAACTGGTCACGTAGCTCATGAACATTCAGATCGATTAGCTACACCTTACTCAACGCTGTGAATTATAGTGATGAGCAGGCAGGGTGCGTCAGTTTAACACCGCTTTGAATAGAATTCCAGTTATATCACTGTCTGTCATTACCTAAGTGTGGGAGGAAAGTGGTGAAGGTGATAGTTAAACCCGTTAAGCAATGTCTTGAAGAAAACAAGGATCATAATTTGCGCGAAACTGGGATTCAAATCCGCGCTCTTCGGAGTAATCACAGCAGACTTAACCACCTTTGCCCCCTGTGCAGAGTGCTTTCGAATAAATAAAAAATGAACATTAATCGAAATATAATTTCTTTATTACGTGTCTGTTGTTCAAGAATACTTGACTAGACAGTTTCATGTCATGCGCAAAATGTGTCGAGTCAATCATTTTAACATTTGAGCAATACACGAATCTACTTCTAGTAATTACCAATTGACAAGTTTAACTTTTAGCTATTTATTAATAGATTGAGCGTAGACCTAACACATATACCACCGTCTCACTTACCTGTGGAGAAACGGATTTAAAAAGGACACGTGTTCAGCACATATATAAGTGAAATGGAAACATTTAAACGTTTCCTTAAAACTTCATATACATGACCGCATATCATGCACTTGTCTTGATTTGATTTGTTTTAGAATAAGACATTAACTGCATAGCACGTGTCACGTTTGTGGTAACGGTACATGTAAATTTGCGATTCCATGTTTAAGTACCCAACTGGGTCCCGGTGTACCAGGCTAAACCTTCCCATGGCCAGTTCGTCCCCGGGGAGGTTATAGCCTAGGCTAAACCTTCCCCGGGAAAGGAATGTCCTTGGCCAGTTATTCCCCCCCCCCCCCCCCCCCCACACACACACACACTTTGGCCAGAATTTCCCCACAACCCTCAAATTTTAAACTTAACTCAGTTTGGGATGCTTCAGCATAGGCCAGATCCTCCCCACTGTGGATTTCAGATTTACTGCACATAAAAGGGGATCATTCAGCCTAGATCCCCCACTCCCTCCCCTCCCTGAATTTCAGATATACTGTACACGAGGCCATGCAACTTGGATTTGGGGATCCTGGATGCGAGTAAAAGGTGCAAGTGAACAATATACATATTTTTTTTAAAATTTCCAGTTGTCCTTCCCATTAAGAATGTTATACATACCTGGGGATACCCTGCAGAACCTGAACATATAAATCCCGAGATGCCAGATGTCATATTTGACAATTTATGTAGTTTTGAAATAACATACATTTTGATCTAACAATTGCCTGAGTATTTCAGTCAGTGAAAACAGTTTAGCATGGGTATTTCTTAGCATAACCGCCGCATTTAACTCTTCAGATATTTGCATTATTATAAGCGTTAAATCCTATTTCAATGTAACTGACATGTGTTTGAAGGAAACGCTTTTCATGACATCTTCCATATAATTGTTTTGACAAAAAACAGCCTAAAATCCACAGGAGGAGCCTCAGCATAAACGACGGGTGTTGTTGATTTGCATTTGATTTCCTTAGAGTACATAAACAGAGAGATTTATAATTAACGGCAGTATTCCTTGGTCACGCTACACTTATAGACATGTATATATTAAGTAAGATCTTCATCTACTTGAGATACATCATACTTTCCATTTTCACGGCTACCCAGCTACCTGATTTCATCACCTTTGCATTAATGATTTATACAGACTTTCTTACTTACTTACTTACTTACTTACTTACTTTGGAGATTTAACGTGCGCTTTCCGACTGATGCGTATTTCGCAAACGGGCCCGGCCATTTAATGTGTTTCCGAAAGGGGCGAAAGTGGTCTGTGCAACCCAAGAGGGGGTTTAGGGGTTGCTTATATAGAATTTGGGAATTTTGAGATTTGGAATAGATGCCATTTCCAAATCTCAAAATTTCTCAGACTTTCTTATGAAATAGTCGGAATCATACAAATGAACTCTGCTTTAAGAATACGAGGGGCGTTCAATAAGTTTTGCAACTTGGGCGTTTGTGTTTACACAAACAATGCCAACTTGTGGCAGGTGTGACACTAGTCATAACATCAGGTTGACACGTGTCATAACAAGTTCCAGACACAACAATAAGTTAGATGTGGTCACAATCATGGATTCTCTCAAACATGAACAACGCGCTGTAATAAAGTTCCTCACATGCTCCAGTTCACAAGTCGAGAATTGCACAGGCCGCCATATGTGAATGTGCATTCGAACAGTTAAATCACCCTACCTAAAGCCCAGCCCCCAGTGACTATTTCCTGTTCCGGCAAATGCAATCTGCCCTACGTGGAAGACGCTTCCAGGATGACGAGGACATAAAGGCTGCCACAGAGGCGTGGTTGGAGGGCCAATCAGAGGATTTCTATAAAAGTGGTATTAAAACTTCAAGGACAAATGGAATAAGTGTATTGAGGTGAATGGGGATTTTATTGAAAAGAAAAAGTTCAAAAGATATTCTGCGACTTGGTCTTATATTGAAGTTGCAAAACTATTGATTATAGAAGGAATTTTGTCGCGTTCATTTAAACATACATAATTGAATTGCTTCCTGTGTTAATGGGGGTGCTGCCTGTAGGGCATCTGCACGCAGGAGGCGTAATTCAAATTGACATATCGTCTTTACTAGCGTCAACAAAATCAGTAAATGCATTATCGTGTCACTGGGGATTCTGGTCCATCGATCACTTGTTTGTCTTGTTTGTTTACAGGCCGCTGTCGCATGGCAGCAGTACTGCAGCGGCGGCGCCAGGCAATAAATACTTACCCTTATTTATGCACATTGTGTAGGGGGCACGGGTGGCCCAGTCGTCTAAGGCGCCGCGATTCGCTGTGCAGAGTTGCGTCCCTTGGGCACGCCAGAAACCTATGAATGTGGGTTCGAATCCCGGTTCGCCCCGATTATGTTTCTAGGTGGGTCAGCACCATACCCGTGCTCGTGGGTTTCACCGAAGTGGTAACCGTCTGAGACTTGCATCACTTCGGGCTTTCCCCCCACATTAAGCTGACACGCCGCGATATAACTGGATTAATGTTAAAAGCGGCGTTAAACCCAACTCACTCACTCACTATGCACATTGTGTGAATAGCTGGTGCTACCGGTAAGCCAGGAGGACATGCTTACACAATTCGCGAACACCTGATGTCATCACTGATTTTTAGTGGTCCATTTCATATGGATTTCAAAGCTATTAGCCTGTAAGCCACATAGAATCTATTTCGGCGGATAATCATGACTGGTTATGACGTTATATATTTTCATTGACATTATCTTCCCGATGTGGAATAATGAGGACATTAATACCATCTACAAATGCATATATGTGTCTCCCTACTTCCAGTTTCATTGGTTCTTTCAAGGTTAAATGTTTTGTCCTACAAAAAATGGTACAGGTAAGCGCCTGTTGTGAAATGAGAACAGGGCATAATCCCCTTTACATGGGCGCATTTATATTAATACTTCCGTTTTCAAGCACTCAAAAATATTAATTTTGTATATCTGAGTTAGTCTGGGACTATGGTAGTTGGATGAGTGAGCGTTGATTCAAGCCAAAGACATTTTACAAAATTGTCATGATGGCCTGTCAATAATCGAGTCTGGATGAGAAATCAGTGGCGTTGTGTATACTATGAGTAATGGCATACACTGTCGTTGTACGATGACGCAATCGACCAACAGGCTGAGCCTGATTTCCCAAACCAATTTAGTCCCCTGTTTGGAAGACGCAATGTTTATCTCTTCATAAAATATACATGTTTTGCGATGGGTGAAGTGTAATTATCGTATCGCATATGGAAGTACGTAGCAGAGGATCGATTCTATGAAAGGAATATTTTTAACATTTGTAGATTGAAAAAAATGCTGTAAATTCTATGTACAATCTTGACATTATTAAAAGTCTTCACACAAGTGTCTGAATCAATCACTATCCGGATAACCGGGTTTCATCTAGTAGACCCATATGTCTCAGAATTAACACAGAAATCATGTTTTATCATACAAAAGCTACTTTATTCACAACAACAACAATAATGATGATAATAATACAAATAATAAAAAATTTATAAATATTTTAAAAATCAGTTTAATAGTGTCACATGTACATGTATGTTTATGCTTAAGAATCGCGAATTTGTAAGCCATGCAACATGGGAAAAGGCCTCGTTTTGTTCAGTTTCTGTACATAAGCCTAAGGCCAAATATATTGTGGTTGTGCCAAAGTTTGCACAAGGGAAAGGTAACAATGGCTATGTCAGTGGGTACTTGTAGTTCCCTAGACAACCAGGGTATAGGTACGGCAATAGTCGAATATTTTTGCTTGGATATTTACACGCATGTTGGTTTATTCAAAATACATTTCATTCGGTTTTACGTGACCAACTATATACAAAAAAGTACTCTTTGCTACAAAGAGGGTCAGTGGGGTAGTTTATTATGAGGACCGGGTTTGATTATTGGTTGGAATATTGCAAAAAGCGGCGTAAAACAATAATCACCTACTCATTCTTTGCTGCAACGACATAATACCAATACATATCACCTTTAGAGGTGAGGCGAAATGGAGTTTAACGTCGCGTCCAAGATTATTGCACTAATATAGCGACGTACATGCACGTGTGTGTGTGTGGCTGCCTGTACTAGTACGGACTAATGCCGATTTTATAGTGCTAGCCGACTGAGATCACGTTCCGCAGTTTATCACGAATATTCCACTCATACACAGTAAACTGACTCCGAGCCACCCGGTCCTTGTTTTAGCCCCTTAATGCCAAGTGCCAGGCAGGGTAACATCAAGTACCATCTTTATACGTCTTTTGGTAAGACGCGGCCGGGGATCGAATCCCCCGATCGACCTCACTCCGGGAGACGCTCTACCACTAGACCACGCAGCCGGTCTATCACCTTTAGAATAATTACAATGACTAATGACAACAATAATAATAATGCTTATGATGTGCTAAGATTAACGCAACAAAGCATTTACTGTGTGGCTGAGTCGTCAAATAAAAATGGTTTTATTCTTGATTTGAAGATATCAAGTGATGGGACATTCCATTTCTGAGCAGCAGTAACTCCAAAAGTTTTAAAACCAAAGGATTTTATTTTCCATGTGGTAATGACAAGTTTGTCACCAGACAGCAATTTCCGAGATGGCTGGTACACATGGACACGTTCTTGAGATAAGATGCAACTTGACGTCAATTCTCATTGCAAGATCGAAACACTGGGAATATGTCTGTTCTTACGTTTGACTTCATTACAATCCTTGCCGCACTGTTTGGGATTTTCTGGAGCATGATAATGTTATCCTTGGATATTCACACCAGAAGATTGGACGAAACTGAATTTGCTACACGCCAATTGCACCTAAAGCAAACGTAAAATGTGCGTCTTGTTCCCTCTCATCCTCAACGGCTTCCGGGAATGCTTGAAAGTCACTCTCGATGACCTGTAGACGTTTCTTGTGTCTGCAAAATGACAACAAGTAATCAGTCAGTCATATTTCGTTACTTGTTGCCGGGCGTTATAAAAGCGAATGTATTTTGGTCAATCTATACACAACAAAAAGACATAAGTACCTCTTAATGCATATGATTATCAAACACGACACTGCCAAAACAGCAAACAGGACAAAGCCGGATATCAGCCAAACCGCCAAACTTTGACCTGTGAAAAAGAAGGTGTGATTATACAAATATATCATGGGAATCGCAGGATACAACTTGTATTAAGGGATTCTTCACAAACGTGTACAAATTGCTGCTTATTTTACCAGAACGGCAAATACAAACATGTGCTTGTATGACTTTAGACGTTGAACATGAGGTAGGAACAAACACAACCGTCATCTATCAAATGATTTCGCTGTAATTGAATACATACCTGATGAGTCGTCATTGAGATTCACTTTCGAACAATTGTTAAAGTTCAGAGTACAGAATTGCTGCACGCATTCGAAGCTACAGGAGCTCTCCTTCAGGGTTTCTTTAATTATATCAATACAGACTGAAATATTCTCAGTTTTACGTGCCAAGCATGCAGAATGTTCTTTAAAAACAATCTTTTTCATCAGTTCACATTGATTTTCAGTTATGCTGGACTCAAGGCATTCATCAAAACAGTTAGGTTTGGTTGGACGTGTACAGTACGAGTATTGAGTACACACTGAAGTGAACTGATCACACGATATGCATTTTGGTGGACAGAATTCCTGGCATGATATTCCTGTTCGTCCATTCTCACACCCGCTGGAGCATTTTAGTTTCCCGCTTTCGTATTCACACTTTCCATTCAGACAATTTTCATTGCAAACTGAATCACATGTTTCCACAGGGATGGACTTCCCACACTGTTTCGGGCAACTGAAACACTTGTTCAGACTGGGATTGCAGACTTCTGAACACGGCAGACAATTCACATTTGCATCGCTCACCGAGCAAAGGTGTGGTCCTAAAATTAGAAACAATGATACGTTTTGGATATTATGTATACAACAAAGCGTCTTAAATGGTGAGTGATCATGCTTGTCGAAACTATACCTAGCGTCATTATTGAAGGATCACCTAGTTATGCAGAGTGTCAAACATATACCCATACATATACCAACAAGCGTCAATGGGTCCGAGTGTGTTGACACTGTGATCAACAGTTAACGAACAAGTGTTTATGCTTATGTCACACTGCTTTTATGAAACTGGAAAAATTGACACCGACTATTAAAACAATGAAAAGTGCATGATTGAAGGTGATGGAAAAAGCTACCCAAAACACACGCCTGAAATTATTAAAGAAACCAGTGGTTTAGCCCGTATAGGACCAAAAATTAACAAGGAACCGTCAATGTGGGCTTTAAATGGTATAGTCCAGATACAACTGAACAACGCTCTTTGAAGTTGAAGATGCTATGTTTATTGCAAATACTGGTATCTCTAAATAATCCCCTGAATACCGACGCAAATTATACATAGTAAGCAACTACCTATCCAAAAAATTAGAAACACTCGTGGTCAAAACAGTGTTCTGTGTACTTAGCAAAACAATGATATCTATTTTATTGAAATGACACGAAAATATGTATGTTTTACCTTTGCTTTTAATAATGCTTTGCATATAATGTGCCAACAGCTTATCATGTGAAGCATGATATTGAAATGTTGCAATCCTGTTACAGCCGATAACATTTACAATAATATGCAATATGGTATACTGGTATACTATTGGTAAGCCATTGACAAGGGCATAAGAAACCTTTTAGTTAAGATAACCAATAGGACCCAGTGAGTGACAGTCCCCTGGTATAATGTTTCATAATCACATGGCATTAATGGCATCATGCTGGCGAGTACCTGAAAGAGAGCAGGTCCCTTGTCCATCTTTGCACGAAGTACAAACTGCGGTGTGTTGGTCACAGGCTTCACAGTCGTCAGGACAAAATTCTTGACAGTAAGAACCTGTTCGTCCTTTTTGACATCCGACGGAGCATTTCGGATTTGCGGCTATGTATTCACACGCTTTATCAATACACTTGTCACTGCAGACGGACGTACATTCGGATTTTCTGTCACAATGTTTGGGACACTTAAAACATGTGTTGTTCCGCGGATCACAGGTGGAAGTACACGGATGGCAGTGGACACGTGTATCACTGATTGAGCAGTGAGGTGTTCCTGTAGCAAAAGAAACAATAGTTACCTGATAGTTCTTACATTGCATACCAAAGACACTCTTGTGATGTTTTCATCTTAATACTCAATGCTAAATCCCTATGTCCATCCAATTAATCCACTGGCCTCCATCATCTCTATCAGTCTGCTTGTTGACTCTGTGTTCATTAGTCATCCACTGGCTTCCAATTATCTTAATCAGCTCTCTGTGTCCATCATCATTTACTGTATAAACTTTGATGTTAATAAGTATATATACCTATGTTGTTTAGCACTATCCCAAAGAATAACAAACTACCTAAATGAACACCAAATTAAAAATCTTAAACAAAACTGCAAACAATCAAATATCTTCACCCCTAAACTTAAAATACCCAAAATAGACACAACACTAGCTAGCCAAATAAATAAACAAACCGACCCAAACATAGCTAAAACTACCACACTAGCATACATACACGAAAATTGGCCAAATTGGTGTCACATTTACACGGACGGATCCTCAGATCCGACCTCCAAACACACAGGTTTCGGAGTCCATACCACACAACCAACTAAAACCACACAATCCTTCCGACTCCCTAACAACCAATCAATATTCACGGCAGAACTAATGGGCATGGCCTCAGCCCTCCATAATCAAGAATCCAAAAACCACAAAAAAAATCCTAATACTTACCGACTCCCTAAGTGGACTGCAAGCCCTCCAAAACAAAAATACCAAAAACCGACCTAAATTAATAAATCAAATACTTAAAAGCTCCAACGACCTAACTAAGGCAGGCAAACAAATAACCTTCTTGTGGATACCCGCCCACGTAGGAATATACGGTAATGAAAACGCCGATAAAGCAGCTAAACTATCCCTCAAAATCCCAGAAATAAGCTTAAACTTACCCATCTCAAAATCAGAAATTAAAAGTGTAAACAAGCAAAAAATCACCAAAAAATGGCATAACCTATATCTAAACTCAAATAGCCAAATCAAAAAAGTGCTCAGCAAACCACTAACCAAACCAAAAATTCTCCATCCATCCAAAAAAATCGACAGAGTAATCACTAAACTCCAAACAGGACACACCAAGCTAAATAACCACCTAAAAAAATTTAAAAAACACACTACAGGTAACTGCCCACACTGCAAACAACCAGAAACCCCAGAACACGCACTCATCCACTGCACACACTACCTAACACATCGAACCGCATTACAAACCACCCTCAATCTAAACAAGGCTCTAACTCTAGAAGCAATACTAAACCCACAAAATAAACTAGAAAACTTCAAGGCCTTAGGCGTATTCTTAATCAAAACGGAACTAATAAAACGCATCTAAAAACACAATAACTCACCAAATCAAAATCACATAAACAAACAAACATCCACCATACCCAGCTCCCTTAGTTCTCCTCCCCAATCCCATCGGCATCTATTCCAAATCTCAAAATTCCCAAATTCTATATAAGCAACCCCTAAAACCCCCCTCTTGGGTTGCACAGACCACCTTCGCCCCTTTCGGAAACACATTAAATGGCCTGGCCGGGCCCGTGTGCGAAATACGCATCAGTCGGAAAGCGCACGTTAAATCTCCAAAGTAAGTAAGTAAGTAAGTAAGCACTATCCATCACTTGCTTGATAAAGGTGTTAGGATCTACACCGAAACGTCGCACTAGTTGTAATAAAGAAGTTGTTCATCCATAAACTCGTCTTACTTCATCACACAAACTTCTAAATGCCACTAAAAGAAGTTAATACTCATTTGTTTGCATGAGTTAAAGCAAAATTGTATTTTGACCCCATCATGTTACATCCAGCTTGGTGATATTACAATTATCTTTCACTGTTTATTTCAACCTGACAGAAAGAAGTTGGGTTGCCTACTGTCCATTCAGTGAACAACATGGGGAAAAGTATTTGAAAGAACCACCCGGTGTTTAATTTATAAAGGTAGATTACTACAACAATTGATACACCAGTGCTTGCTTCATAAATTTCCCGTTTCCTGGCTTGCAATTACGTCACTTAAGGTGTGCAGTTTAATGTCCGCACATATACTGAACAACAAAAGTTCCCGTGACATTGAATAAGATTTAATGCAAAGTTATGTTTTTTTACCAAATCTGAAACAATTTCGGTTTGCAACAGATAAAAGACTCCCGGAAGTGTTCAAATGGTTTAATTTGCCATACTGACTTCAGAAAAATGCGTGATTTCATAAAAAAAACATGAACATGCCGAAATGTCTAGTGTTTAAAGCGTTCACTCGTCCCGCCGAAGACCCGTGTTCGATTCCCCACTTAGGCACAATGTGTGAAGCCCATTTCTGGGGTCCTCCGCCGTGATATTGCTAGAATACTGCTAAAAGAGGCGCAATACCATACAAACCCACTCACTGATAAAGTCGAAATCGTACAATAAACGTTTGTATATATTATGATTATGGATAGTGTCTTGTCGCCTTTATTTCAGTGTATGTGTGTAACTTATGTCGTGTTTTCGCTAACTACCTGAAAGGTATGTGAATAACACTTAAAACGTTATTACTATTGCCCGTAACCGAAACAAACATGTCTCCCAACACAGATGTAAACACCAAATCTTCTAATAACTTCCCTGTTAAGCTGTATACAGTTTTGTCATTATTGTGTATGTCGTTAACCTACATGTGACAATGCAGTTAGACAGAATCTTCGTCCTGTCGGTGTACATGCTACTGGGTGTATATGAAACCAATGATTGAATAGCAAACGCGGAAGTTCGGTACAGGCACAGCCATTGTCAACACAAAACTGAGTATCTTATTTAATTATAATTTGTTATTACATTTTGTTACATTTAATATATATATATTTTTGGACCCACGACGCTACATACACAAGTCATCCAGCATGTCTAACTTGCGACGAGTTTATGTTTCAGCATTATCAGGAACAGATTATTTAATCAAAATATAAAACTTCAACGCCAGATTGACGTCTCGATTATCTGCCGATACAGATTCCGGAAATAGAAAATTATACGAATGTGTCACTGAAAATAATTGATGGCACCAGGTGTCAACGAGGTGGGTTTGCCTGTCTTCCTCACCATCCCCACAATCTGAAAAAATGCCAGGATCCCCAACTCAATTATATGAAATGGTTGGCCGCCTATATTTTGTTGAAAATTGAATATTAAACGTTTTACATGTACATTGTATGTTCACCCATATCCACTTAATAGCTTGACACATAACATAACATTCCATGTCCTTCAGCTGAAATGTGAGCTGATCCCTACGGTGCAACAAATGTAAGACGTGTTACATCGAGGGACTCTGCAGATGATGCTTTTCAAAACAAAAAGAACTTATATCTCACTCAGTATTACGATAGAGCGGATTGATGGCATTTATCCATTCATTATCACAGCAAGTATTAAAGGTTGTATATGATCAGCCTTGGCAAATTGCATTTATAAACACTACAATTTTTTCACATAATTTTCACCTTGCCTTTTGCGCCCAGTGGAGTCGATCGAGATGGTTTGTTCCCTGGTGTTGACATTTTGTATTGTACACGCGATAATAAACGCTACAATAAACCGCTGTTCATGTCACGACCGTGCCACTCAAATGCTTTAACTATGTTTACAGTTTACACACACGCTGGGGTTAACACCTATTTGTGCATCTTATAGTTAGAGTTGTGGAATAATAGCAACTACAACAAGCCTTTAATACTATTATCAAGTAACGAGGGAGGACAGGACGGAAGGTACAGTAGTTTCCCTCTCACACTCCCATGCATGCTTGAACACCCACTCAAATGAACACTGCTGATCACTTAAAGGTATCCGTTGACAAGGCCAAAGGATTTATTTCCAATAATTACTACTAATTGTACTCATTCATATCTCGCACGGAAAATACAAGAATTCTTACACTCGTTTCGTAAAATCAGTATGACACACATGCTCGTATAATAATCTCTATGTTTGTACTGTTCGGAAAGCAAATAAAGATGTGTCTGCGTCACTGCGCACTAGCCACACCAACGCTATTAACTGACACTTTTAAGTAGCTGCATCTTGTTATGGATGGTGTGTAATTAGGCTATTATTGACTGTATAACACAAATAATGCCTCCGCATTAAGCTAAAACAATCTAAAACAAGTTAATCTTTTAATGTGTTTCCTTGAAAGCAGGTAATGACTTAGAATAGACTTGTCTTAGAGAGGTCACTTTTACTTTTGCTGATCTATCAAGTATTGTGCTTGATTTGTATACACGAAATTGCCGCCAGTATTAATCAAAATAAACATTGGTTATAAAACGTAGCGTATGTCAAAGAAAAACCAAGTTCCCCCACGATCTTGTACAGTAACTGCATTCCGCCAAAACTGCTACCCATTAAGTGTACCACAGGGGGAATCCCTGACCAGCACAAAACACATCGTTATCCCATTTAAAATGTAAATATATTACCAAGTAAAGGAATTTAAAATTGTCAAGGACATCTTTTGTTTAATTACGTATTATTTATTTTCTTCAAGTTTCAAATCTTAATCCTCGGCCATAAGTATATGAAACAGGTTGAATTATGTATAATTGCACGCGGCTTCTTCCGAATTCATTAGGGACGTACATATAAATCTGAGGAAATGGAAATTATTGACATGGAAATGACTTTTTCGTGATGATTAGTGTTGATTGCATTATTGCAACGAGACATCTTCCGGTTTTACATTCACTTTCCGAATTAACTAGCAGAGTGAGTTGGGTTTAACGCCGCTTTTAACAGTATACCAGTTATATCACGGCGTGTAAGCTTAATGTGGGAGGAAAGCCCGAAGTGATGCAGGTCTCAGACGTTTACCATTTCGGTGAAACCCACGGGCACGGGTATGGTGCTGACAAACCTAGAAACATAATCGGGGCGAACCGGGATTCGAACCCACAATCATAGGTTTCTGACGTGCCCAAGGGACGCAACTCTGAACAGCGAATCGCGGCGCCTTAGACGACTGGGCCACCCGTGCCCCCGACACCCATGCAGGAGCATTTACTAAAATAGTTTATGAATACTGAGTTAACATTCTTTATATTTATTAAAGAACAACATAATCTTAATGTAAGTCCCATTGGGGATTTAAACACTGGCTTGTCTGGTTCAAACGCGTTTATGTACAGGCTGCGTCATATAACTGGAATAATGTAGAGTAAAAGACAACATGAACTAAACACATGGAGTAAAAATAATCTTTTACTTAATTAAATCTCAAATAATTCTATTTCTATATCAATAATATGATCGTTGCGAAAACCTATTGAGGGAATTTGTATGGAACTTTTAGCAATATTCCGGCTATGTCAAGGTGGGCATAACACGTGTGTATTCGTCACACATATCGTGATAATTTGATTCACTTTAGTGTTATTGATGACAAACAAATGTTAAAAGATCATATCGAAGTACACTTCAATATTGGACATCAACTTTCCCCTGAACCGAAAATTCATGTTTTCATTTGCGATCGTTTCATAGAAACCTATATTAGATTAATTTAAATGTAGCTCTTAGATGGTGAGGTGAAATTGGGTTTAACGTCGCGTCCAAGATTATTACACTTATATAGCGGCGTGCATGTACGTGTGTGTGTTTCTGTGGCTGCTTGTACTAGTCCGGAATGATGCCGATTTATAGTGCTAGCACACTGAGATACCATGCCGCAGTTTAACATGAATACCCCACTCACACACAGTATACTGACTCCGAGCCGACCAGTCCTTGTTTTAGCCCCTTCATGCCGAGCGTCAGACAGGGTAACAACAAGTACCATCTTTTAACGTCTTTTGGTATGACGCGGCCGGGGATCGAACTCAGGACCTTCCGCTCTCCGAGTGGACGCTCTACCACTAGATCACGGAGGCGGTGTAACTCTTAAAACTACTATAATAACTTTATAAAATAAATGAGAATTGAAAAAGGTATACTTTTGTCTTGAATGCAGATGTGCAGAATGAAATCACTTAGTGATACATTTCATACATGCACCAATAGACATTATATGAGGTTCTTAATTTATCACTTATCTGTATGCATAGGTTATATCGGAATCATGGCTTTAATGTTACGCCGAGCATGGAAACATTGCCTGTGTCAATTTCATGTTTCACTGGACGCTTGTAATCTTACAGCAGAGGTTGTTCTTACCTGTTATCCATTCAATGAACAAAACGTGGAGAAAAAGTTGAAAGAACAACATGGTGCCTGAGTTATAAAGGCAGACTAATAAAAGTCACTGATACGTCAGTGCGTGTTTCATTCTTTATACTCATTTCCCGTTTCCTTATCTACAATTACGTCAGTTCTATGTCCGCGTGCAGTTGTTACATTATGTACATTAAGCCATTTGTTTTATCTAGTATTAGGTATCACCTCAAACCTCTGACCCCGTCATACCAGAAGACGTTAAAAGATGAAACATTTTGTTACCCTGCCTGGTGCTTGGCATTTAGTGGTTAAATGAGTGACTGATCGACTCGGAATCAGCACAATGTGCAAAAACCCTGCCTCACTTGATAAACATGCCTAAACGGGTGTCATCAGACACTTCATCTAAAAATACCCTGGGGGCACGGTTGGCCCAGTCGTCTTAGGAGCCGTGATTCGCTGTGCAGAGTTGCGTCCCTTGGGCGCGGCAGAAACCTATGATTGTGGGTTCGAATCCCGGTTCGCCCTGATTATGTTTCTAGGTTTGTCAGCACCATATCCGTGCTCGTGGGTTTCACCGAAGTGGTAAACGTCTGAGACCTGCATTACTTCGGGTCTTCCTCCCACATTAAGCTGACACGCCGCGATATAACTGTAATACTGTTAAAAGCGGCGTTAAACCCAACTCACTCACTCACTAAAAATGCCCTGTTGAGTCAAATACATTGACACAGACACTCGTCTGGTTGTTGGGTTAGTGGTGGTTGCTTCAGCACAGATGACGTATCAACAGGTAGACTACATTTATAATAAAGTAACCAACTTCGTCATATGTCAATTTACGTATGTTAGGGAACATATATGCCGGGTAACAGTAAACAGCAGCTGTGTCCGACGACACGTATATAGCATGACGAAAATCAATAGCCAAATCACAACTAACATGATTCATGTTTTTATTCATCGGCTGATAGCCTATAATGGAAAACCGTGATTGTTGATGGTGACATGAATGGCATCAACAAATCGTGAGTGACTAGTGTTACGCCACTTTTAGCAATATTCCAGCAATATCACGGCGGGGGACACCAGCAATTGGCTTCACACATTGTACCCATATCGGGAATCGAACCCAGGTCTTCGGCGTGACGAGCAAACGCTTTAATCACTAGGCTACCCGACCGCCCCAACAAATCGTAACTCTACGAGGTTAAACTGTAAGGCTTTACATAAGAAGGGTAGATGTCCGATTGGTCATGAGTATGCATTTACTCTACGACGATATTTACAAACTACAAATCACAACAAGGAAGTTAATGTGAATTCGAGGTCAAGACTTGCAGATAACACAGTGAAAGGGGGTGATATAAAAGTTTTATTTCCTTAAGCAACATTCAACAAAGTTAAAATTGAAAAGCACAGTCACAATATAACGCCACGTCGCATGGCCTTCTGACATTGTGTGAGATAACATATGGAGTCATGGTAGGAAAGGTCATGTGCAATCATGTTTTGACAGACGCCGTTTGTATTGTTATCTAGCCTGATAGAGATCCTGTCAAAGCAAACTTCTACCCTTTAAACACTGGTTTTAGGCAAGTACAAAACTAACATTTGTCATTTTGCCTTTTTATCAAAGTAGTGAGTGAGTGAGTATGGTTTTACGCCGCTTTTAGCAATATTCCAGCAATATCACGGCGGGGGACACCAGAGATGGGCTTCACACATTGTACCCATGTCGGGAATCGAACCCGGGTCTTCGGCGTGACGAGCGAACGCTTTAACCACTAGGCTACCCGACCGCCCCTTATCAAAGTAGTGAACAACACAGGTTAGATAAATGTTATTGTGACAATGTGGCCATTCATTTTATTCCAATTATTCCGCAATCTAAAGTCAGAGTTTAGACAAATCATTACAAACGTCACATTAAACCTTCGGCTTTCTTCGGTTTGTTGGTTTTGCGCCAAAGGAGATGGACTTGATGCGTGTCAGGAATTTCAAAACAGTTATTGTTAAGGTACTATTATGGAAATAGTTGAAATCGGAGTGGTCGCCAGAATAGTTTAAAGAAATACACAACACATGAGAAAAGAACGTGATGCTATAATGCACCCGCCAGTATTCCTCTTGGTTGAAGTGCTTCAAGTGTCACCAGACAGGTCTCGTTATTCAGGAACCATTGACGGACTATTGTTTTAACGGAGACACATTCCATAGCATGTAAATACATCAACTTATGAAACATCCTGATTTGACCATTCGGCCAAAGTGTGTGAGGTTCCATGGTAATGTCAATCACGTAGGACAGACAACAACCGAGGATTACCCCCCAACACACACACACACACACACACACACACACACACACACACACACACACACACACACACACACACACACACACACACACACACACACACACACACACACACACCACCCCGTCAACATCCGGTGGTTAGTTTAAGCAAAAAAAACACATTTCTCAAATGGGAAGATGTTCTAGGGCAATAGATGTTTTGTCCAACTGTGGAACTTGGTGTAAGCAGCAGGAACATTTTCTCAAGGCAGATTCTGAGGAATTGGCGTCAGATACTTGTACTTCTCCTTATCTACTTTTCCTTGCGTGAAGTCAGGAGTGGCATATTCGTGTGTCTGATCATGATCCACACTGACATACATATGCACACTTTCAACATATATGTTACCAACACCTTCGTACTCTCTAGCCGGGGTTGACGGAGCAGTGACCTCGCGTGTGCATCTTGAGTCATCCTCTTCCTTCATTGCAGGCCCGTGTCCAGATATCCCGGAGATGGCACGTCTTTCAAAGGTAAGCAGCCTGTAATAAAAATATGTTCTCCTAACAAGTAAATATTTTATACTGTTTTACATGATATTCGGTAGTATTACCTCCCAAGGTTTCATGACACTCAACTATTATGCACTGAAGCTCAACACTGAAGATCGTTGATGGTGACAGTTGATCATGAGTGAGTGATATAGTTTTAATACCACTTTGAAATATTATTTCAGTAATGTCACTTAATCTCTCATTGGTTAGATCCCTGTAACAGTGAGTGAGTGAGTGAGTATATTTTACGCCGCTTTTAGCAATATTCCGGCAATATCACGGCGGGGGACACCGGAAATGGGCTTCACACATTGTACCCATGTCGGGAATCGAACCCGGGTCTTCGGCGTGACGAACGAACGCTTTAACCACTAGGCTACCCGACCGCCCCCTGTAACAGAAACAATTAGTTCAGTTTGTTTCATTTGAACATATGGTCATATATATTGTATTGTTGTTAACAAAACGTTACCCCTAAGTAACACAGTAGAACACAAAATAATAGGAAACACAACCACTGTGGGGATTGCGGTGTTAACGATATGACGACAATGTGGAAGTAGTTATGTGGTCTCGGGGTCGTCGAAAATAATACATGTGGATACAATGGGAACATGTGTTTCACTTTCAGGCTGCAGAACAATAAGTGGGAACCTGTCGAGCTAATGCTTTTTTCTATTGAATTACTTTTCCATGACTGCAACACCTCGCTGAACATTCCCTGTAAATTAAAGGCGCATATAACACGGGGAAGAAAAGGATAATGTTAACTTCAAGATAATATCGTATAGGTTTCACCAATGAGGTTTATTTTTTACCTGGAGGGGGGCACGGGTGGCCCAGTCGTCTAAGGCGCCACGTCCCTTTGGCACGCCAGAAACCGATGATTGTGGGTTCGAATCCCGGTTCGCCCCGATTATGTTTCTAGGTTTGTCAGCACCATACCTGTGCTCGTGGGTTTCACCGAAGTGGTAAACGTCTGAGACCTGCATCACTTCGGGCTTTCCTCCCACATTTAGCTGACACGCCGCAATATAACTGTAATACTGTTAAAAGCGGCGTTAAACTCAACTCACCCACTCACTCACTCACTTTACCTGGTGAGACAACCAAGAGCGCACCTCCTCTTGTAAAAAAGCCCAGCAGCAATGACCAGAAGAAGAATGACAGCAAACACAGGGCCCATTACCAGCCATTGTTCTGTGGAAACAGTAAAGATATATACGTAATCCTCCTATATACTTCTCTTCCGAGTGTTTCAACTGCGTTCCAACTGCGTTTCAACTGCAGCGGTAAGCCTATTTTCATTACCATTAAGATGACCTAGCTCAATGCAAAGCATTCGAATAAGGCCACAACTACATCAAGTACAATCAACGTTGGCATATCAAGGTAGGAGAATTAACTACTTCCTAGATTAAGAGTTATGGATCAATTATGCCCAGAAGGTTCATTCGGATCCAAGAAGTGTACACAATCGGACAATGTATGATATCACCCGGAAAAAAAACAATGGCGTCAGTAAACAATGATGACGTCATATGTTTCCACGACAACCGCCTAGAGTGAAATGAAAAGAAATCAACAAGTTTTTCTGTGAAAAATACAAAGCGAATATAATGTGAATGTCATCATGGAGAAAAATTGTTACTCACCACGTGAACTTAGATAAAACGTTTACAAGTAACTTTAGTACCGCCTAAAAAATCCAGACAATCAATCGTAGGACACCAGATATATTTTGCAATTTACTGGGTCATTGATTCTTTCATTTACATACCAGGAATATGATACTGTCGTTTCACGCAAGACACACCAGGTTTCGAAAAGTTATAAACCGCCACCTTCAATATCATATCAAGTATGGAAAAGTTAGCTGACACATAGTGGTTGAATGGGCTATCAAACATAGATCATTTCAAGAAAATGCAAGATGCACCCAAACCCAAATGACAAGGACCCCAAACTATTTCCATTACATAAAATAGTGTATTAGCAGTCCTGGTTGTGCTAGTTGAAGGGACGTATCATTCACTGAAGATTTAACTCATGTAGTGACCTTCGCTATGACGTTAGACATGGAATTATTGTAATTTGATTCGTATACGTGTTATTGTATGTGCGGTATCTATTTTACGGATAAATGTTTATTGAAGACAAAGCCTTAAACTAGAAGTGTTGAAAAATATGATATGTACCGTGTAATCACAGTATGAAGTCACCAACTGTCAAAGACAAACATTATTTGAGAGAATTATTAATCGCAGTTTTAATTTTTTTTTATCAGGAATAGAAATATCATTAAAATGATAAACACTGCAGGTGTTTGTTATTGAAACAAGGGGTAGGGATAATGTAGCAATAAGTAAACGTTACGATTAAGAGTACCACACAGTTCTTGATTTGAATTCGTTGTTTTTTGTAAATAAGTAGACGGACAACCCTATGAATGCCAACTTCAGGTTTATTGCATCAGCGACGTTACGATTAAGAGTACTACACAGTTCTCAAGCTGGAAAACTGTGTAAGAATCTACATCGAAACTTACCAACTTCTAGAATGCTAATCAAACAGTTATTGCAGCATGGTTATTGAAACCTGGGTTCTTGTTTCCCAACAATGATGTGAAGCCAATTTAACTATTATATTGCAACAATATCGACAAAGGTTGCGTAAAACGATACTCACTCACTCAATCTTGTGATGACATGATCTATTCAATAATATATTATTCGCTTCAGATTAAGCGTTGACCAGAACTATTTGAAACATGTACCAGAAGATACAGCACCTGTTCTTTTAGGACTCCCAATTACTTCTTTGCACTCTGATGTAAACTGATCACAGCTTTGGCAGTCTTGTGCACAAAACTCTTGACAAAATATCCCTGCTCGCCCATCTTGGCATCCCTCAGAGCATATGAGCTGTCCTCGCTGATACTCGCATGTTTGGTGAAGGCACCACTGACTGCACACAAACTCACAGGGATCGGTACAGTTAATGGGACACCTAAAGCAGGCGTTTGTATTTGATGTGCAGATGGCACTGCATGGGAAGCAATGCACAGTTGTGTTACTGATCGAGCAGAAGGATATTGCTGAAATGAAATTATAAATAATACGTCACTATCTATCCATGACTAATGATTTCAGGACCAAACAAGTATATATAATTAGTTTTTTTCATGGTGTCCTTTGATATTATGCATGACTTTATCGGCTCATAGTTATATAAGTTAGTAGAAACACATAATATTTTTAGTGTATAGCTATGTTACCCGTTGACGACACTAAATTAAATTTTGAAACGAAGAGAGTATTTTTTCAATGTCATGGAGGAATTTTTCCTAAATTATTTGATAACGCTATAATTGGTAACTCGGTGGGGTCGGGGTCGGTGTCGGTGCTGTGTATTTAAGAAACACATTGTTATCGGTATTGAAAAGTGACTGTACTGGTCACAAACATCATTGCTGGAATTGTGTTTCGTCTTTAATGCCAAAGGTTTAGGTTTACAGCTAAAGTCGCCATGGCAATGCTCTTTATGTCTCTTTCCCCTAGGAAAGCATCTGCCCGCGGCGTGCGATTCTCAGTGTGCACTTTGGAGGTCATTAGCGGTATACCGTCTGTCTGCCTGTAAACACTATATGTTCATCTAGTACAGAACATAGCACTAACTTTATGATCTATGTAACAAAAGTATAAACACAACCCTTTGTGAGTGTGGAAATAAGACTCACCTTGCGCCATATAGAAGACAGTTGTAATAGCAATGAGGATAAGTTCCATACTGTCCCAAAATGTCCAGATGCAAATGTGTATAAGTAAGAACGAATTGGATAGAAGTAAGGCGCCCGTACAATTCAACAATAAATAATTCTAGTTTTTCATTCCGTGTTGCTTTGATCTACTTGTAGTGACAATGTGGCATACTTCCTCCTACATCTGTGCTCTGTGTATGTGTTCGTGTGTGTGCGCGTACGTGTTTGTGTGTGCTCGTGCATACGTGTGTGTGCGTGTTGGTGTGCCTACATGTGCGTGCGTGCGTGCGTGCGTGCGTGCGTGCGTGCGTGCGTGTTCGAGTGCGCACTTGCGCGCGTAATACTAACAGCATATTTTGTGTCCTGGCTCTTTATATTTTCATAATGCGATTTCTGCGAATTAGAATCGTTTCAGAATCAATTCGGAATAACTAAACGCAGTTTCGCTTCAGATATACAATATTTTTGTCAACTGGGCACGAAATTGTTGTACAATCGCATGACGACTCACGCTGGTTATAAGAGTTTGGTACTTTATAATTAATTTGTACTTATTTGGATTTTAAAAATAACGTTGAAAGGACATCTATTATTTGGGTACGACAAATGGGCAATGAAGTATCACCAGTATCGTTCATCGTACCAGTGTAAATCCCATCGGGAAAGAGTGCACTTTTGAATCTTCTCGCTTATTGTCATGTGAGGACGACGATAGTTTTTATCGTTTAATTTGGTATTATCTATTAAAATGCACATATTGTGGAGATTCTTGATTTGAATTCGTTGCTTTTTGTTTTGGATTTGTGTCGAAAGAAGTGTCAACAACATGCGTTAAATTTAACACAACGACGGTAGCTATTATCAACAGATGTTGCCGAGAACCAAAATGGGAGAGTGAGAGGGTGAGTATGGTTTTACGCCGCTTTTAGCAATATTCCAGCAATATCACGGCGGGGAACACCAAAAATGGGCTTCTCGCATTGTACCCATGTCGGGAATCAAAACCCGGGTCTTCGGCGTGACGAGCGAACGATTTAACCACTAGGCTACCCGACCGCCCCATAACCGCAATGGGGTGAGACAGTCAACACATGATCCTACATCACTGCCGAGAACATCATCTTCATAAATCCGATGCAGGTTGCTGTGGCCGATTACCCTTCCTATTTTCCTGAGATTGAAAAACAAATGTTTTACGTGGTTCCATGACTGAAATATTGATAACGTGATACATAGCCTATCGATACACGTGCCTGACCTGTAACATCCACATTTAAACTGTCGGTGGAAACAGCTTTTGTAGACTAACATTTAGTCTCTGAAATCTTATGTTACACAATATCCTTCTTGACTCTAAAAATATAAAATATTTCCCTATGCTGAATACAGCTAGCTTGAGCTGGCTAGACTTGCTTTTGTATGCGTTTCTAGATTTATTTTTTTCATAAAATAAATATATTCCACGGTCATGATGCAGGACTACAGCCTTTGCATCGGTTCAGTTTATATTTCAACGGTAGCCGAGTCGATATGTTGACACGATGCGCCGCTCATGCGATAGATTTTTATAGTCAGTTTCTGCATACTTTTTCTACAAGCATTATACAGTACTGCCTCTCTGATACTTTAATCGGTAATCCACAGCGGGGAAAAAACCCACACACATTTCCCCCGAGAACAGGAAGCAGTATCACACCACAGAGGTCACGGAGTAGTACTAATTTGAGGAATACTTATACTTATGGCAGAAGCGTCGACGAAAGGAGTTTTAGAACTGAATTAAATTTTTTCTGAAATTGATGTGACGTAAATCTCTTTGCCAATTTTAAACCGTGTCATGTCACAGTTTGGTGTTCGTCGGACATATGGAAATCCAATATAGAATTTGTGGATGCATTTAATTATTGTCTGGCATCTGGCGACTGATGTTAATAAGTGTGACAGTTATCGGAAGATCTGCTGAGGAACAATTGCTTCACATAATTATGTTATTTCACTTGAATCATGTTTTATTTGTTAACTCGTAGTTGTCAGAGGTATGGAGCTGTCCTCAGGCAATCATAGTCTACATGGACACACAAAATGTCGGCGCAATCGGACCACCGGTGGCTATTGTTATAAGGTTAAAAATGCATCTAAAAAACATCAGAAAATGGTAACAAATAAAACCGTTATAGCTGCAATGTGGAGTTACATTAGATGTAATTTGTGACAGAACTTTTAGTTAGAAAGGAATCAATAGATAAAAGACATTTCACATTTATCACAAGTGTATTCCTGACATTTCATATTTATCATTGGATTGGTTCCAGGTTATCGTCCATTAGTTAATGAAACAAGCAGAGAATTTCAAGATATATTTCATTTGGAGCATCCGGGGCGAGTCACAAAATAAATAGAGAGATGAGCAATCTGGCACGTAGGCTTCTGTATTTTTCCGATTACGACACACATGAGTTCATGGTCAGATCTAACCTTTAACGAATGAAAATGAGGTATTGTGACATGTGACAAAGGCAGGCCAGCCCCGAACACTATAAAATGATATCTTCAACATGACGAGAGGAGAGCGCGGTTTGCAATCGATCGAGTCGAATCCTGATCGTTCTAAGTTTTCCCAAGCTAGTGACGAGTCTGGCCGGTCGGATCCTGTCCTGTATTGATAGGTGGGCTGAGAGTATATAGACTATGTGAGTATAAAGCTGGTGTTGCGTTTCTTTATTATGCGAGTACGAATGCGGATAGAGACAACTTGGAGTAAGCGTCGTTAGACCAATCACTCCTTGACTGCGGACAAGGCGAGTTGCAAAGTCATGGCGTAATTGACCATGATGACCAGGAACGGCAATACTTTCAGTAACTGTAGTAGGGTCGCACTGGACGCCCGAAAGCAGTTACCACACTATGGTTAAAATACGGTGTTTTTGAGATCCATAATCCCTGTTTCACACTGAACGGGTCGCACATTTCAGCGAAGATCTGGTTGCATAAAACATGCTCGTGATATAGGCGGAATCGTACAACCGACTCTATTTTTGACAGAAATTTCTTATAAATATGAAAGGGTATTGAGGCGTATGTTCACACTGAACGGATCGCAAATGCAAAACAAAGAACACGTGTTTGAAACTAGAGCTGATTGCTGAAACACAGCCAAGAGGTTGCGGGATCATGTACCATTAACGTAGTCCGAGAAGAAAGAGTTTCATCTTTAACAGGCAGTAGCTCGGTCTTCATTAGGTCTACAGTCGAAATAATTAGGGTTCTGGTCGCTAGTTATTGAGGTAGCCCTGGTACAGGAAACGGCGGAATAAAAAATAATGAATAAATAAACAAAACGATAACAATAGGCATTGAACTCTATTTATGCATTCCTGTTCCGATAGGCCGATTGTGCGTTAAGATTCTTGACTCTTCATGAGTATGATCAACTAGCAACATAACCGCGCTCGATGAGAAACGTCTCTTTGGACTTGCCCTTGCTGTATGCTGAAAGAAGGCACCATTCCACGATGAACACAAAGACAATGAAAAAATCGCATTCACTGTTCTGCACTGCGTATCACGTATATATTCAAGGACGAAGGCATCAATATGTTTAAGTGTTTTTGAAAATTTACTATTATTTGTTGTATATCATGTCGTTATTGGCATGCTTTATGTTTGTGTTCGGGTCTTTTGGTCTCCTTTTAATTCTATCAATGTAATGTTTCAATTATATACACAACATTGCTGTGCTGCAGAGAAACGATGGGTTGATTTACGCACAATTAATAGGGTGCAGATTTAAATACGAGGGCTGGTCAAAATGTTCTAAGCCTAACAAACAAAACCAACAATTGTGAAAATGTTTTTAATTTTATTTTTAAACATAAGCTCACTGCTTTTCAATCCACTTCTCAAATCGATAGTGAAGCATTTCAGTTCCTGGGGTCATCATTAAGGCTTGTTATCCCAGCCTTAAACATAGCTGCCCAATATTTAACAGTGGAATAGCTGGGGCAATTATCCCCATACACTTGTGACATGCGATTATGAATTTCTTGGGGTGTTCTTTTCTCTATAGTAAACAACTTGATGACTGCTCTGTATTTGTTCTTTTGCATTTCTGTGTCCATTTGGACCCCTATCACATTCAACTGGCGGTCACTTATATACAAGCGGCTACAAAAGACAGAACACACTTGCCTTGAACTACTCAAACAATGTACTACATTGACTAGTTCACTTTGTTTTGGCCCATAGTTGAAAGTAAGTCAGGCTTAGAACGGTTTGACCAGCCCTCGTATTTAAGATTTATAATCAACAAGCAATAAACAGTTCAATCTATTTGATATTCACTGTTTTAATTTAAGCAACCTCTGTTTTCAGTGAATACATGGATACATGTACTGCCACTGTTCACAACATTCATACCAGGCTGTTCGATGTTTAGAACAGATCCTACATTACTTTGTTTACATCGACGCAACGTAATTCGATTTCACATGAAATTAACATGTCATATCTTGATATATTAAACAGGAGAAAGCGTAATTTCACTCTTATACTATTAACGCATTCTTCCTGTTGACATAAACGTTTTCGTTGCCTCATAAATATTATTGTGTGTCTAAAGCGATCAGCTCATGTATGCGTCTGTTAAAGCAAGGCAATACAATAGACTGGAGGGCGGGCGAATAACGGGAGCTGCTACGAGCAGTTATGCATGACATCAATAGGAAAGTTTCTATGAATATTGGGCAGTAAACAGAAACAAATTGTGATAACGACTCCTTATCTTATCCGGTTATAGGCAACTCGCTCACACAGATTGCCGAACACACCAACCTCTTCACGGAGGGGAAATACACTGTAAATAAAAGCAACACACTTTCACAATCATAAAAGAAATATCTCCTTTAAGCAGAGTCCATTGTACGAGTCCGACTATATCATGAGCATGTGTTTATGAAACACAAAACCCGGTTGTTGTTAAATCTGGCTGAGGAGTGTTACAACTTAACGTATTCTGATAATACTGATAGAATCGGACAATTAAATTTAAATTTTAATGATTGTTGTGGTAAAACTATTTGTTCAATATTGATCAGTACATATTAACCGATTAACGTATACTACCTAAACGAAAGAGTGGAATTTGAAGAAACGAACAAACAAACAGTGTATTTAGGACAATTTTCAAAATACGTTAATTTTAACGACTATTTGCTTCAACAATGAGCAAGGGGACCCACCTTTATGGGGACCCCACCTTTCATCACACGGTGATTCATTTAACCTACTTGTGAAGATTTAAGAGACGTGATCGAAGTGGGTATATTGGGTGTAGACATCCTTTTCACAACAGAACGTGCTCACATCAAATCGATATTCATCGCCATCTACAGGAACACCTAATAGGGTGAGTATTCATCATGTACCTTACTTATACAAGGTTTCTTCCTACGGTTTTACAAGGTAGCAACACAATGTCGCGTCTGGCGGTGCGATGGAAACCTTGTTCGCCTGTAATGTGTTTCACTTTTCACATCAGGTCAGTTTTTTCTTTAACACACAACTCAAGCACACTATAAAAATAACGCCAACATATTTGAAATTCATCGTTCGTTCCATATATCTGAATCCACATATCCACACATAAAAATGTACCATTGTGAGTAATTTACAGGAGCAACATGGGAGGGCATAGTAACCAGTGTTGTTCCACAAACTTCTAATCTTTGTACCATATAATCGATCTTAGTACGATCAGGGCAATACCTAAATGTGATAACATGGGTCATGGTGACCTGAGTGAGTGAGATGGGTTTAACGCAGCTTTTAACAGTATTCCTGTTTTATGACGACGTGTCAGCTGGGAGGAAAGCCCGAAGTGATGAAGGTCTCAGACGTTTACCACTTCGGTGAAACCCACGAGCACGGGTATGGTGCTGACAAACCTAGAAACATAATCAGGGCGAACCGGGATTCGAACCCACAATCATAGGTTTCTGGCGTGCAAAGGGACGCAACTCTGCACAGCGAATTGCGGCTGCTTAGACGACTGGGCCACCAGTTGCTTGGCTGGTACACACCACATGTCGTGTGTGTGTGTGTGTGTGTGTGTGTGTGTGTGTGTGTGTGTGTGTGTGCCGCACCTGTTAAGATTATGTTTGTGATTAGTATGACTTGAACTGACTAAACAACATGGCGGCAATGTCACAGAGCACAGAGGGAAGGCTCTTGTTTGAACAGCATGTCGTCTCTTAAATCACCGTCCTGCTAAATCGTGGGCTGAACAGATCGGGTCAGGTAGAGCGGGTGTTTACTTTTTGTCACTTGATCTTTTTATGAGTCATTGTGCTCCGGTGGCGTGGATCGTCACTCATGCAATGATCAATGATTAATAAGCCCATGGTGTGCTTTGACCCGACGCAGTTATAAAGACCTGTGAATTGTGGAGCGTAATTATATGTGTTGGCTCACTCACAAGTTTAATGAAAGTTGAATTTATTCGCCACGCGTAGCCAATTGTTGACGAGAACAGCGGGTGTCTAGTTTAGGAAACTAGGTGCACTATTCATGTATCATTCTACAATGACATTGCGGAATCCTGTCTTCCGACTGGTCCGCTACCAGTGTCAAATGCACGTTTGGCCATAATTTCTGTTTATTAGCGCATCACTGTGTACCGTTGACTAGCGCATCGCTGTGTACCGTTGCACCTATATTTGTGTAAACAGATGATCAAATATGGCTTCTCACTCCGACTAAGCTAACGATTTTGATTTGAAAACGATATTTTCTGGACAATGCTAATTGCCTCATTGCCGTCCACGTAAATCTTTTCAACACAGTCAAACCAAACCGACGGGCAAAAGAATTTAGAAATTTGTGTTTGACCAAAATATCAAATTAAACGTTACTAGGCTGAAACGAGTCTCCAAGCACTGCAAACGAAAGGTCCAAATCACAGCTGTAATACCCGTATCAAACATATCACAATCGAATAAACATTTCTTGTTTGTTTCATTTTGTAACCATCATCAAACCATAGTTGTTTATTTATGTTTATGTTTAGATGTGTTCATCTATTAATCGACTGTTCAGCCACTAAATTGACGGGTTACTCGTTTAGAGGTAAGGGAGATGTCTGACGGCGAAAAGAAACTATCTCTTTCATTAGTTGTATTGTGTGTGAGTTTGGTTTAAGGTCACTTTAAACAGTACTTCGGTTACCTAACGGTTTATCAGCATGATATGGAAAGAAAGACCGCAGGTTTTAGAAGTTTCCTAAATTGGTGAAACCCACGAACATGAAGAAATGCTAACAAATCTATAATCATAATCAGGGCGAACTGTGATTCGAACACATAGAATCCTGGCAAGCCTAAGGGACGCAACTCTGTACAGAGAGTTACAGTGCCATAGACTCAAGGCCAGGTTGCTAAAATGAGACAGATCATCACCAGTCAATAGCGTGTGTGTCCTCCCTGTGAGTTGAGAACTGCCTGCCCATTGAACCATTCGAAGCACGGGTCATACTCCAGGGAATGGTTGACCATTCGTTCTGTAATACTAGTCATAAAAGGTGATGTTCTGAAGGAAGGCAGCCGTTGGTCGTGTTGTGTGAGTCCTAGGGTTGCCGTGCTGGTATACGACTTTAACGTGGGCCATAACGGGAACGTGTGGCTGCAGCATCTGGTCAATGTTGCGTTGTGCATTTAGGTAGTATGGGCCAGGTAGTTCTGCCGTTGTTGGAGATGGCTGTCCGCATCATGACGCTAGCACCGCCTTCTGTACCCAGTTACCACGTTCATTCCCACGTCTATTAACACGACATTTTCCACCGAGTATAAATCGGGACTCTTTGCGAAACCATACATATACCTCCAATGCAGCTGAAACCATACTCCATGCAGCTGACACCACTGTCGTTGTCGTAGGCAATGTGTCTCTGTCACAACGATGCCAAGAACAGTTCGTCTGGTACGAATGCCTGTCTCGACTAGGCGGATCTGTACGTTCTGGTCCGATGCATACAGATCAGCAGGAAGGAGAACACAGCCTGTGCCCATGGGGATGGCTTGTTCTTGCCTAAATGTCATGTTCCCCAAGTGTTTCCTAGAAGTTATCAATGAGGAACTCCGCCATTTCATATATCGTTTTCTAAGTAAATTCAGATGACATTTGCTTTCATCTCTGACAAATTGTCATAAACCTCTTAAGATAGAGATGTAACTGTACTTAGGGCTATGACAATTATTAGCGAATGCCCTATTGATCTAGGAATATATTTTGTCTTATGGAATAGCCTTGTAAAACTTTGAAAAATCGGACTGAACTTTGGTTTTTCCTGAGACAGCAAGACTTCAAGCAAATCCTGTGATTTTTTAAAATACATGTATTAAATCCGTTCGTTTCAAATACGATCTGCGAAGGCAAAGAAAATCCTCCCTTGATTGTATTTTTGTGTATTATGGTTATTATTTAAGACATGGATTGGCGGTACATGTGCTGGACCCAGCAATATATCTCTCTTTTTACGGATCTTTATGGATTATAAGAAATGCAGTACAATAAGGAATGGAAATGTCTTCAGCTTTTACAGTCAAGCCAAGACTACTCGTTATGGCAGATTTCTTCCTCATGTCACTTATACAACGGACCCGTGAAGATCCGGGGTAGAATTGGTCTTCAGCAACCCATGCTTGCCGTAAAAGGCGACTATGCTTGTCGTAAGAGGCGCCTAACGGGATCGGGTGGTCAGGCTCGCTGACTTGGTTGATGAATGCCATCGGTCCCAATTGCGTGGATCGATGCTCATGATGTCAATCACTGGATTGTCTGGTCCAGACTCGATTATTTACAGACCGTCGTCATATAGCTTGAATATTGCTGAGTGCGGCGTAAAACAGCAAACAAACAAACTTATACAACGTTATTTGATTAAATAAATAAGTTTATGCTTACATGTAAAGGATATGTTATTTGAGGCCTTGTCACTGGGACCAACCACACACGTTTCATGTGGGACAGCCAGTCTTAGGATGACAGCTGGATGGGACAAAATGGGTTTGTTTCAAGTCTCTTTCCTCTTTTCAGTGTGTGCATTGTACCAATGACAGTATTACGCACTGATTACCCACTCTGAAAGACATTCAACAGGTATATCTTCTTTCGGTCCAATTTTTTGGCAAATGCTTCGACAGCATCCGTATTGATTTTAAAGTTGTGATTCCAATTCATAGGAGGCTGCTCACAACATGTTGGTCCACATTTGAATATCTGACAACGGTTGTTATTGTCAACAATAGAAAAGACACCTGAGGTTATTTAACCAATGTTATACTCTCACTACCCTTCATATTTTATGAATATGTTTCAAATGTTGAAATACTTTCGGAGTTTTAATGTCGACCTGCAAGAATTATGTTGAAAACTGTGCACCATACATGGCTATTCATTCACGAAAACCACATCAACGTAACAACTAATCGAAAACAGGTGACGTCACTCGAGTGCAGCGGATGTTTACAGACGAGGCAATGGAGGTCACGCCTTTTATCGAGGACACTTTTCCTATCGGTATATAATAGCTGAATTCTCTTGTTGAAGACATCACCTACCGGTATGAAAACGAAAATAAATGTTGACTCACTCATCACGCGATTGTTCATCAATGAAGTTTTAACTATTCGAAAATAGGACATGTGAGGACATATGATACAAGCATCGTGGTCTGCACTACGCTGTGTTGACTGAGTTGAGATGACGTGTAGAATTGATTTATCCTCTTCCTTCATTGCAGACCCGTGTCCAGAATCCCCAGAGATGTCGGGTCTTTCAGTGGTAAGTGGCCGGTAACATAATATGCTCTCATACCACATGAATATTTGATCTCTTTTGCGTTTTGAATGATGTATAGTTAGTTTGACCTCCCTATGTGTCATGGCAGTGCCACGTGATACACAAAAGCTAGACGTTGCTGACCGTTGGTATCTACAAGAAGGAGTGATTAAGGGTTATTGTAACTTTAAATTTAATGTAAATTTAATATTTCAGTAATATAAATGCGGGTCGGCTTTCCGTTGAGTGGGGGTGGGGGCTTGGGATTAGGGATGGGGGTTGGGGTTGGGGTTGGGGGATGCGGTATGTTGAAGTCGGCAGTGATGATCGCCTCAGAAGTGCAACGGTACAGGGTACATCCCACCACATGCCACGAGGGATCAGCTGACAGCGAATTTATCTCACCGACATTCATTCATACAGACTCTGAATATATGTCCGAAGTTTGACAGCTAGCAGACGACGCAAACCGAATTACTGCCCTTAGCCCAGTACATTCGGATAAACATCGGTTCATTTCTGCTCAACAATAATTACGCGAGAAATGCAAGTTACCTAAGGCGTGTTTCGACTGGGTATATGAGCGGGCTACATGGAAGATAATTGTCCGCACCTTAACCAATCACAAGCTAGTATTTTGATGTAAGGTGGGATAAGAACATATATATGGTTTATAGTATATCACATGTTTATCGCATGGTTTTGAGTTGGAAATGACTATGACTTACCTGCTTACACACCTCTTTGTTTGATACTTTATAAAATGTCTAATAGTCATCGACTCAAAGGTGGTTCAAAGCGAGTGGTGGTGTGGTTATTTGGTCCATGATTATCTTTCTCAGCTAAAGAACAACACTTTGTTTACTTTATCCGTAAGTTAGCTTCAGTGCCGATAGTGCCAACTGATTTCAGTTTGGTTCATATGATCACATACGTTTTACACTGCCTGATAAGGTTTCGTTGTGAGAAATCGATGAGAAATAATATTTTAAAAAGCTTTTCATTCCTTTCTTTTTATGCTGCGCTGAGATATCATACATGTACATAAACACTACCGTAACTACTGAGGTATGTCCCGTGAAGATCCGGGGTAGAATAGGTCTTCAGCAAACCATGGCGACTATGTCAACTAAATGGCGACTATGCTTGTCGTAAGCGGCGACTAACAGGATCGGGTTTTTAGGCTCGCTGACTTGGTTGATGCATGTCATCGATCCCAAGTGCTTGGATTGATGCTCATGATGTCAATCACTGGATTGTCTGGTCCAGACTCGAATATTTACAGACCGCCGCCATAAAGCTAAAAGATCGCCGAGTGCGGCGTTAAACAACAAACAAAACAACAAAGCAATCGTCAGGGGCTATAGAGATATGTTGTTTGGATGACGAAATTTCCAATCTCATTTCATCATGGTCCTGGTATTTCGAAATTCACACTTCAACCTAGCTGAAACACTTCCGGCATACTCCAAACTGCACACAACTGATCACATGAAATTCCTTTGTTCCTTTATAGGAATACATGAAACTAACGCAAACCATAAGACTCCTTAGACAAAGACTGAATTGCACTTGCCGATATCATTTTCCTCAGGTGATGCTGCCAATAGGCATGGCATGGCATCCAATAATTCCACACATTATTCCTAACATGAAGGCATAAACGTGAATGAACTAGTTCACGCAATGCCACAACAAGACTAGAGATGATACATATTACAGGTAACAAGAACTAACGTCTTATATCTGATTATTTGTTAATTATTGAGGCCATGACTTACCTGCTTACACACCTCTTTGTTTGATACTTTATAAAATGTCTAATAGTCATCGACTCAAAGGTGGTTCAAAGCGAGTGGTGGTGTGGTTATTTGGTCCATGATTATCTTTCTCAGCTAAAGAACAACACTTTGTTTACTTTATCCGTAAGTTAGCTTCAGTGCCGATAGTGCCAACTGATTTCAGTTTGGTTCATATGATCACATACGTTTTACACTGCCTGATAAGGTTTCGTTGTGAGAAATCGATGAGAAATAATATTTTAAAAAGCTTTTCATTCCTTTCTTTTTATGCTGCGCTGAGATATCATACATGTACAGAAACACTACCGTAAATACTGAGGTATGTCCCGTGAAGATCCGGGGTAGAATAGGTCTTCAGCAAACCATGGCGACTATGCCAACTAAATGGCGACTATGCCTGTCGTAAGCGGAGACTAACAGGATCGGGTTTTTAGGCTCGCTGACTTGGTTGATGCATGTCATCGATCCCAAGTGCTTGGATCGATGCTCGTGAGGTCAATCACTGGACTGTCTGGTCCAGACTCGATTATTTACAGACCGCCGCCATAAAGCTAGAATATCGCCGAGTGCGGCGTTAGACAACAAACAAAACAACAAATCAAACGTCAGGGGCTATAGAGATATGTTGTTTGGAAGACAAAATTTCCAATCTCATTTCATCATGGTCCTGTTATTTCGAAATTCATCACTTCAACCTAGCTGAAACACTTCCAAACTGCACACAACTGATCACATGAAATTCCTTTGTTCCTTTATAGGAATACATGAAACTAACGCAAACCATAAGATTCCTTAGACAAAGAATGAATTGCACATGCTGATATCATTTTCCTCAGGTGATGCTGCCAATAGGCATGGCATGGCATCTAATAATTCCACACATGAAGGCATAAACATGAATGAACTAGTTCAAGCAAAGCCACAACAAGACTAGAGATGATACATATTACAGGTAACAAGAACTAACGTCTTATATCTGATTATGTGTTAATTATTGAGGCCATGTTTTCTCATGCATCAGTTGCAATTATGTTATGACGACGTGTAGTGACTCCCGCGATAAGGAAATTCCCGATTCGAAAGCGAGGCTGTGACCTATTTTCTACCCTTACTGACTTCCGTGTTGAGTATAGTATGGCGGTAAACACAAATCATGACGGAATTTGCCCTCGGTTATTTACACTGTAAACAACTCGATGATCACGCAAGACAGTCTAAACTTGAACATTTGAGAAGACTTAAAATTTCTTATTTAAAATCTACATATGTATTGCATAATTGTTCAAATGAAGGACAAGAATGTGATCTGCTTGACAGGGCAGTGTCCCACTTTCAACTTAATCGTACTTGGTGTGGTAGGGTGATAATGTTTTCTTTAAATGGAATATGTGTCCCTATTTCGTTTTAGGTCCAGCTACCAGTGCAAAGAAAGGAAATCATGTATGTACGTTAGCCAGGAGAGTCTCAAAATCGAAATCAACCCACGCTTTTTTCGGATATTTAGGAACAACAGCTTCTAAGACATAATGTATCTTTATACAATCATCCTAAAAGTATTCACTCATGATTATTTTTCGTTGGACATCATGATACTGACAAGAACAGATTTGTTATTGTATATACATTCATGTATCTTTTTGCATTGAAAATATTCCATCTTGATAAGCAGCAATCGGTAAACATCAAGCCACCTTAGGCAAAAAGAAAAAAATACAACACCTTCGTAGTAGAAATTTTAGAAACACTCCAAAAACACAGCTGCTCGTCAAACAACAAAGCAAACTTAATAAAAAGCGTAATATGCATGCACAATCGGTGGAATATAATTATGATAAAAATGATAATGGTTATATTTATTATAAAAACATATTTCTAAATTGTCATAATATGAAATAATCTGACTACATATTTTGAGTTGAGGCCGGCACTTTGGAATCTTTTAATCCTTAAAATAAGGAGCCTTGGTAACTCAGTGGACATCAAGAGTCACGTGCATTAAGTTTGTGGGTTCGAATCACGGATTGCCATAAATACCGGTTTTAAAATAAAACCTGCAACAATTCTTGCTTTCATTCAGTTCAAGATGTTTATTCAAGAATTGTTATGAGGCAATCGGCCAATTACAAATATGGGTTGGAAATATGTCATATTTTTGAGAGATGGTAATACATATTATGTCAAATCTTTTCACATAGTCTCAAAAAACATAGCATGATATGTAAATTGCAAAATTTCTATTTGAACGTGGATAAGAGGAAGACATGAGCTCATTATATTAACGAGATTGTAAACGTAAAAGTGTTGATAAATATATTTTGACCTGATGGCATTATAAGCATTGCCAAATCCTAACAAAGTGAAACTCCTCCAATAATGTTACAGTTACAATGTACATAACTGACACACTCGCAGTTCCCGCCGTTGTAGTTTTTATCTTCATGTTCATATTTTTCATGAGTGTTAACTACATCTAAAACGTGCCAGGGCTACTTAACTTTTGTCAGTATTAACTTGAAGGTACAATTACGAGCAAAAGGACAAACTATGAATTATATAACAATTGGTGTTTGTGTCCCAGAGGAGTACACCGTGCCAGTCTTGATTGCATATTGAATTGACGATAAAGCTGGATTATTATGCACCAATTTTTGGACCCACATGTAGCCAATTTTATAAACTATCCTGCCGTTATCCTGCGCGACAGACACACTCACTTTTTCAGTACATGTTCTGAGAAACATGAAATTATGAATGACCGAATGTGTAAAATATACGATATGATGTTGTGCTGCAAGGATGAATATTTTAATATTCTTACCACAGTGTTTATAATTTTCAGGTTGTTAAGGGAAGGTGGCTTTGGCTCATGTTGACTTTGGTGAATGTGATAAGTATGCATATTCTCATATTTCTGAACGTCTTATTAAAAACAATTACCCTACTCCTGGTCGTCTGTAATTGTATTTTATACACTGATATTGCTACATCGAAACCGCCACCGTAAAGACTTCTTCATTGTCGTCAAACATTTATGGTTGTACACCATAAACAAAATCGGCACGATAAGTTCAACTGTACAGAACAAATTTTACTGGATCAGTATTGTGCTTCCTTGTGTACCTTCGGGCACGGGTGGCCCAGTCGTCTAAAGGTCCGACCTTTTGATATTCTAATGGGTGATGGAATTTTGTATGAAGACAAAAAGAATTTCAGCTGCAGCTGCATAGTGACCAACACGATAGTGTTGAAATGTCTAAGACCTCACTTTGTGCACCTCCCCAAGAAGACACGCCGTGATATAACTGAAATATTGTTTACAGCAGCGTTAACCCCCAACTCACTCATTGTATAGCTCATCATGCCTTACACGTATATGTGGCATTAAGGGAATGACTGAAAATAATTCCAGAGGCCCTATATTATGTGTTATCGTTCTTGTTAAAGCAATATTCAGACCCAGGGTAGAATCGGTCTTCAGCAACCCATGCTTGCCGTAAAAGGCGACTATGCTTGTCGTAAGAGGCGACTAACGGGATCGGGTGATCAGACTCGCTGATTATTTACAGACCGCCGTCATATAACTGGAATATAAGAGTGCACCGTAAAACAAACAAACAAACAAACAGTGCAGTATTTTCAAAAACATATTTTTAAACAAGGACATGTTTAACAATAACGTTTCCAGGTTCTCAACAACTCTGCCTACAATGTGACCTGAACATGAGATGCTTGAAATGCGTTAAAGGATATTACGGAGAGCTTTGCAACCTACCATGCGGTCCAGTGTGCAGAAAAGGGAAATGCAGAATCGACGGGTCATGTGGTGATTTTGAAAAAGGTTTGTATACATAACTGTAAATTGTTCTTTGTCTTGATAATGAGTGTCAGTTATATGCAATCGTCAGTGTCTGACCAGGCCGCAATCATGACTTAAACTTATGGTAAAACTTCCAATAGGGTGCATCTGTCGGCGATGCATGCGTAGCTCAATAATTTGCTAAGGAAAACAGTGTATAAGCATTGTACTTTTTACGCATCAATCATGCTAAGGGAAACACTTTAATGTGTATTTCTTGCAGTACATTCGCTCACTGGCGGGCTTTGTCTTACAATGGACCTGTTTGTGGACATGAAATAGTCATAACATTTATCCTAATTTTATCAATTATGATACAATGCAGGCAATGATAGAGTCAACATGATTAAGACAACCCTTGATATCATCTGTTGCAGTACGTGCGAATTGTCGGAACGTCAGATCACCCCGAACGTCTCGTGTTGTCAGTGATTGACAGTGATCCATTCATATCATTTCACGGCTATATTGTTTTTAACGCCCTGTGGAATTTAGTCCGGCGGATAATCGAGACTGGTTATTCTCTAGCGTAGACGTTTAATATTTATTTCTTAAATATACGTGTTTGCACAGTTCGTTAGTAAATGTTCCATTGAATGAAGAAGGCAAATATCTTTACAGCAAACACTCACCAATACTCATAACTTTAGAGTGTTTATTAGCTAAATTACTAAATATTGGGGAGACTTTTTACGTTTCTAAATGTAGCGGTACTGGGCAGAAAACATGTTGAGAATATGAAATTATGTTTATCTTTCCACCTCAGAATGTGCCGTCATATTTAATGCATCATAATACTGTTTGGTGTCTTTGACGTCACACTAGTGGTGTTCGGCCTGGAACTGTACCATGAATGAAGGACCGCCGTTACATATCTGCGACGTTGAACAACAAAAACAAACATGAATGCTCGTTTTTTACATAGGGGAGAGTTAACAGAAACATACTTTCTTTTCATTCATATTTCATTAGGTCTTATAATGTTTGTTTGTTGTTTAACGCCACACTCAAATATATTCCAGCTATATGACGGCGGTCAGTAAATAATCAAGTCTTGACCAGACAATCCAGTGATTGACATCATGAGCATCGATCAACGCAATTGGGTTGCTGAAGACCTATTCTAACCCGGATTTTCACGGGTGATCAAAATTATGCGTAGTATAATATGTGCAATAAATCGGATTCAATTATCTAGTTGAATTGATGAGAATATACCAGCGTGTATTTTATTAACGCCCCCAAACCGTATTTTTAAACACAAATTATAACAGGTCATAACATCCATGGTACCATGTACTTAATTACTACTATATCCTCCAGTGGTGGGAATTTGCTGGGATCTGAGCAGATATTGTGATGCTTGAAGTTACCGGAGTACGTGTATGCGAGACCATGCCACATGGCAACAGCGGATGATTAATGTCCATCAGATGACTAGCAGACTAGCATTTCACACAAACAAATCAACTCATCTTTTAATTATAAGTTTCAAGATAACAAACTGCCTTAAGCTTATTACTTTTCTGAAATTTTATTGTATTAAATCTATTATCATCCTTGTTTGCGACTATAGTTTTGGTGTTTATTTTCCATCATATCGGCAATCCATTCATAAGACATTGTCTGAAATATTTAATATTTACAGACAATTACTTTGGGATAACATGAGAGTGAAATAAGTGTATAGTCAATGTGTAAACCCAGGTTGAACTCGAAAATGTACCACAATGCATCTAACTTAATTTCGATGGATTTATGTGCAATGTGAATTTATTGGAGCTTGATGCGACATGGGACATTTTAGCACGAAGTTATAATTTTGAATTTTATTCATTGCAAGCAGAAAAAATGCTCTTAAATTGTTGTGTGATATCTCTTGTTAAGGATTGATACTGTGTTATGGATCCACTCGTAACAACTCTTTGTTTACCGGCTCCCTGTGTGTGTCTGCAATGTTATTGAAAGGGTAAACTTGAAATTACATAAATTACTGGTGCAGGTATTTGTTTTAATGACACTGTAGGCGAATTGCACTGCTGGCGAAAATAGACGACGTCCTATGTATGGTTCCACTGTTCACCGTAGCGAATTTCTTTTTTTATTACACGCTTCAAGGGCTGGAACAATTGACCAATGCCGCATTTGACATGGAAGGGCGCAGAGTGGTCAGGGTACTGCACAGAGTGGCTGGGATATTTGATCTTGAGGACAGATAATTACAATTACAAACAAAAACAAAGACAATGTTGAGTGTAAGAAGCTAAAAGAATCAGTTATGAAATAGTCCATTCTCATCACTTTTAGCAACATCTCATATTTCTTAAGATTTACTTTCATTCACTACTGTAACCGAATAATGCACAGCTGATTGTCCGATAGAGCTAACTGTTCATTGTGGAGGGATATGTGGTGTAAATAAACGTGGTAACATGTTTTAGTTTGACGAAAAAACGATGTTTGCAGTGTTAGTATTCTTTCTTAGTCACTCATTATAGATAACCATCTTTTACGTTTTGTGATTTTTCCTAAATCATATTGTTTCTAAACAGGATTGCATATTAACAATGGTAGTTCTTCATAAGGTGTTCTGAAGGTCAGGCGTATGAGGAGAAACGCTGGTGTGAACTGCCACGACGCGGAGTGCACATGTTGTAAGTCGAACTACACGGGCCCTTACTGCCAGGTGCCCTGCCCCAACTGTAGGACGAGGTAAATATCGGGAGATTGCAACAGGTACTGCGAAGCTGGTTTCTATGGTGCGACCTGTGACGAGACATGTTCAACAAACTGCGCACCAGTGGAGGACAACACGGGGCAACATATTCGTGAAGCCACGGGTGCATACAACGCCAACTGCAGTCCGGGATATTTTGGAGAAATGTGCAACAAAACTTGTCCCCCAGATTGTAAGAATCACATTTGCCTTCAAGGAGATGGCACATGTGTAGAATGCAATGATAAAGACTATGGGGTATCATGTAATAAGAAGTGTCATGGTTGTAAGGAAAGTTGTTTCAGAAGTGGGAGATGCAAGCAAGGATGCATTGATGGTTATTACGGCACAATGTGTAATCTCAGATGTGGAAATGATTGCACTGAAGGAGGCAAGTGTCAAATGTATGAAGAAGGCCAACAAAGGATATGCACTGACGGTTGTCAGTACATCACAGCGTCACATAGCGTCATCTACAACTGTGTAGCTGCTGCATCGTCAGACCCAAATAGTTCAAATGCTGGTGAGTATATTAAGTTAATCGTCAGTCTGGTATTTAAAGTAATGGCTTCATGGAGAACCCATGGTCCAGAACACATAGGCATGCTGCCAGAACAAGTTCATATGTTCGTGAGTATCGTGTCTCTGGCTTTTCCGGTTCATCGAACACATGTTTGTTTGGTTTGTTTACAGGCTAGCAACAAACGCTTACTTTTTAACCGGTAGAGCAGGACATGCTTACCCTTTTCACTGATTTTCAGCGATGCTATCATTGAATATTCTCTCACTAAATATTTTTGCCTTTTTTGCTCCATGGAATCTCTTTTGTCGACTTGTTATTCTCTGGCGTTGACGTCATATAGTCACAGTGTGTAGGCATTTGCAACGAAGTTTAGTTTAATACATTTTAGCAGGACTAAAACAAGTGTTCTTGACAGTACTGCTAAACAAACATAACAAACATTGGCGTGAACACCGCGATTCTGCAAAACGTGTGTCCATTGAACAGGGGACTGCGAATGAGTTCTTGATCTATGGGTAGTCATCAATGTGACGACTCGGTACTTGCAGTGTAGCTTACGAGCAACATTATTTGATGTCTGCTTTTGGTATCGACTGCATGGATTTTGCAAATCCGCGAGCACAGTTGTCAGAATGTGACTATTATTAAGTTTTGTATAACAGTATCAATGCCTTCAGAATATATGTAAAATTCATGTGAATATGATCTTGACTTTGGTTTGCAAAGTGTATATGAATCTTTGTCGTCTTGTGCACAGAAGCGATTGCCCCTGCCGTTGTGGTACCAGTCAGCCTGGTCATCGTCGTTCTTGTGATTCTGTTGTGAGTAATTATAAAGAACTGTTTTTCTATCACACACACAGACACAGAAAGACACAGAAACACACACACACACACACACACACACACACACACACACACACACACACACACAGAGGGAATGGGTATACAGTCAAGTCCCGTTAATTCGACATTGTTGGTTGCATATGATTATGTCGGATTAATGAGAATGTCGGATAAACGAAATTTGGTAGTATAAACGTTCGTGATCCAAAATTGGACAACTACACGATAGATAACGATACGAACACGTGGGAAAATGAAAAATGAAATATTCATATTGTTGTGTTACATTGTCAGCGGAATATGTTTTCTAATCATGCAACCACTAAAGTGTAACACAAAACTACTGTTACGGACTGTATGACTGATTCAAAATTGACTGATTTCTAAAGCATATTCTGGAATGGAAGTCGCTAATTTGAAGCTAGTGCCGCAATGCTTAAGAAAGCTGCTTTCTTAGTGGCTAATGTCGACTTCCTGTAAGTAATTTCAATGGTCTGTATATCTATTGATCCATTGTAACAAGAAAGTAGGTATTATCTCTAATCTGAACCGTTCAAAGGTGTAGTCGAATGAGAATGACATTTCAATTTTTTGGTCTCATCACCGAACATTACGGTATTTCAAAATGAACCTAGCTCACCTTGGTTCAGTTAGATTCGTTTTCATATACACTCTCAATAAAATCTATATCTCACGAGGACTAATTTTTGTAATCTATATATTGTACACATTTGTTCATTTGAATAATTTGTAGATGTGTGGTTCAAACAGTATACAGTTTTGATGGTGAACGTGTTATTTATAAACTTATGGATGGACTATTTGACGAATGTTCTCGAGTTGTGCAATGGGTAATGGAACAAACAATTTGTGTTTCAAATTGTGTTGTGAACTGATACTTCAGTCACTCGAACTACTCCACAACACTTGGTCAGATTATACCACACTGGATATACTTCACGTTATTGTTTAAGGATGAAATATCAGACTGCACTTTATATGCGTGTGTAGTGAATTTCACATAACCAATGCAAGATCAGCAGATTTAGATTTTAGCCAAATACAAAAACGAACTGTTCATTCGCTTTAGTCCACCAGGGAAGAATCAACACATCGAAGAATGAGCAGTATTCAAACACGTGAACAGATTTATGGGGATATTAACATATTCGTGAATGTGTATTGTTACGTGACATTATATTGTAAAATTATTTCGGGTGATTGTTAGTGGCAGCACTAATGATGGGATCGTAAAATCTCGAACTTTAGACGTGTCACACTACATTTCGCATAAACAGAGTGACCAACCTTAGTTGTTGTGGTTGCAAGCTTAAGGATCTTCGTTATCCCCCGGTGTAGAGGGTTCCACTGGGAGGGGCTTGCTTACATTCGATGATTAACATCCAGGACAGCTAGCTCCTCGCAGTGGAACTCTCAACACCGGGGGACTTTCGATGATTAACATCCAGGACAGCTAGCTCCTCGCAGTGGAACTCTCAACACCGGGGGACTTTCGATGATTAACATCCAGGACAGCTAGCTCCTCGCAGTGGAACTCTCAACACCGGGGGACTTTCGATGATTAACATCCAGGACAGCTAGCTCCTCGCAGTGGATCTCTCAACACCGGGGGACTTTCGATGATTCAAATCCGAGACAAGATCCGTGAAGATCCGGGTTAGAATTGTTCTTCAGCAACCCATGCTTGCCGTAAAAGGCGACTATACTTGTAAGAGACGACTAACGGAATCGGTTAAGTAATGCGAGTCAAGTGAATGAGTTCCTCCTAAACATTAATTCTAACTTTCATAATTATTACAATGTCGAAATGTTTCGTTTCGTAAGATTTGCGTGATGTGATGCTGAATGGATGTACAGATATTTGTCATTTGAATACTCCGCCTTACAAAAACGAAATATATTTACAAATGCATCTCCTCTGTGACTGGGTATTGTTCAACATACCTTCATGTATAACATTATGTCCCTTGTTATAACTGTCTTTTGCTATACCTTAAATGCTGTGATAGTAGAACAGTTAGACGTATCTTTGGTTGGTATTTCTTTTGAGTTGGTTCAAGTTATTTTCAGATGGATGATTCTGTAGAACCTTTGCGCAGGGATTACATAAGAGGAAGAAGGGATCTCAATAGGTACTTGATGAGACAAATATTAAGTCTATATTGAGTTATCATTTAAGATGCAGATACCATATTTAACATACCTAATACAGAATAATTTGATGAAGATTTCTGAAAGGGCGTGCGTGCGAACATTGCATGTTTGTGCGTGTGCAGTAACATAAATACATGTATACACCATCATTTCATATTGAACATATCGTTTTGCTATTATATATAAACTTCATAAAATAATAAAATGTGTTCGCAGGCCACATATCAACATATTTGTACTTTTCAGTCTGAGGCGGAAAAGGGTCTGCTGTTGGAGGTACATCAGTCAATAGTCCATCAATATATATGTGATTAAGAATACGGTTTAATTTAGGGATTAGATGGGGAATTAATCAACGACAACGACCTCCCTTTCCCAATATTGCGGTTTCGCCGAAGCTTCAAAGTTACAGCCACAAATCCGACAATTGGCAGTGTGAGGTACAGATTTAGAAGTATGTTCTGTAGTTTCTTATTTGTTAGCAAAGCAAATACAGAAAAGTGATCTTTGATAAAGTTGACATTATCTGCAAAGTTTGCTTTAATTTAAGTGGTTTAATAGAGAAGGCAAGAAGTGTATACCGGGACAACAGTTCTCTTGACCTTCAGTAGCTTGAATCAATAGTAATGTATATTGAAAGTGATTTCAGTGCCGTAGCCAGTCGGGGGACATTTTTCCTTGTGAAAGTAAACTTGAATAAGAAATGAATAATCGTATTTGCCATAACTTCCATCCAGTGAAGGGGACCTTCAAAGTGCCCGAAACGTAGAGGTACAGCAGAACACCACTTACGCTTACACCCACTGCACGCTATCAGTCCATGACGCAGGATTGAACAATGGGCCACTTTCCTGCGCTCTTGCATGCAAACCATATTGAAACAGCCTACAATATATGCCCGGGAATATCGCAGTACCCGTGACGATCCGGGTTAGAATGGGTCTTCAACAACCCAGGCTTGTCGTGAAAGGCGATTCTGCTTGTCGTAAGAGGCGACTAACGGGATCGGGTGGTCAGGCTCGCTGACATGTTTGATACATGTCATCGTATCCCAATTTCGTGGATCGATGTTCATGCTGTCCATCACTGGATTGTCTGATCCAAACTCGATTATTTACAGACCGCAGCCATATAGCTGGATTATTGCTGAATGCGGCGTTAAACAACAAACAAACATTGTTATTGAGATCAACAATCCGATGAGTGATAATAACCCACTCTGCTCAAGTGCATTCGACCACATGTGATATGTTTCCCTTCGTCAATGACTGTTTACTTATATTTACTGTCCGGTCAATAGGATAGAGGCGCATGTTTTACCAACCTATTGCAAAATTAACAGAAGGATTTACTCGTTTGTTTCTTGTTTACACAATGTTACACCATATCCAGCAGTAGTCCAGCCTGTAAGTCTTGGAGTCTTGGACAAAGATAATCCTGTGATTGATACTGTGACCGAGATTGACCATCCGATCAATAAGTTTGGTTGGTTGGTTGATTTGTTGTTTAACGCAGCACTCAGCAATATTCCAGCTATATGACGGCGGCCAGGTGCAGACAATCAAGTGATTAATATCATGAGCATCGATCCACGCAATTGGGATCGATGACATGCATCAACCAAGTCAGCGAGCCTGACCACCCGATCCCGTTAGTCGCCTTTTACGACAAGCATAGTCACCTTTTACGGCAAACATGGGTGGCTGAAGACCTATTCTACCCCGGAATCTTCACGGGTCCCGATCAATAAGGAAGGTGATTATAGCGTAGATATTCTTTAATGACTTGTATGTTACACAATACCAATGTACTACTTATTTTACAGGAGGGATGTACTGGAATAGAAGCAAAAGCAGACTAGGACATACGCATGGACCCGAGAACTATTGGTATTGACATGAATAATGTTGAAATGAAGATATCCCAGGCCAATACTGAACAATTCATGATTTTGTCTTTGTTAGTCATTCAACCGAAGAGCTTCAAATGTTTTTAAATGACACAGGAAAAACAAAGCATACATGCTTGTAGAAACATAACCCCATTCACATTTATTGAATGAGACGCCCTACCATACTCACGATAGACTGTAAGTAATCGACGCTGGACCAGACAAATTCGTGCTGGGAAGAATGAGGTTGGTTGGTTGGTTGGTTTGTTGTTTAACGCCGCACTCAGCAATATTCCGACTATATGACGGCGGTCTGTAAATAATCGAGGCTGGACCAGACAATCCAGTGATTGATATCATGAGCATCGTTCCACGCAATTGGGATCGATGACATGCATCAACCAAATCAGCGAGCCTGATTACCCGATCCCGTTAGTCGCCTCTTACGACAAGCACAGTGGCTTTTTACGGCAAGGATGGGTTGCTGAAAACATATTCTACCCCAAATTTTCACGGGTCACCTTATTATGAAATCTATAAATGTCCACTATTACAAATGTGTTTGACGATTTTGATAAGTATAATCTTTTTAGTATTTGATGTCTGTAAATGTAAGGACAAGCACGTTAGCGTCTTGTCCTTTTAAGATTACGATCGATCAACCAATCTCATTTTAATATAATGACATTATTTACATCTTAAAAAAACCATTTCATTACATTTTATGATTTGAGTTTCAAAGTTTGCTATGCAAATACCATGACCGAAAATTTTTAGGTTAGATGTTTATTTATCAATATCCGAATCTTTCTCGCCGACGTCGTTAGATATATTAAACAAATCATAACGTCAAACAAAATGGTATCAAGTTATCTATAATTCATTTCAGCTGATTAGATGACTAGAACTTAATTAATAATTGGGCAACAAATTACAGAATCAGGTGAACACGGAGAATTAAGGATTAATCTTAGTCTTCGATAGGGCCATGTATTTCTCTGTTACTTTATTTGTATTTAGTACGATTTCCTTATAGTACAGTTTCCGTGGAGATATTTGTGTTGAAACAGTTTGGTCACTTGTGAACAAAATAACAGGAAATATATGGTCGTGATCCACAGCAAACTGCGATCACTAGCCAACAAAGTATTTGCTTTCCATTTGAGGAAAGATTAAATACGATTGTTGTTTAACGCCGCACTCCATTCCAGTTATATGACGGCGGTCTGTAAATGTTCAATATTCTGGGACAGACAATCCAGTGATGGACATCATGAACATTTATCAAAGAAATTTGTTTGGTTTGGTTTGGTTTGGTTTGTTGATTAACGCCGCACTCAGCCATATTCCAGCTATATGACGGCGGTCTGTAAATAATCGAGTCTGGACCAGACAATCCAGTGATTGATATCATGATCATCGATCCACGCAATTGGGATCGATGACATGCATCAACCAAATCAGCGAGCCTGACCACCCGATCCCGTTAGTCGCCTTTTCCGACAAGCATAGTCGTCTTTTACGGCAAGCATGGGTGGCTGAAGACCTATTCTACCCTGGGTCTTCACAGAGGAATGATTTACATGTAAAAAATTGAAACAGCGTTGCGTGCTTTGATGAGTGATTGAATTGGAATCTGAGATGGTTCAAAGCATTTATTCCTAACAACCATATAGAGTGGTTTGTGCGCAATAACAAAGAAATTACATCTGCAAATATATTATAATGATGACACACCACTGAAATGAAATGTAGGGGCTCTTTCAGAAATATACACGCACCGTGCAGCACGCATTGGTGAAACCTACAATTGTCGTTGCAACACACACACATTACAATTTGAAACAAAAACAAAATACTAGTAGGTTGACTTGCTGGATTATTGCACTTTAATAATATTTAGTGTATTTATATGCATAATTAACTGTCAAGAGAACTTATTAAATAAAATTTCAAGTGTGTCATGGCGTATAGACTTAACGTTGGGGGAATTCTGTGATATACATATTCGTGTGAAAGAGTGAGTGAGTTGTGTTTAACGCAGCTTTTAACAGTATTCCAGTTATATCACGGCGTGTCAACTTAATGTGGGAGGAAAGCCCGAGGTGATGCAGACGTTTACCACTTAGGTGAAACCCACGAGCAAAGGTATGGTGCTGACAAACCTAGAAACATAATCAGGGCGAACCGGGATTCCAACCCACAATCATTGGTTTCTGGCGTGCCCCAGGGACGCAACTCTGCACAGCGAATTGCGGCGCCTTAGACGCCTGGGCCACCCGCACTCAGCAATATTCCAGCTATATGACGGCGGTGTGAAACAGGGAATCGCACTTAAAAACTATAATAAAACAAAACTAAAAAACACATTGAATGTAACGCATGCAAGGCTTCATTTGAGTTTGGTTGTTGAATAACGACACACTCGGCAGCTACATAATGGAGCACAAATAGAGTTTTACGTTCTGTAAACAATCTAGTCTGTATAGACAATCTAGTGACTGACGTTATGATCAACGTTCTACGCCGTCCGGTTACGACGTCACACGAGTCAACGAACATTAAGTCACCTCGTCCGTCAAGCAGAGATGGCTGGGTAACCAGCATCCCTACGTCATACACCAGACTGGGGAGTAGGACACTTCATGCCAGACTGATCAACACACTTGAGTCGTCAGACCGGCATAATGAGCCCCTGACGTTAGTTGTGACTGAAGGGTTTTCTTTTTGTTTTGGGTTGAAAAGCATAATCTTCCTTTTTGCCTAATTTTGAGTTTGTTTGTTTATTTGTTGTTTAACGCCGCACTCAGCAATATTCAAGCTATATGACGGCGGTCTGAAAATAATCGAGTCTGGACCAGACAATCCAGTGATTGATATCATGGATATCGATCAACGCAATCGGGATTGATGACATGCATCAGCCAAGTCAGTGAGCCTGACCACCCGATCCCGTTAGTCGCCTTTTCCGACAAGCATAGTCGTCTCTTACGGCAAGTATGGGTTGCTGAAGACCTATTCTACCCCGGATTTTCATCCTGATGTTGAAGAGCTACAGGTATTCCAATGAAATGGACAATTGTACGTCAGCTTACACGTTTAGATACAATCTGTACTTGTTCTCTTCATACAGATCGTCTTGGTCATTACCACATTTTGGGTTATGATCGACGTCCGTGTCAAGGTCAATGTATGAGTGAATCCTGGAGTCTCCGTTCTCTGTTTCGGAGGAACTCGGGTTCTCGTACAGCCCTATTGCGCACGTAGGTCCTCTGTAACAAAGGCAATAGTTTACACATTTATAGTATATACAGAGAGACCCCCATAATACAGAAAGTGATTTCGTCATAATTAATATTTTCTGGATTAAGAACAATGGGTATTTAAGTTTATACGTAGACGCTTCAACTATAACCGCCCGGAAGAGGTAACCTCACCAAATAGCATGAAAACACGGGCTGATACATGTTTGTTTGTTTGTTCTTTAACGCCACACTCAGCAATATTCCAGCTATATGACAGCGGTATGGCTATCCAGTGATTGACATCATGAGCATCGATCCACGCAATTGGGATACGATGACATGCATCAACCAAGTCAGCGAGCCTGACCACCAAATCCCGTTAGGGCTGTACGACAACTAGAGGTTCCTCCGAAACAGAGAACGGAGCCAGAGACTCCAGGATTCACGTGGATCAATATCCATGATGTCAATCACTGAATTGTCTGGTCCAGACTCGATTATTTACAGACCGCCGTCATATAGCTGGAATATTGCTGAGTGCGGCGTTAAACAACAAACACCACCACCACCGCATTATGGTACAGCGTTATTACCTTTTCTTACGTCCATACTTCACTCTTGCCCAATAAGCAAGACAAGTAGTCAGGATGACAAGAGCTGCCACACTTAAACTTGTCCCCAACACCAGCCACATGTTCTGCCGTGAAGCATTCGCCTCTTCGTGATCTGTGAAAACATCATCTCATAACGTACATTTGTATTCACACCTAGGCTCTTCCAGCAGCATCTTCCCGAGGCAAGAGAGTTAACTGACTTTAAAAGTCCAGTTTCCACCCTTGCCGAACTAGGATGGTATTATGGAGTCCAATCAAAATCGCGCACCGAAATCGAAATCCGGTTCGTCAACTGTCGTGCAGATTTCTATCGATTGCAGGATTTGCAAAGCATGTGCACCGCCAACTCGTTGTCAGCAGATATTTTCTAAATTCTTTCATGTTTTTAATCAAGTTGCACACGTGATTTGATGCATTTCGCGATTTAAGACCCGTTTTATCACAATATAGATCTTGATTATCGATCAGATCGTCCTGACTGGGCGCCACCATTTTGTGCGAAGCGAACGCAAGTGATACGACAGGTGGAATCTGATTGGTCCATAGGAGAGGCTTAGAAGGGACATAACTGGCAATAGTCACTGGTGGCGCTACGATCGAGCTCAGTAATTCCAGCCTAGTTCGGCAAGGGTGGAAACTGGACTTATAAAGTCAGTTAACTCTCTTGCCTCGGGAAGATGTTCCAGCAGATATGTGACGGCATATAGAAAATCATTTTGTGGATGGCTGATATAGTACTACTGACATAAGAAGTATAATACTGGCCAATGATAGTCGTACACAAACTGGCAGTACATGTATTTTTCTTTTCAAGCAATATGTCACAATACATCATAGAATTTCAACTGTTCATAATTTGTTAGCTTGTTGAGACCAACAAATAATAATTACTTTCATCGCAATTAACCATCCAACTTTAAAATTGAGACGTTTAGATATCTTTATGAAACTTCATTCTCATTTTAGCTTGATTCCAAAACGTTAAAAGGTATACCATTAACTGTTCAGATCGACTGCGTGTCCCTTTAAGACAACGTAACCTGGTTAATCGACAGGATAAACTACAGGTAGGTCCTATAACGGGATGTAGGGTACACTACTGGTCAAATCATACGTCACCACGATTGCGATCAAAATGTAAACAATTCATAAATTGCTGGTGGCGATGCGGAGATGTTTTCTCGCCGTGTATTTTAAGTGTGTACATATACATATATATCCTGCTACCTTCATTCGTCGGATCTTGGCGGAGGTTTGGCAGATATATTCGAATGTACAGTTATCAGCAAGAGCAGGTTCCATTTCGAGAGCAGGACGACTCCAAATAGTCGCAGTTTGCAATCTATCTTTGTTAGGGCACTGAGCACATTGCTAATCCTGCGTTGGGGCTCTAGTGCACTCATTGCACATCAGTAACCATCAAAGTGGAGGTCGAATTGTGGCAAAATTATTGGTACCTGTAGAGTTGGAAGTACACGCAGACGTGAACTGGTCGCAGAATCCGGAATTGCATTTTTCTGGGCAGTATTCCTGGCAGAAACTCCCCGTATATTCTTTCCTACATCCCTTAGAGCACTTGAGTTGGCCATCAGGGTACTCGCAAATTCCCTCTTTACACCTTTTACTACAAACAGATTTACATGTATCTGCTCGCAATACCTTGCCACATTCGTCAGGACATCTAAAGCATGGATCTCTGCCAAGCTTGCAGGCGATACCACATGGCTGACAGTCTACCTGGACGTCATCTATGGAGCAGTAGTGTTGTCCTGAAACGTTAAAAACATTTCACCACTGTCAAAACGAGATCCTACACTATGTCCTCGAAAACGAATAAATACATTTCACTTTGTTACACTTCGAACATTTTCATATAACTATGTTGCAAACAGGTGAAGTACGGTGAATTAGGGTTCCAATAAAAGCGATAAAACCTTTTCAATAGCCATCAGAAATCTCTGCCAAAAACCGGAGTCGACCGCACGACTCCGACCATATCGCGAGCATGTGTTTAGTGATGACACCTGGTGTTCTTGTTCAATATTGTTCAAGATTATTTACGACCCGTGAAGATTCCGGGGTAGAATAGGTCTTCAGCAACCCATGTTTGCCGTAAAAGGTGACTATGCTTGTCGTAAAAGGCGACTAACGGGATCGGGTGGTCAGGCTCGCTGATTTGGTTGATGCATGTCATCGATCCCAATTGCGTGGATCGATGTTCATAATGTCAATCACTGGATTGTCTGGTTTATTTACAGACCGCCGTCATATAGCTGGAATATTGCTGAGTGCGGCGTTAAACAGCAAACAAACAAACAAACAAGATTATTTACACGTATATAGCGACATGTGTGTGTGAGGTGGGTGTGGTCCGTACGTACGTACGTGCGTCCGTATGCCGGTTTCATAGTGCTAGCCCACTGAGATACCGTGCCGCAGTTTATCATGGCAACCACACTCAAACACATAAATATAGAATACTAAACGAGCTCCCGTGTAATACCAATTTTATGAAACGAGTGAATAGTTGTGGTATCTGACGAGCGAAAGCGAGTCAGATACCACAACTATTCACGAGTTTCATAAAATTGGTTTTACACGGGAGCGAGTTTAGTATTTTATTTATTACTTGCCATTTATAACGTTTTTAGAATTATACTGTTGAGTATGAATAGGCTGACACCTACACGATCTACGACATAGTCCAATTAAGTTTAACAGAATAATACTTCAAACACGTCAAAAGTTGAAACGTATGAATTTAATACCATACAACGGTCCATCTTTAGAATTCCCAAAATTATCGTAGGGCTAAGACTATCGCAACTCACATACTTTAACAGACTAACGACTGTGGTTGCGATCGCCATGTGGAACGGGCCTTGCACCTCAAAGTTTACAATAACGTCACAATACCCGATGACGCAATTTGTGGAATTTTGTTGCAAGATCCATCGGCGAAACAATGCCATGTGACGTCAGCCTAGCAACAAGGTTGCTGGGGTCATCGAGTGTGCATAAGCTCCTTTCAGTGATCTATCAACTCCACACGCAATGTCGTTGAATAAGCCAAGGGGTGTGGAGAGCTTTCAATATTTGTTCGTGAAACGTGTTCCGAGAGCACATAAGCACGCGTTTCGGTATTACACAATGTGTAATACAGCTGTATGTTTATTAAACGGGTGATCTCTTCACGGGCAAGTAATAATAGTGATTCCGAGCCGAAATGTCTTTGTTTCATCCTCTTATTGCCGAGCGCCAGGCAGGAAAACAAAAAGTACTAAGTCTATCTTTCTACGTCTTTTGGTATGACTCGGGCGGAGTCGACATTCCTCTCAGTGGGCAGACGCACTATCCACTAGACCATAGAGGCGGTCATACGTTGCAATGGAAGTTGGGGTAGTGAATGGCCCAGTTGACCCTATTATCAATATGAATACAGAAAGATACTTGCTTTATGCCAATGCTGTAAGAACACAAATACTCCAACTTTGATAATATGCAGTTATGTTAAAACTTCTTTTGTTCAAAAAGCAAAGAAATGTGTTATATTTTATACAGTTTGCACGTAAATTATATTTTGTACAAAAATGCCCCTGGCCAACAAGTACTGAAGAAAGTGAAGTGAAGTGAAGAATGGCCCAGTTGGAAATGTTGTGCCCCTTGCTATCTTTTTGTTTAAGTGTCCCAAAGTCACCCTAATTATATTCCAAGAGCCACCTTTCATTAATCAATCGTAGCACTACAACTGTCGTAAGTCAATGTTATATCATAGTCGACTGTCGCTTTGTGAAACGAGGCCCTTGTCGGTAAACTTGAGGTTCACGTCTTGTCCCTATTTCACTTTGAATGTTTTCCACATTTAACTGATACTCATTGACCCAACTTAATTGTTGTTGGAAGCTGCCCACTCATTCTCTCATTTACTTGAAAAGTGCTTAAATATCTTAATTCTTCTTCCTTTGACAATACATTTTTGAAGGAGACGCATGGTTGGCACAGTCACTCCAATTTGCGGTGCATAATTCGGTCCCTTTGGCGTGCCAGAACCTATGATCGAGGGTTCGAAAGCCAGATTCGCCCTGATTATGTTTCTAGGTTTGTCGGCACATCGGTGCTCGGGAGTTTCATCAATGTGGTAATTACGCCTAAGACCTGTATCACCTTGAGTTTTCTTTCCTCATCAAGCTGGCATAACTAAAATACCGTTAAAAGTGGAGTAAAACCAAACTCGCTAACTTACTCAAAGACTACGATTGTAGCATACAAAAGTAAGGTAAGACTTACCGGTACCGGAAACCCCCTGGAAGAACTGCATTGCAATCAGCACCTCAAATATCATCATTCTTAATTCAAAGCTTTGCTCCCAACGACTGGAAAAACACTGACAACCGGTATGGAAAACTGTCCTGTTTGCATTTATGAATTTAATTGAAGGACAATCATATACAAATATTTAGTTCGCGATATGAAGCACTCTTGTGAGGTGATAAGCTCCGCATCATTTCCTGTTCAGTCAGTATAAACCCATTTACAATTGCGATATTGCCAAGGACGCTATTGATATTTGTGAAACAACATTTACAAATCCAAGTTTATTCTTAACTTGAGACCCGTGAAGGTCCGGGGTAAAATAGGTCTTCAGCAACCCATGCTTGCCGTAAAAGGCGACTATGCTTGTAAGAGGCGACTAACGGGATCGGGTGGTCAGGCTCGCTGACTTGGTTGAAGCATGTCATTGTATCCCAATTGCGTCTTTCGATGATCATGAGTTAACGCGGACAGAGGGAAAATGGATTAGAATAATTTCAATCAATGATCAAGCGCTGAAATGTATAAGATTACAAGATATAGCTTTCCTTCATACAATTACCTGATCAGACAGTTAACTTGTGTATTCTCTTGAGTGTTCATTATTATAAATTGTTGTACATAAATGATGCACGTTCAGACAGCCTTAAGTTGCTTAAATATCCGTGTGAAACTGATATTCTTATCATAGAAACAGGGACATTATTTGTCCTTTTCTTCACGGACGAAAATGAGTCAAGAACGAGTGAACAAAACAAGGCTAGGAAAGCTGTGTTGCATAACATGTGTTCATATGGATTGAAGTACATTCATTATTCGGGGAGTAATGTCCTGCATCGTACATATTTAACACCCACAGCTGCGATGTGTCCGAAAGAATAAACTAGTACAATTTGTAGTGAGTGAGTGAGTATGGCTTTACGCAGCTTTTAGCAATATTCCAGCAATATCACGGCAGGGGACACCAGAAATGGGCTTCACATATTTGCTCATGTCGGGAATCGAACCAGGGTTTTCGGCGTGACGAGCGAACGCTTTAACCACTAGTCTACCCGACCGCCCCCTAGTACAATTTGTATCATTATGAGGTGACTATTAAAAAGGAAAAAGTACTCATTTAGACATAATTCGGTTTGCAAAAGAAATGTGAAAACAATAAAATTTAATTAATTTTGATGAATTTCAAAGTATAATGTTAAACTGGTGTCGGGGAGTAAAAAATGATACATAACATAGTTGAACTTGAACTATTACCTTGATGGTCAATGTAATAACATTACTATTACATTCACTGTAGCCTATATGTCGGATCGGTCCTTTTCAGATATAAAGATGACAATGCCAAGATAAATGATTACCTCCAACTCATCTACCCACCAGGGGTGGAACTCAAAGAGGCATCTAGGAAATCAGTGTTGTATCTGCATCTGTGGATGGAACTTAAAAATGATGGCAGCCTCTGTACAAAGCAGTGCGACAAAAGGGTGATTTCGATTTTCCAGTTGTGAATTGCCCCTTTATGTCGAGCAATATGTCTCAATAGTTTAGGTGATCTGTGAAGATCCGGGTTAGAATAGGTCATCAGCAACCCATGCTTGCCGTCAGAGGTGACTAAATGGATCGTAAGGTCAGGCTCGCTGACTTGGTTGATGCATGTCATCGTATCCCTATTGCGTGGATCGATGCCAATCAGTGGATTGTCTGGCCCGGACTCGACTATTTGCAGACTGCCGTCATATAGCTGGAATATTGCTTAGTGCGGCAATAAACAACACCCAAACCAACAATCCATGCTATCCCGTAATACGAACTTAACACATGGAGTTTCGCACCTCATTATTGACACTTACATTTTAAATGAATATTGTGTTATTTGCGGGGCATGGTACCGGTAGAGAGCAGGACATGCTTTTCCTTTGTTTGCGAACATCTAGTGTCGTCGCAGATTTTCAGTAATTCATTCATATAATTTTCACCGCCATTTTACCTTTTACGCCAAATGGAATTTATTCGGATAATCGAGAAGGGTTATTCTCTGGCGTTGAGGTTTTATATCTTGATAAAACAATTCATTTGAGTAATTGCATGGTGGTTATTTGTCTCTTTCACCAACCAGATGGCTATGTGGAATAAAGCTGAATGTAGAAACCTTGTTAACTTAGTTCACTATATGCTGAATATGTTAATGTGCCCTTGCAGTACAATAAAGGTATTAACTGGTCGACAAGTTTTCCATCCGACATTCTGTTAGTTATGGTGTCTTCACTTGCCGTATATGGTGTCATAATAGGTTAGAAGAAAAAAATACTCTGCTAACCTAATATGACACCGTATACAGCAACTGAAGACACCATAACGAATTTATTATGCCGAAAGGTCTACACTATCTGATATCCATATCGCACATATCATGTCAAAATGAAAACTTGACACTTACAACCCTTGACGTTCAGGGTCGAAGGGAGACTACTCTTTAAACCTTAGAGGCCAAACCTTGTTGATAATTTTCACTATAATCTTTTAATTTATCGATAAAGTCACGAACGTGATTAAGAAAATATTAATGTCCTTGCACATCAAAATTAATATCATTAAAACACAAAACAGTGTCGAGTAACGAATTTCTGTACCAGAATATAATAATTATTATTGTGAAATATGTAAGGTGGATGTTGGAAAATCCAAAAAGGCTGTTACTGACGGTATAGGAACTCATATTAGGTAAGTTATTGTCTTGGAATTGTACTGACGGTATAGGGGCTCATATGGGGTTAGTAGTTCTGCTCTCAGATTGCTCAATCTCACTTTGAGGCATAATGATGATTGATACATGTCTGTGGGTGGTACTAATTCCTTATCACACTTGGGGGCACGGTTGGCCCAGTCGTCTAAGGCGCCGAAATTAGCTGTGTAGAGTTGCGTCCCTTGGGCACGCCAGAAACCTATGGTTTGAATCCCGGTTCGCCCCAATTATGTTTCTAGGTTTTTCAGCTCGTGAGTTTCACCGAAGTGGTAAACGTCTGAGACCCGCATCTCTTCAGGCTTTCTTCCCACATTCAGCTGACACGCAGTGATATAACTGGACTACTGTTAAAAGCGGTGTAAAAAACCCAAATCACTCACTCACCTTATCACACTTCGTGTCTAGGATATCCTAAACCAAGGCCTTGTGTGACAGACTAACTTTCGGGACCGTGAATTCTTGTTGTTAAACGCCGCACTCAGCAATATTCCAGCTATTGTAAGGTAATCTGTAAATAAGCGAGTCTTGACCAGACAATCCAGTGATTGATACCATGAGCATCGATCCACGCATTTGGGATACGATGACATGCATCAACCAAGTCAGCGAGCCTGAACAACCGATCCTGTTAGTCGCCTCTTACGACAAGCATGGGTTGCTGAAGACCAATTCTAACCCGGATCTTCACGAATCTTGTGGATTTGGTAAATACACTATGTTCATACTGTAGAGTCACGGATGAAAATAAATCGGGTATTTGTCTGTGCATTCATATCATATTGTCTGTCTGTCTGTTGTTTAACACTGCACTTAGCAATATTCCAGTGACTGACATCATGAGTATCGAACCACGCAATTGGGATCGATGACATGCATCAACCAAGTCAGCGAGGCTGACCACCCGATCATATATTTAGTGTAAAGTCACTTTTCAATGTGTCTTTGCACTCGTATTATATTGAGTGTAAATATACATTGAAAAGTGACAAGCAGAGATTTTGTTCATGACTTTTCCAAATTTTGTCACAAATCATGGGGAAATATAGTGTGACTTACAGGTGATTTCTGTAACAGATTGGTTGGAATTTGGTGCTACACGTCGACATCTTAGAAGAACAAACCAACGGAGGATAAAATAGGTTGCGCATGCTTGCATTCCTATATGAGAACAGGGAGTCTATAACAGTGCGTCATACCATCAGGCTATGCTATATTGTACAACACATTTGAAGTTTTGTTCAATAGAATAGATCCAATTTTCTACTTTGGCATGAACTCTGGCGACCGGCAGTTTTTGACATGGATATGCCAACGAGAAAACAGTCGAGACAAGCCACAAGTGGTTGTATGGTACAGATAATCCATTTTACAAAACGTCATAATATGGGTGGTTGGTATGGGCCTGGATTAGGTCGACCTGTCATATTGGACTTCGCCAGGCCGTATCGGCACTCGGCGTCGTATGTGACCGACTTTGGCCCAGGCCATACATATACTTACATAGTGCTATGATATTAATCAACTGTCTCTAACAAACCCAGACCTGCTCGCACCATACAGCTAGCCAATACGAGTTTTGAGCGTGCTTCAGATCAAGGAGCTCGTATTTCACTCGAATACGGGCTCTTTTTTTTGTTTGTTTTACAGATTGGATCCTGCATTCTCGGTGGTCTGCTCGGGCAAAAAAATTGAAGCGCCTTAAAATGGAAAAGTTGAATTGATGTCAAGGAGAGAACTCCCGTTTCAAGCAAGCAGACCTGTTTCGTGGTTCCCAGTCGGTTGTTGATATGGAAATACTGCAACGGTCTTAAACCATTCCAATATGTAAACAGACATATATTTACATAATAATACAGTATTGGAGTTCAGATCCCCGTTTACGGACATTTGCGTCACGATCTCACATATCATAAATATCTTAAATATGTGTTTGTTTTCGCACAAAAAACACTCGAAACTTTTCACTTTGTCATAAATAATCTCATGAATATTCGATAGCGTCAGCGTCTGACGACGCTTTTGGAGACAAGAGAAACAGCCTTAGCATTTCAGTAGTTTGTCCAGAGGACTACTGAATACTCTATTTCACTAGTCTCAGAATTTGTAGCTGGTCGGGCGGTCGGGTAGCCTAGAGCGTTAGCTCGTCACGCCGAAGACCCGGGTTCGATTCCCGACATGGGTACAATGTGTGAAGCCCATATCTGGTGTCCCCCGCCGTAAAATTGCTGGAATAGTGCTAAAAGCGGCATAAAACTATACTCACTCACTCACTCACTCACTGTAGCTAGTTCTGCTGAAACGAGACAATCATGTTTAGGATGTTTTCATTTATGTCAGTTTTATTCAGTTGCAATATAAAGTTTATTTTCTGACTTTCGAAGGTTTGAGAAACCTTTGGCGAGAGCGAACATTCAAGGATACCGAACTGTTAGCCAGGTATTACCATCCTACAACTGTTTGATCGGGTCAGCTGGGATATCTCTTGGCCGACACAGCGTTCGGGCGCCCTAACCTACCTGTTCAAGCTTTAGTAACACTTACATTATTGTTTAAGGGTATTCTGAATCGTACTTGGCGATTTATACAGTATTTTCAAGTCAGGAGTTCTAATTTGATACACTTATCAACGCCCGACAAACATGCCGAACTGGCCGAGATTTCTATCACATCTGTTGTGGCTTTCCGAACGTCGACTGCATGTAGATTCAACTGTCAGCGGGCACTAGTTTGCCCAGAGGACTATTGGATACTCTGTTTCACTAGTCTCAGAGTTAGTAGCTAGTCGGGCGGTCGGGTAGCCTAGTGGTTAAAGCGTTCGCTCGTCACGCCGAAGACCCTGGTTCGATTCCCGACATGGGTACAATGTGTGAAGCCCATTTCTGGTGTCCCCCGCCGTGATATTGCTGAAATATTTCTAAAAGCTGCGTAAATCCATACTCACTCACTCACTTACTCAACTGTCAGCATTGGGTCCTTCCCAAATTTGCGTCCGAACCCCTGAATCTGTAACGATTTAGAATGTGTCCCCAGCAACCTATGCTACTGGCAAGGTCATATCAATCACCGGATTGTCTGGGCCAAACCCGATTGTTCACTGGCCCCCGACATGATCATATCGCAATGAGCGCCATATGATTCATTCTCGTGAACCTCTGATCGTTGTGAATCATTAAATTCGAAATGTTGGTCAATTGACTGTGTACAGAAAGACGAAAACAGTGCCTGTGATAAGCACAAACGTCTGTCAATATAAACATATTAAACCCTTTTCTCGTGTGATCGGTGTGGTAACATTTTAAGCGTGTCTACCTAATTACATCTGACTATTATCTTGATATTATGTTGTTAATGTCAAGTGTACACGGAAAACGGCTTTTCCATTGGACGAGAGGACGGTCACAGGAACGCACAACTGACGTCCATACGTTTTTCATGCGATTATATTTTTGAAATGAAGTAAACACGGATGAACTACTTCGACATTCCTAGAGACACCCCTGGGAATTCCGCCTCACCAACAAATATAGAAGCGTTGTTTCTGATCATTTAAACGCTTTACTCTTGAATTTAGAGTTGTAGCATACATTGAGATAAGTCAGAGACTTTGACTGCATGTCCGTTTACGGACATCATCGCCGCGACCAATGCCAGTGAACAAAACGAGGTAATGCACATCCCAACTATCTACTCGATCCGTGACTAGACTGACAAGTGACGGTCTTCAGCTATCTATTAATATACCTCAGTACCTATTTGACACAATTTTTATCACCTTTCAATGGTCGACCAATTGACCAGTGATGTCACACACTTGTAATCGCCACAGGTTCTACAACTTCGGAAATCTTTCCCGTCATGTTTATTGGCTCAGCAAGTTTGACGTCCTGTATTTGATTTGATTCATTGACGAAGCGCTGTCAAAGTGACTGACTTATGGAGGTAGTTCGGACCAATCCTGTACATAACCTCATGTCACTTCTCCTTTTGATGAACTATTTTATCCCGCGTTACAGTTGGTTGTTGTGTGGCTCTGGGTGTAAACAATGAGTCACGCGCACTAAATGATTTTGTGTAATAAATCTCCAAATGTACAAAATAGTGATATATGGAATTATAAGAAATTGACTTTCACTTTGTGTGAGTTCATTGGAATATGAACCGTCAAAAAGTGAGGGCCAAACTGTATGAACGTCGGAGCTTGCATTCACCAATTAACTTAAATGAACAACAATATATAATATATATAATATATATAATGTATATAATCTAGATATGACTCTCTGAACTGACATCATAAGACAAACTGGCATCAAGTAATTTTTTAATGTTGTACTAACAGGGTATGAAACTCCCAAAATTTTCAGCCAGACCACAGGACTGGCTAGCTGAAATACTTGCCAGCTCTGACCAAAACCTGCCTGCCCACTATAATCATATGTTTCTCAGGATAATTTAATTAAAACTTTAAATCGAATTCATTGAACATGAAGTAATGCAAGAAAAGAAATAGCACTTTTTAGGTCAGATTTGTATTTAATATCCTAGAATACATCATATAAATAATGCTTATCATCGGGAAATATTTAGAATATTTTTACATATGAAATATAACCCGACCGTCTGGCAGCCCGAGTTGAAATCAACCCGTCTCGGACGGTCGGGCAGGCAGGTATTTCGAACACTGGTACTAATCGACGTGTCTCTAATACATATCCCTTTCACAAATATAGAAGTTTTCGTACGTTGCTCTGGCATCTGCCCACTTGAATCCTAGGTATTCAGAAATGTAGGCCTTGCATTCCATGTCCATACAGTTAGGTTCTCTTCGTGCCCAGTTTCGGTAGTCCACAACCGTGCCATCCATCCAGATGTATTCCCCTTCGTCATACACCATCCCTATGTAGTAGGAGTCTCGCCGTCGGGTCGTGTAATCTGAAAGAGTAGCAATACTTCAAACATATACAATATGGAATTCAGTTAATTCAGTCATACATACCAACATACAAGGACCAGACAATCCAGTGATTGACTCAAGGAAAGTAATCTAGCTGGAAGATACATATGTAAAAGTGGAATCTCCAGGTTGACCTACATATATGTCCTTTCACATCCTCTCAGTTTGGTTGTACAGCAACCGAAAACAGATACCAAATTACCCATGGCCTTGGCTCACTTAATAGCATCCAGGCGGTAACACTAATGGCCATTTACGGTCTCAGATTCCTTGGTCCAGTCGTCTGAGGCACCGACAGTTTCATTAACACCTCGGTTCATATTAATTACATCCTGTATTTTTAAGGGGGCACGGGTGGTCCAGTCGTCTGAGGCACCGACAGTTTCATTAACACCTCGGTTCATATTATTTACATCCTGTATTTTTAAGGGGGCACGGGTGGTCCAGTCGTCCGAGGCACCGACAGCTTCATTAACACCTCGGTTCATATTATTTACTTCCTGTATTTTTAATTGGGCACGGGTGGTCCTGTTGTCTAAGGCGCCGCGATTCGCGATGTGCAGAGTTGCGTCCCTTAGTCAGGCCAGAAACCTATGAGTGTGGGTTCGAATCCCGGTTCGCCCCGATTATGTTTCTAGGTTTGTCAGCATCGTACCCGTGGTACAAACATGTCTTGGTAGGTTTGACTAGGTAGCGCTTCCTGGGCTGCATGTAGAGGGGGAGAGGACCCTGAGCTGATGATGAGCCTAACTAACCTGACTGTGCCAGGGTCACCCAAACCCTCTTTGCTGCATTTTTTATTTTAATCTGTAAATGATAATAATACTATAATAAAATTGACAATAACAATAGATACATTTTGGCACGAATCCCTAATACAAAAATGAAATTAATGAATATCTAAGTCTCTAATCGTATTGGTTATGATCCCCGGGCAACCCTTGTAATGTATGTATGAATCTCACGTTGTTCTATTTCATTCAGCAGGAAGTCATCTTCATCCACAGTGTTGATGGAGACCAGGTCCGCGTTCTCAGTGAGGCAGTTTTCACGGACAGTCAGCCAGTTTGCTTTCGTCATCGCAAACAGGTAGCAGTGGTCCTGAAACCTCTTGTATCCGACGGGACATGCTGCAATAGGGACAGATGCGGTGTTAGCAATGGCTATATTCATATTTCACCAAATTACTTTTGATAGTTTATGTAGAATTCAATGTTCACCCTCTGCCCAATGCGTCTCCGAGACTCTCCTATGTATGATACCCTCTGTGAGGGTACGTAAGCGCGATATAATTCAAAGTAAATTTAGTCCTACCACTCTTTCAATCGCAGAACATTGTTGCCAGCAATCGCCAGCAACGGTCCTTAGTCTGGTGGCCGATTTTTGTTGCTGACGATCTGTCCTTTATTATATTGTGGAGTAATAACTTCCTCAGTTAAATGTTCTGAAGCTAGTTTTAAGAATACAAATATTTTATACGGCCAGTTATTGTTCTGCCCATCATAGACAGATTCTAGTATACTATTATTCGCGTGTAACATTTTCTACTCCGATATTACGGAAGCGTAGAAGGGCCAAGGTGAAATCTTTTTTGTCTAAGTATCTCCTACGTAGGACTTATTATCTCTTACGTAGGACTTAGTATCTCCTACGTATGACTTAATATCTCCTTCGTAGGACTTAGTATGGCCTAGAATCACTATCTCCTACGTAGGACTTAGTATGGCCTAGAATTACTAGTAGGGCCACGGTGAATTATTTTTTGTCTAAGTATCTCCTACATAGGATTTACTATCTCCAACGTCGGACTCAGTATCTCCTATGTAGGACTTACTATCTCCTACGTAGGACTTACTATCTCCTACGTAGGAGATTCTAAGTCCTACGTAGGAGATAGTAATTCTAGTCCATACTAAGTCCTACGTAGGAGATAGTAATTCTAGGCCATACTAAGTCCTACGTAAGAGATAGTAAGTCCTACGTAGGAGATAGTAAGTCCTACATAGGAGATACTAAGTCTTACGTGGGAGATACTTAGACAAAAAAAATTCACCGTGACCCTACTACGCTTCCGTACGATATGGCTGAAATAATCATGAGGTGAGGTGAGGTGAGGTGAAATTGGGTTTAACGTCGCGTCCAAGATTATTGCACTTATATAGCGACGTGCATGCACGTGTGTGTGTGTGTGTGTGTGTGGCTGCTTGTACTAGAACGGACTGATGCCGATTTATAGTGCTAGCCCACTGAGATAACATGCCGCAGTTTAACATTAATACCCCACTCAGACACAGTATACTGACTCCGAGCCGACCAGTCCTTTCTTTAACCCCTTAATGCCGAGCGCCAGACAGGGTAACAACAAGTACCATCTTTTAACGTCTTTTGGTATGACGCGGCCGGGGATCGAACCCCGGACCTTCCGCTCTCCGGGCGGACGCTCTACCACTAGACCACGGAGGCGGTCGAAATAATCATGATGAGAAAAGTATTAATATGAGTACACGTGAAATATCTCATGTCGCTTTTTAATACGCGGCTACATGTCTCTCTAAATGTATCAAGTATCACAAATCATGAGCTTGTTTCAAAGGTACAATAACAGATAAAACCAGATACGATATCATATTTTCACCTTTTGAGACCCTTTAAGATTCGGGTTAGAATTGGTCTTCAGCAACCCATGCTTGTCGTAAGATTCGACCTACGGGATCAGGTGGTCAGACTCGGGAACTTGTTTAATTCATGTCATCGTATCCCATTTGCGTAGATCGATGCTCACGATGACAACTACTGGACTATCTGGTCGAGACTCGATTATTTACAGAGAACCTTTTTGTAGCTTGAATACTACTGAGTGCAGCGTTACAGTTTACACGTAATGTGTTTCATGATTTCTTCTTTCTGTAGTAATTACATCATTCTACAAATTCGCTTGTTGGTCGTTGCCGATTGAATTGTTTTACACGGCACAACGTATGGACATAACTATCCAAGCTGTCATTGGCAATGAGGTGTAAAATCTGACATTCGCTGATATGTTATAAACAAACATGAAGTTAGCTTAAAAAATGTAAAATAAAGTCGTACCTGGTTTCTTTGTTGTGGTAAGTGCTGCGGTTGTAGTTGGAGCAAGAGTCGTCGTTGTAGTAGGCGGAGCGTCATGTCCAGTACATTTCGTCAGCGCGTTTTCAAGTCTCATCAATCCCTTATAAGACAATTCCACCTTCTGTTAAACCACCTGTTGTCGTGTCCTCTCAAGAGCAATCTCAGTCTCAAGGAGATCAATCTTCCGCATCCTTTCCCTAAATGTCTCCTCTAACTCTTTCTTCAGTTCCTCTGTCACCTCATTTCGAACCCGCTTTTCAGTCTCTCTTATTTTCAGAATACAGGACGCTACCCCTTGTTCTTCCTCTGATCTCAAGGGTAGATGCTCCGCTACCGTTTGAGAAAATTCACAGCAAATTACAAGCATCAATATGTGACACGCAGTTGCAGACACAACCTTAGTGGACTTCATCCTTGAAACTGTTGAAGCCACTATTCAAATCACACTGTCATACAGTTACAGCACACTCCTAATTATAGACCGTTTGACGAGAAATAGCAGTAAACAAGTACTGGTTGACAGGAAGTTTCAAATCATAGTGTAGAGTTGAAACTATGGATGACTGGATAGTGAGGATAAAGGCCTATATAATATACACTTGTTAATTAAGAGCTGTTGATATGTTCAAGGGAAAATATGAAAACGTAAACGTTTCCTCGTGAATAGCAACATATTTATTTTTGCAACGATTTCTTGTCTCTTCATCTGTGTAAACATCCAGCTCATCACGCCTGATTGGCTCTCCATTTCGTTAACCCTTTTGGCGTTCCTAATACCTTCAATAATAACATCTGTACATAGTTCCTGTTCTGTGAAGCTGTTCTCTACATAACAATGACCCGTGAAGATCCGGTGTAGAGTAGGTCTTAAGCAAGTATGCTTGTCGTAAGAGGCGACTAACGGGATCGGGTGGTCAGGTTCACTGACTTGGTTGAAGCATGTCATCGATCCCAATTGCGTGGATCGTTGCTCATGTTATCAATCACTGGATTCTCTGGTCCAGACTCGATTATTTACAGACCGCCGTCATATAGCAGGAATATTGCTGAGTGCGGCGTAAAACAACAAACCAACAACCAACATCAAAGTAACTTGCTGAGCCGTAGAAGCATTATATAAATTAATTTTGCCAAACAATTATCACATTAACTGATCGTGTTGTTTCGTTTTTTGCAGGAAATCCATGAAAACAGATATTGTCAAAGATACAGGGATAAAATTAGGAATGATTGATGAATGGCTTCTCTCTGTACACCATGTGCGCCAATGTCTAATTAACAACAGTTAAAACGCTTTGCATTCAATACGTGGTACAGGTATCGTACGTCGCCTGGTGTCAGCAGTTTATTTATAGGGTTTTCACTGCTGTTTTGACTTTTGAACCCAATGGAATCTGTGTTTCCGCAAATGATCAAGACTAGTTGTTCTCTGGCTTCAAAGTTTAATAGTTCAATGTGACAGATGAAACTACTTTAGGCAATTTACTGCTTCCTGTCATTAGTTCTATCGTCCCCTATTCTGACACATTGAACATGACTATTGACTGTAGGTTGTTAGCACTGCAGTTTAAACAAGTCACGATGACGATTGCTAAGCTCCGCGCTGTAGCTACCGTGTTTTACTTGATGTTAATAACGGGCCTTGATATGGTAGAACAAAAACATAATGACACAGATTCCTGCATGCTAAGAATAAAAGAAAACGAAAGTCGCGTTCGCGTCGAAGTGGCAAGAGAGATGAGGGAAGAGATGAAAAACGAAGTGAAGTCGCAGTTCAAGCGATTTCAACTCTCAAGGAATAAGAGGGCACAACGACAGGGGGAAGTGGATTTGTCAAATGAGGTTCGAGTTCTCGAGGCTGCTCTCTTAGAGTGCACCGTGCTTGTTGTTGCAACTTCTACGACATGTCGGATAGGGAAGTCCACGATGACAAACACGTCAGTAAAACCAGGTTAGTCTTGTATTACAGGTGAACAATGAAAAGCAACCCCCTTATGACGTGTTTCAGATGGCACATATTATATATTTGTCTGCCTCTCAATAAGAAGTTACATATTATTTCGTTCCGTAGTGTCGTGTCCAGGTGGGTTTGTGAGATTTGAAGACCACTGCTACTTACTGTCACTGGAAGAAAACAACTGGACTACTGCAAGAACTACATGTCGTATCATGGGTGCCGACCTCGTCTCCATCAATACACAAGCTGAGAACGACTTTCTGGTCTCAGCAATAAAGAAATGTAAGTACTGGCATCAAGACATAATGGTTTGGTTTGTATGTTGTTGAAAGCCGCACTCAGCAATATTCCAGCTATATGACGGTGGTCTGTTAGTAATCGAGTCTCGACCAGAAAATCCAATGATTGATATCATGAAGATCGACCTACGGGATACGATAACATGCATCAAATCAAGTCAGCGAGTCTGACCACCCGATCCCATTAGTCGCCTCTTACGACAAGCATGGGTTGCTGAAGACCTATTCTATCCGGATCTTCACGGGTCCAAGACATAATGCAGGTAGTGGCGTTTCAATTTATCATGTATTGAAGTATCCAGTAGGCAGAAGCTTCATTCGATACATGATAAATTGAATCACCACTACTTACACCAGACATAATGCAAGTAGAGGTGTTTCAATTTATCATGTATCGAATGAAGCTTCTGTGTACTGAATGCTTCTCAAAAGACAATAAATCCACCAACAAAATATGAATACTTCAAAATTGATAGTGATTCATGAACACATGTAGATCCGAGTTTGAATTGTGAGAGGCGTCTACTGGGATTGAGTTGTTTGGCTTGCTGACTAGGTTGATGCATGCCATCGACTCTTATTGCGTAGGTCGATGTGCATGATGCAATCACTGGATTGTCTTGTCCATCCTAGATTATTTACAGATCACCGCCATATAACTGGTGTATTTTTAAGTGCGGCGTTATACAAGCGAAACAAACATTAACGCATACTTTTGGCATAATTGGAATCCACGATTGTGTCGCTCTTACTAACATATTTCAACTGTTCACCGTCACCGTGAGTTTATGGCCTTCCTTGCGTCAAGATGAGATAATTGAAAGAAAAAGGAATGGGCAAGAGATAGACAGCCTTATGGGCACTAGTTGTGCACCCCTCCCTGCTAATCTGTTTCTGTGTGCTTAAAAGTAGAAATAGGAATTTCTGCCTGGATTGTCAAATCAAAACAAGGCAATTTCGGTCAAGAAGTTTCACCTGAGCTTTAGGTATATCGTTGCTCTGATATCTTTAAATAATGGTCAAATAGCCTATCCCCGTCAATTAAATTTACCCTGATGATCGTAGTGTAATAAGATATTGTAACATTCCTTTGGAAATCTGTAATTTAGCATCTTTAGTAATTTAAACCATTTTAATAGCCTTTATGTGAGCGTCTATGTACAGTGGGCATCGTTCACATTTACCGTAGACGATAACATTTGGAGTGCAAGGCTTAACACCAAGAAACTTCCTACAGTCATATAATGAATCTTTTCGACTGCATCAATAACTTTTAATCCACAATTTTCCGGAGAGAGTCACTTGATTCTTAGTCAGTGGTTGTTTTATCAGTATTTCGTAAAGCTTTAAAAACGTTGGACATGTTGACTACACTTTAACGATTTCTCTCAAAACTTTGTTCAATCATTAAACCCTTAGGGTTACACATGGTCCAGTTGTCGAAGGCACCACAGTTTGTTGTGCTGATTTGGCTGTAGGATACGCTGGCCATTAGTTCGAATTTCCGATTGGCACCGAGCCTTGTAATTACCATATCCGTTACCAGTCGTTCGTAATTCCAGATTTCCCACCGGGAACCGGAGGATATATATTCTGGCTTGGGATGATCTATGTAGGCGGAAAGAACATGTGGGCTGATGGCACTGAGGTGGGCTTCACTGACTGGATTCCATCGCCGTTACCTTCCTGTAAGGGCGAACCGTGTAAGGCATATATTACAACGTATCGTTCAACCTACAAGTGGAGTGGTGGACAAAAGAAGTATGTACACTTTTCTATTTGTGAGAAGGATGCAGCCTAGAGAAGGAGCAGAAGGTTCCTCTATAGTAAATCATAAACACATGCTCAAGATGCAGTCGGATTCGGACAATCGACTTTGCTTGTCGCACAGATTTCTTGTGGCCATGGAAAGGGATGTGTCTATTGTACTTAGAGCTGTAGCAAATGGCAACGCTATATTAGAAGGATGCGTCCCAGAGGAAGGTTCTTCTCTTCAGTGGGTGTTTTGTGCTTAAGGCTAAAGAAAAAGAAATTGAATTTTAGGTGTTGTTGATATTTCGACGAGTATCGTTGTTGACGGAAACGTCCAGTGTCCAGCGGTGTTGTCACGTTTTCCTGCTCCGAGTGCCGTCCGAAAGCAAGTCCGAAGGGTGTGGCGTAAACGTGTGGAGCAGGGATCTGATCACAAATTGTTTTCAACAGTGCATCTCGTTTGCCAACTTCATTGTGGGACGCAGATAATACACCGCATGCACACATATCACGTTGTAATATGAAGCCATGTGCTAGACCTACATGGTGACTACACCTTGATCGGCACTTGTTATGAACTGTTCTCCTGTGTCTGTAGGATGATTTCATGAATGATAGGAAAGAGCTCAGCGAATATCACTTTCAAAGGCAGCAGATAAAGGACCCATGAAGATTCGGGTTAGAAGTGGGCTTCAGCAAACCATGCTTGTCGTAAGAGGCGTCTAACGGGATCGGGTGGTCATGCTCGCTGATGCGTGTCATCGTATCCCAAATTTGTGGACCGATGTTCATGGTGTCAAACACTTGATTGTCTGGTCCAGACTCTATTATATACAGGCTGTTCGCATATTGATGGAGTTCTGCGTTAAACAACAAACAAACAATCAAACAAAGAAATTGGCCGATGTTTTGGTATATTGAATGTCAATGTGTCGGTAACACAAGCGGTGAAGCGTCCTGCTCCACACATACATGTCTTGTGGGTATTCACACGGGTGTACGTCTTTCTGGTTACAAATCGCCTTAACCACCTATCGTAATGTGCGTGTAATTTCTACAGAATGGGTGATTTTGGTGATGTGTCTGGTGATCAAGCTGACACACTGACATAACGGAAATACTGTTCAAAGCAGTGTTAAAACCTCCTCACTCACGACCAATGGACGCTTGTCTTGAAATTTGACCAATATAGGTGTAACATGCAGTGTGAATGTAGCACATAGAAATACTGTGTTAGCCAAAGACAAGAGTGGGTGAATGACAATGAAAACAATAGTGCCACATGCACTCGCACGTGGAACAACATGGACAGCGAATTCAGACGCAGAAATGCGCACACACAAACACACCACACATGGACATTAAAATGAGACAAACACGGGAACGAGCATGGGCATAAACAATTTATGTAAAAAATTTTTTTAAAGATTTTTGTCACTAAAGGGCACTTACATTAACCGGAAAGAACGGACATAACCAATTACATGGCAATTGTCCTCGTGGACGGTCATGACTAAACATAATCACATCCACTTAATGTTTAATGACTTCATTGACGCCCACGATGATCCGAGTTCGTACACAATGAGTGAAAACCACAATTGAGTTTTGGAATTACGGAAAACCTAAAAAAGGCATACACAATTCCAATTCAATGTGTTACTTAATTGTTAGATTTATTGATTGCAAATACATTACACAGGCCTAGCAAAAATAACACCAGAGAGCAAATAAACTGTGTGTTAATGTACACAGTAACCATAAAGTTTGACCAAGGTGAGCTTAGGCCATACCGTGGCAAATGGTAGCGTTGACAACTTGGGAATTCCATAGTTTGGTTGATCTCGGTTGGTTTTCTTTGGTAAACGTGAATTAAACAGTAGGGTACTTACTTACACATGTATCTTCAGATCGAAAGCTAGAACAATCTCATTAAAATCAAATCTTAGTTCTCGCTATCGCTAAACAAAGATCTGAGGACATCCCATAAGGGTCACGTCAGAACGACCTTTCATCCGACCAATCAAAGCGTCGCTTACCAGATCATGAAAGTGGCAGTCGGAATGTGATTTCTAAACATGCAACCTCGAAAACGTTAAAACGGGGTATTCCGAACGACAGTTACGGCCCGTACGACTGATTCCGTCAAAATTATCGTCTGTCTCTCGCTTCCTTAGGATAAACATTTGAACGGAGGAGGGGTTGCACAGTACGTGGGAAGCACTGCCATACAATCGTAACCACATATTAGACATTCCGGATTGTTCTTTTGTTCAGTTTTCAAAATTTTAATCGAGAACTGTGTCAACATATTTTTCAAGCGTATTCTGAAATGGAAGTCGCCCGGTTGAAACAAGTGCCGTTAAGCTCGAGAAAGCTGCTTTCTAATTGGATGATGTCGACTTCTTGTTCTTCGTTTCAGTGGTCGGTCAAAGTTCGCGAAAGGTCGTTCTGACGTGACCCGTAATGGGATGACCTCAGATCTTTGTTTAGCGGCAGCGAGAACTTAGATCTGATTTTAGTGAGATTGACGCTAGAATCGTCAGCTTTTGGTCAGCGAATAGGGTCAGAAGATGGTAAAGTTACGGTAAAACGAAATACTTCACTCAGAAACACTGACCAATAGGAAATTCATGTTCAGTTAATGCGTAACGCACCTTTTACGCCTAAAGCTGCCTTGTACATGTGAAGCTAGTCGTTAGCTAGACTAGTTATTTTACGCGTACAGCGATTTTTTACGAGTAAAGGTGGTGGTTTTATGCGTAAAGCTAAATTCATTGGGCGTAAATATGTTAACCGATGAAAAATAAATGCACCATTATACGTAACACACTTGGCTGTGAACATTCCAAGGGCACCAGGGGAAGTGTTTTGTGTTATACCATTTAAAACAATCACGCTATTCCCAAGTCACAACGGGGTAGATGGGGCCCAAATGAGACACTGTATTTTGCCCACGGTAATGACATTTCGACCCAGGCTATTGCATCTCTATACCAAAACCACAGCTTCACAGGGTAGTCGCCTTGACGAGTGCTCAGGTCCACACTGTAGTTATAGTTTTACACTTGATGATGATAGTGAGCCTTGATGCCGTAGAACAAGAACAAAACGACACAGCAGGCACATATAGTGTGTGCAACATTTAAACACAATGCCCTCGAAATGCCCAAATGGACAATAAGATGGTCGTGTGTAAGCAAGTAACATTAATGTCATTAAGATGTCATTTAAAGACGAATATACATAACAATTAAACAATGTGAAAATTGATATGTAGTAATTGTGGTATGTTTGGTTGTGTATGAAGAATCAACTTCATGTACCGCTGCGACTCCCAATGATATCACGGAAGTCTTGATGAAGTATAATTCTGGCGGTCTTTTCACGAAGCTGTCTTAGCGATAAGACTGGCGTAAATGTGTCATAGCGAAAAACGTCTTAGCTAAGTCTATTCTCGAAGCTGTCTAAGCGCTAAGTTATCTTAAGTTTAAGACAAAAACTAAGACGGGGTCTGACCTGTCGTAAACCTGTCTTAGGTATCCATCATGGCGTCCTACCTATTGCTCGGACTTCTCGACAGAGAAAAGCAATCAACCCTAACACATTCCGGGAAGAAAATATTCCGTGACAGGAGTCGGCTGGACACGCAAGATGACACGCAGCTTATATCCAGATATAGGCTAAATCGGCATGCCATCATGCAAATTAATGCGAGTGTGGGGTCCTACCTCGAACGAACGACCAAGCGTAATTCTGGCCCTCTGCATAGTTTTGCATGTATCATTGTGTCATTTAATTAATATTCAGTTGGATGTCGGTGTATATATTACTGAAATTTATTTGCTATTCCTTCTCTGTCGTGTAGCTTCTCTCTATATCTTCTCTAATTATGGCGGTGGTCGGGTACAATGTGTGAAGCTCATTACTGATGTCCCCCGCTGGGATATTGCTGGAATATTGCCCAAAGTGGGCACTCTTATCATGTCAATCCGATTTATTGTGAAAGGTAAGGTGAAATAAAAATAGCTTCATTTAGTAGTGCTGGTTTCGTGAGATTTGAAGACCACTGCTACATACTAGAACTGGATAAAACCCCAAACTGGGGCTCTGCAAGAAGCTGAGTGCCGACCTCGTGTCTATCATACAGAAGCTGAGAACGACTTTCTGATGGCGAAAATATAGGAATGTAAGTACGGACGTCATGGCCTTATGCAAGTTGACGAAGCTGTCTTTTCATGTGTCCCTCTGTATGGCCAGACCTTATGTCTGCTTATGGTTTCACAGTTCAGTCCGTGACCTTTCAGCCTTTTTTGTTTGTATTTCGAAAAAGAGAAGAACTTGAGTCACATTTTAATCGTTAGTTGTGACGTGTTAGTACTATATCCGCGCTCATGGGTTTCATAACGTCTAAGAAGCTTCTATAGGTTCTATAACAAAGATACTGTTAATGTAGGCGTACATCGCTTATCACCAACTCATTAGTTCCATAATCTACACTTACGAAGGTCATTCCCATTGTGAACTGCTGTTAGACTTGAGCGTCTATAAAAGGAACATGAAGATATTTTCAAATGGATATGTTGTGATCAGTTAAAGACTACCCGACTGGCCATGCCGAGATAAAACTGGAATACTGTTCAAAGCGGCGTTAAATAGTTGACGCTATGTACATTCGACACGTAGCAGGGTAACGTGTTTGTGTCCTTCCATTTAAAAGAATTACAATATTCTAAAGTGATATTTAACGCCAGTAAATGGCCAACTGCGAAACACTGTATTGCCCACAATAATGACCTGGGTGAATGCTGTCATCTAAAATTACTTACATAATAAACGACTTCCTGTAATTAGATATATCCCTCCCGTATAAAAGCATACACACAAACTGACATTTGGACACCACAGCTTCACAGAGTAGTCGCGATGACGAGTGCTAAGCTCCACTCTGCAGCCGTTGTTTTATACTTGATGTTGATAGCGAGCCTAGATGCCACAGAACACAAACAAAATGACACAGATTCATGCATTCTGAGGCTAAAAGAGAACGAAAGTCGCGTCCGCTCGGATGTGATAAAAGAGTTGAAGGAAGAAATAAAAGAGGTATTTAAGTCTCAGTTTAAGCGATTTGAGCTCCTAAAGAATGAGGTTGCTGTTGAAAAGGCACGACAGCGTGTGATGGAGGAGAAGGTGGATTTTTCATATGAGGGCGTTCAGAAACTCGAGTCTGCTCTCTCACAATGCACAGTGATTACAGCAACTCCTATCACGGTCGCAAACACCACCACCACCACCACCACCACCACTACGACGACGACGACAACTACAGCAAAACCAGGTAAGGTACATATTGTGTATACAATAATTAAGCGACCCGTAAAGATCCGGGGTAGAATAGGTCTTCAGCAACCAATGCTTGCCGTAAAAGGTGACTCTGCTTGTCGTAAAAGGCGACTAACGGGATCGTTTGGTCAGGCTCGCTGACTTGGATGATGCATGTCATCGATCCCAATTGCGTGGATCGATGCTCATGATATTAATCACTGGATTGTCTGGTCCAGTGCGGCGTTAAACAACAAAGCAACCAACCAACCAATAATTAAGCGCACATATGGAACAATAATTCAAGATGGTCGTGTGTTAGCAAATGTCTTAAGGCTTCTGTTCACTGTGACATTAAAGGACAAATGTACACAAAAATTAAACAATGCGAAATTTGATATTTAGTAATTGTATGATGTGACAACAAGTCATGTTATATTTTGTTGTGTATTGTGATATTTGTAATGACTTCAAATTTGACTTTTAGGTACCACTGCGACAGCCAATAGTATCAGGGTAATCATGATGAAATACAGTTGTGGCCCTATGCACAGTCAGTTATATATGCATCATTGTGTTATTTAATTAACATGCAGAGGGAATGTCTGTTTATACATTTCTGAAATTTACTTTCTGAAATTTACTTTGCTATTCCTTCTCTACCCTGTAGCTTCTCCATCTGTCTTCTCTAATTATGTCAATCCCATTTATTGTGGAAAGGTGAAAGAAACTTAATTTCATTTTGTAGATTTGTGTGCAGCTGGTTTTGTGAGATTTGAAGACCACTGCTACATACTGGAACTGGATAAAACCAGCTGGGCTTCTGCAAGAAGTAGATGTCGTATCATGGGTGCCGACCTCGTCTCTATCAATACACAAGCTGAGAACGACTTTCTGTTGGCTCAAATAAAGGAATGTAAGTACGGACGTCATGTCCTAATGCAAGTTGACGAAGTTGTGTTTTCATTTGTTCCTCTGTATGGCCAGACCATATGTCGTCTTATGTTTTCACAGTTCAATCCAAAATGCCCGAATTCCTTCTCAATCCTTCCTATCCCTAAAATTAAATACTGGACATTTTCTGGGACTTAGAAGACGCACAGGTGGCCCAGTTGTCTAAGTTGGCTCAATTCATTAAACTGAGTTGCGTCCAGTTGCTGTGTTAGGATGTGCTGATCCTGGGTTCGAATCTCATGTTCGCGATCGTTAGTTATGATTTGTTAGTACCATATCCGCGCTCGTGGGTTTCACCAAAGGTTAAGAAGCTGCCAATCGGTACGAGAACGAAATTATTGTTGAAAGAAGCGTTAATCCCATATCACTAACTAACTTGTGCCTGAAACAATAGGGCAACTTATTTCATCAACTGCAATTATGAAAGGCATTACCACTTGAGCCGCTGTTAGACTTGAACGTCGATCAAAGGAGCTTTCATATATTTGTAAAAAGAATATGTTGAGATCGGTTATATGTAATTTCAGACTTCCCGCCTGACCAGAAGACTAATGCTTATTTCTGGATGGGAATGATGCATGTTGGCGGAAAGTACACGTGGCCTGACGGCACTGAGGTGGGCTTCACTGACTGGCTTTCGGCAGGGGAACCAAACTGTATGGATGGGAACTGCAAAGCATTCATTACAACATACGACTATGCATACAAGTGGGAGGATGCCCGAAGTAGTTATGACTTCTACTCTATCTGTGAGAAGGATGTTGCCTAGAGAAAGGAACGGAAGATACCTCTCTTCAGGGAGTGTTTTGTACTGTAAAGCTAAGGCAAATAAAACTATTTAGTTTTCTGTAATGTTATTTCTATTTGCATACTTTATTCCATGGTTGTATGTCAATACAATTTTTACGAAACTCCCACCAATTTCCTTTACATAGTGTTCGTGAAATCAGAATGACACACACACTCGTGTGGTCGTTTCATTAGCATCCACGCATTATGCTTATTCTTCTATGCTGACCCAAATCGAGAAACAAACAGTGTCAATCGTCATCACTGATGATAGCATGTGATATCATCATCTTGCTTTACATCATGGCATATAACGTCAACAATATGTGGAAAACGTCAAAAAATATATATATATTTTTCCGAATTGTTACTTCTACCAGGGAGTCTATATGTCTTTGTATGGTGTCCCTGCTTATACATACTCAAGCTTGCTGACGCACGAACGCACACACACACACACACACACACACACACACACACACACACACACAAACACACACACAAACACACACACAAACACACACACACAGACTTTCGACGGATTTTCTGTTAGTTGTAACGATAATAAAAATAATGTTATGAGAGGATAAGAGAATAATTTGGACGAAATGTGGGTTCTTTGGTAGACATACAAAATCTTGTCAACATTTTGATAATTGTTTCATGGTATAGCATTTAAATTCGAATTCGTGGGCTCATCATTTTCATCCCCAAAGAGATGGAATAATGAATAAATAATGACAAACTTCATAGTTATACAGTGCCGGGTTCCAGCATTTGCTCAAAGGCGCTTAGTCAAAGGTTCTGCAGAAGAGAACTAGTTTTAGATGTTTAGTCCATGCCACAGTAATGGCGAGAGATCTGTCTCCGTAGTTAGCTGTGCTGGTTAATGGTACAGTGACTTGTCGTGATGTTGACGGTCTCAGAGCTCGCTTTGGTTGGTACCAGTAGAGAAGATCATTGACTGTGGCTTTGGGAATCTCATACTAATTGACAAAGGTAGGGTGAGTAAGTCAAATTTGAAGTCATTACAAATATCACAATACACACCTTCATTCACAGTGGCTGGATTTCATTCCTGTGATAGTTAAGGTTAATAGTGTAATCACGTGATTAACAATCCGTTGATCTACAACATATTACGACAAGGTGACACTCTGACTCATTACATCAAAAATAAAGCATGAACATCTCTGTCACAGTACACTATTGAACACATCTACCTAACTCTTTACCGTGAAGGTTTTGCAAGGAATATCGGGGTATCAATAATACCTCCATAAAGTAAGTAGTACTGGTGTACATATGGACAGTTGTAATATATTTGCAACATGCTTTCATTTTTAACAGTTTCCAGGAGGAAATATTTTATCAATATGGTATGTACATGTATGTGTCATCAACGGTATTCGGAAAACCCCCCAGTGAAACATAAATTAACATAACATGAATTTCAATAAAACTGTCAGTATATTTGCATTGGTCTCCTAACACAACCGTTGTAAGAAAATTATCGATGTTGTTTGATGTAGTTAAATAAGTCGATTTTAAAGATAAGATCGGGAAGAGTTACTTCGAAGAGTTACTGCGTTGCTGCAGCGAGTCAGCGTAGGTACGTTGAAGACACTAGATGATGGAAAACAGCCTGGGGAATGAGGTTTCAAATGTCAACCAAAGATCAGCCCAAATGAGCTGGTTCTAGACCTGTCGTGGGCTTCGATACATCTCATCCCATGCATGTTCTATGGGGGGAGACGTTTGGCGGAACAGCCGGTCATGACAGTACAGGATGATAAAGCTGTCATCTAAAAATATTTGATATCATTTACAATCTCATATCATTACTTCTATCGTCCCTCATATTCCACAACGAAACTCACGCTTTAACCAAGACTATGGGGTGCAGAAGGTTACACCACAGCTATATATAGTATTTGCGATAACGAGTGCTGAACTCCAAGCTGAAGTATTATACATGATGTTGCTAGTGAGCCTTGATGCCATGGAACATCACCAAACGACACAGATTCGTGCATTCTGAGGGTAAAATAGAACGAATGTCACGTTCGCGCGAAAGTGATAAAACAGTTGAAGGAAGAGATGAAAGAGGAATTAAAGTCTCAACACAAGCTCCTGAAGAATGGGGTTGCTGTGGAGAGACAGCGGTTGACAGAGAAGGTGACTTTGCCTTTGACTTTGTCATATGAGGGACTACAGAAACCCGAGGCTGCTCTCTCACCGTGCACGGTGATTACAGCAACCCATATCACAGTCGCAAACACCACTACTACAACCACATTACTAAACTACCGGGCAAAAGAAAGTTTTCACCGACTTCACTTGACCAAACACCGAAAACAAAGGCATATGTGAGATTTATGATGATTAATTCATAAACAAAAATCATTTTCCATGAATTAGAATGTTAATGCATTGTAATGCCGATATTGCATTCTCCGCAATACACAAAGAAAGAGTCAAGGGGTCCAAATTAAAAATTACACAAATCAGAGTTCATTGAAAAAGTGCATGAAGAGTCCATTAATGACACAGTAGTCAGGTAACACGTCATCAATAGCCAGTGTGACCACCCTGGGCATCCATGCACGCCAACACACGCCTCCTCATTGACGTCGTCAGTCGGCGGATAAAAATATAACGTCAACAGGAATCCTGTTCCATAAGTTCAATAGAGTCTGTTCAAGTTCCTGTCGGTTCGCTGGAGGCGGTACATGTTGTCTCAGCTGACGATCAAGATGATCACAGAGATGTTCAATGGGGTTCATGTCTGGAGAACAAGGTGGCCAGGGCAATACGTTGACGTTAACGTTGTTCAGGTAATCTTGAACAACTAGGGCGGTGTGAGGCCTTGCGTTGTCTTGTTGCAAAATTAATCCTCTTGGCTGATGTTGAATAAAGGGCACCACAACAGGTCTCATCGCTGAGCGTTCAGGTTTCCTCGGATGATAACCAGCCGTGTTGTAATCTGGACACAAATGCCTCCCCATACCATGACGCCTCCACCTCCAAACGGGTGAACTTCTCTAATGCAATTTGGCGCCAGTCGCTCTCCCCTTCGTCGAAAAACTCGAACTCTGCCATCGTTCCTGAACAGACAGAACTGACTTTCATCTGTAAAGAGCACTCTCGCCCAGTCACGTCGCTGCCACCGACGTACAGTTCGTGCCCATTGCAGTCTGCGTTTGCGGTGTAGACAGGTCAAGGCCATTCCACAGAAGGGTCGGTAGGCTCATATACCAGCCGTACGAAGTCGTCGAAGGACTGTTCGTCTGCTGATGGCATGCCCTAGTGCTGTTGCCGCCGTTGACGTCGCCGTCACACATCTGTTTCGGGGGTGAATCTGCCGGATGTAGCGGTCTTCGGCCGGTGTTGACACACTCGGTCTTCCCGATCTTGGCCGGTCTTGAGTCTGTCCTGTCTGTTGGTAGCGGATTATCAACTTGCTGATGGTGGTCTGGGAGCAGTTGATAGTTCTGGCTATCTGACGTTGAGTAGTCCCCATATTGGCCATACCGATCACTCTGTCTCGTTGCGCGTGTGTAAGTCCGGGCATATTCTTGGTGTTTTTTTGCTACCTGAATGCCTGCTCTGTCCAACGGCGGTATTTATGCCACAATCACGCACGTGCATTTGGACCAATGTCTCAAAATCACGTTTTGCACGTTTTCAACAATGCATGATTTGGAAAGCTGCGTTCGAAAATGTGCGTTGTGGTTGTGGTCATGTTACATTTGGGCGAATGTTTTCAGAGGGGGTTCAAACCTGTACCACCTTTTTTGCTTTTTATACAACTATTTTGCTCAGGTGGACAATAATTCAACATGTATGCAATGTCATAATGTGTAAGTACATATTGACAGGTTCTTTCTTAAAGGGCAGTTTTCTCCACTGTAGTTTGGGAGATCCACACAAATCTTAAACCTTGTTCTCGCCACAAAGAACATGTAACATAATCATTATTGTTGTAATTATTATTATCACCTAAACAGCCCTTAACCGCAAGGTAACTACACTGTTCCCAAATCTGTTTTCTCAAACCACGTTCTATGTAATAAATGCTTAGCAGCTTAAGTAAATATATATATATATATATATATATATATATATATATATATATATATGATACTATCTCCTTAAAGACGAAGGGCCTCTTAATTGTGTAACTAAATTACTGAGAACCACATGCTTGCCGTAAAAGGCGACTATGCTTGTCGTAAAAGGCGAGTAACGGGATCGGGTGGTCAGGCTCACTGACTTGGTTGATGCATGTCATCGATCCCAATTGCGTGGATCGATGCTCATGATATCAATCACTGGATTGTCTGGTCCAGACTCGATTATTTACAGACCGCCGTCATGTAGCTGGAATATTGCTGAGTGCGACGTTAAACAACAAAGCAACCAACCAACTGAGAACCACTTTCTGGTGGTAAGGAATGTAAGTACGGCAGTCATGTCCTGATGCAAGTTGACGAAGCTGTCTTTTCATGTGTTCCTATGACTTAAAAGAGCATGTGTCTACTTCTAGTTTCATAGTTTAATCCGTGTCCCTTTAACCTCCCGTTGGTGTATTTCGAAAAAGAGGAGATATGTAAATAACTCATATCATATGTTCGCCCCGATTACGATCGTTGGTAATGATTTGTTAGTACCATATCCGTGCTCATGGGAATTACAACGTCTATGAGGCTTTCAATTGGTGCTAGAACGAAACTACTGTTAAATGAAGCATTAATCACATATCACCAAATCACTAATTCCATAATCTGCAATTATGAAAGCCATGCCCATGTGAACTGCTGTTAGAATTGAACGTGGCGATATTTTGTACAATGGGTGTATTGTGATCAGTTATGTGTTATGTCAGACTACCCGCCTGGTCACGCCTTGATATAACCGGAACACTGTTCAAAGCGGCGTTAAACGGCTGAAGCTCTGAACATTCGAAGCGTAATGGCATGGGTAAGTGCTGTCATCTAAAAGTACTTAAAATAATCAACGACTTCCTATAATTAGATATTTCCCTCCCTTATAACAGCATACACTCAAACTGACATTTGGACACCACAGCTTCACAGAGTAGTCACGATGACGAGTGCTAAGCTCCACGCTGTAGCTGCAGTTTTTTACTTGATGCTAATCGTGAGTCTTGATGCCACAGAACACAAACAAAACGACACAGATTCATGCATTCTGAGGCTAAAAGAAAACGAAAGTCGCGTCCGCTCGGGTGTGATAAAAGAGTTGAAGGAAGAAATAAAAGAGGAATTTAAGTCTCAGTTTAAGCGATTTGAGCTCCTAAAGAATGAGGTTGCTGTTGAAAAGGCACGACAGCGTGTGATGGAGGAGAAGGTGGATTTTTCATATGAGGGCGTTCAGAAACTCGAGGCTGCTCTCTCACAATGCTCAGTTATTACAGCAACCCCTATCACGGTCGCAAACACCACCACCACCACCTCTACGACGACGACAACTACAGCAAAACCAGGTAAGGTATATATTGTGTATACAATATTTAAACACTCATATGGACAATAATTCAAGATGGCCGTGTGTAAGCAAATATATTTAATGACGTAGTGAACATACGCCTAAAGGACAAATGTACACAAAAAATAAACTGTGAAATTTGACGTATAGTAATTGTATGGTGTGACAATAAAACATGTTAGTTATTCTTGTGTATTGAACATTGACTTCAACATTTGACATCACCATTCAGTGGGGATGTCTGTGTACTCATTTCTGTAACTTACTTTGCTATTCCTTCTCTGCATTGTAGTTTCTCTATCTGTGTTCTCAAATTATGTCAATTCGATTTATTGTCAAAATGTGAAAGAACATTAGTGTTATTTTGTAGTGTTGTGTTCAACTGGTTTTGTGAGATTTGAAGACCACTGCTACATACTGGAATTGGATAAAACCAGCTGGGGTTCTGCAAGAAGTAGATGTCGTATCATGGGGGCCGACCTCGTCTCTATCAATACACAAGCTGAGAACGACTTTCTGTTGGCTCAAATAAAGGAATGTAAGTACGGACGTCATGTCCTAATGCAAGTTGACGAAGTTGTCTTCTCATTTGTTCATGTATGACACGAGGATATGTCTGCTTATGGTATTATAGTTCAATCCGTGACCCTTCAGCCTCCCTTTCGTGTATTTAGACGAGGGGAGATAATTAAATAACTAAAAAATGCCCCCATTCCTTCGAAATCCTTCCCATCACAAAAATGGCCTACCCTTAGGATACAGTACCACAAATTATTCAAACACGTCACCCCGTGACGTTATTTGTACAATTTTGTTCCCATCACAGGCGAAACAATGCTCTGAAATGTCAGGGGTCATCGAATGTCCATAAGCTCCTCTCAGTGATCTATCATGTCTGCACGCAATGTCACTGAATAAGCCTAGCAATGTTGAGAGTTTGAATATTTGTTAACTAAATATAGCCTGCTGTACATATGGCGCGTTTTATAGTGAAAGCACTTTTATTATCATTATATTTTTTATTTCGTTTTTCTAAAGTCATACGTCTAAAATGATTATAAATGGGAACTAATATACGTATATTTTTTTATTAATTAATTTTCAGGATTATGTTCAGGAATGCAGTTTTTTAGATATATTATATTGGCACTGAACACATCCACGTCTGACGCCTGGAGTCGTTTTCATTTCGCGCCATATCGACGCATTCCTCACCATTCGGTATCTTGTGAATTATGGAAAGGGACGAGTGTGCGAAATGGCATCATGATCACCCGTAAATGTCCGTCGACGGAAGTCACGAGACAATGCCTACCCGTAACATTCGACCGTAACGTCGTTGGCATGACTAGTTTCATTGTGTGGACGTCGAGGTTGCGTCCCTTGGGCACGCCAGAAACCTATGATTGTGTTATGTTTCTAGGTTTGTCAGCACCATACCCGTGCTCGTGGGTTTCACCGAAGTGGTAAACGGCATCACTTCGGGCTTTCCTCCCACATTAAGCCGACACGCCGCGATATAACTGGAATACTGTTAAAAGCGGCGTTAAACCCAACTCACTAACTCACACATTGTGTGGGCTCAGCTCAGTCGGTTAGCTGTCGGGCTAACAATCCGAAGGTCGCGAGTTGTGGTTCTGTATTCTAAAGGTGCTACATTTCATTAAGCTGAGTTACGTCCGGTTGCCGTACCAGGGTTGCCGTGGGTTCGAATCTCAAGTAGGCTCCGATTACAATCGTGAGTTATGATTTGTTAGTACAATAGCCCCGCTCGTGGGTTTGACCAAAGTATAAGAAGCTGCCCATCGGTACACGAACGAAATTACTGTTGAAAGAAGCGTTAATCCCAACTCACTTGTGCCTAAAACAATTGTGGAACTAATTTCATCAACCGCAATTATGAAAGGCATTACCACGTGAACTGCTGTTAGACTTGAACGTCGATCACATGAGCATGACGATATTTATTAAAATGAATATATTACGATCAGTTATGTGTAATTACAGACTACCCACCTGACCAGAAGACTGGGGCTTATTTCTGGATGGGGATGAGGTATGCAGTCGGAAAGTACACGTGGGCTGACGGCACTGAGGTGGGATTCACTGACTGGTCGAGAGGGGAACCAAACTGTATGGATGGGGTCTGCAAAGCATTCATTACAACATATAACTATGCTTACACGTGGGGGGATGGAGGAAGTGATTATGACTTCTACTACATCTGTGAGAAGGATGCAGCCTAGAGAAAGAGCGGACGATCCTCTCTTCAGGGGATGTTTTGTACTTTAAAGCTAAAGCACATAAAACTATTTCGTTTTCCGTATTGTTGCTATTTCTATTTGCATGCGTTATTTCGATCCTACAACATGGTCGTATATCAATAGAGGATCTACCAAGTTAAAGAAACGCATAACGATTTCATTTACATGGAGTTCATAAAACCAGAATGACACACAAACTCGTGTAATAATTTTATCCACACTAAAACGCAAAAGAAACGGAAGTTGTTTATAACATACGGATAACGTTAAGACCAAAGAGAAAAAAACGAGGCCGGACACTACCTGTCTGTTGATGCCTTGCGACCTGTCTGGTGATGGTAGACACATGGCATCCAAAGTTCCTCGCCACTGCAGTTGACGTTGATCTGGCCTGTATCATCCAAATGGCTTCGCCTCTCTGGAGTTCAGTTAATCGAAACAAGTTTTCTTTCAAAGTCGAGTGCGTTTTAAAATGGTTCCTTATGAAGGATGGACAAGGGGGAAATGTACGCACTTCGACTGCGTTCCTGTGATGTGCTCAAAATGAATGACGTAAAAGGTGAACAGTGTTTCTTCAATGTTACGTTTGAATACATTTCTTTTCACAATTATTTTGTGCATTGCACGAAAAAAAAAATTTGACTTTTGCGGTTAAGTATCCAAATTGAGAAAGTGTTAATCGACATTTTTATGATGACATGTGATATCGTCCTTTTGTTCTGCATCATCTCACATTTTATCTCACATTACATCAAAACTAGTGGTTGTGTGAAGATCACTTATCACACCAGATTTCCAATTGTATACCAATTGTGGATTGGTTGATGGTTTCGCACTAAATTATTTTATATACAGATTTCTGGGTTAACTAATTGTTTCAATTTGGGAATCGACACGTAATTAGGGGCTCGTCTTGGATCGAAATATAATTTTTTACAAGTTACGTATATGTCTAATTATCGGATAAACATTTCAATATGAAGCCAACAATCACTGTGATGTTTAGCGTAGAGGGGTTTGTTAGCCAACCATCTACGGAACACGTCTCTGTTTTCAAAACGTCTGAACGGGTCGACTTGGCCCAATATTACCAACTTGACATCAAAATATGTAGGATTAAGGTCGATGTCACGAAAATTTTGATAACTTGCATGGTTGGGGAAGAAATTTTGGATGATGTTGCTTTGGCATTGCTTGAAGAAAAAGACTTATGTTTGGCCTTAAAAGAGATTAGAATTTGAAAGAATAAACATGGCTATGAAAAACGAAATTCGGTTTTTAAGAATTGAAGCAGAAAAAGAGAGACCGAAGAGAGAATTTTGGCTAAAAGAAATAAAATCTCAGAATAAAGACTTGAGATTGGCAGCTAAAAAGAAATTAGGCCAAACAACTTGAATTACAGAATGGTCTCTCTCACCGTACAGGTGTTTGATTGTTTGATCTTTCCAAGCAGATTAGACTTGCCCCACCTTTCACTGAACGTGATGTGAAACATTTATTTTACGCATTTTGGAAAGGTGCCTAACAGTTTGTAATGACCTCAAAATCAGTGGACCATGTTGTTGCAAAATGTGTTCAGGGGAACTGCTCGGGAAGTTTATTCTGGCATACCTAGAGTGAGAGTTATTCACTAGCTCACAGGGTTACTTTTTGGCAGTCAGGGTTTACACGCAGTTGTCCCTAGGGTGACAAATCAGGAAAGGATAGTTCATCCCCTCCTAGATCTTGTTCTAACAAGTCTGGTTCTGAGTTTGTTGACACAAAGTCTACACCAGTTGGTTCAAGAATACTTCTGGATTTTCGCAAGAGCCTAATTGTAGATATTGCCGCAAGCCTGGGCATATCCGAGCATATCATTTCAGAGTGAAGACAGCTCGCTTTCATGAACAGTGATCCTCCGCCGAATGCTTTTGTGAATGGCAGGTCACAGCCTTTTTGTGGTTCGTCTAATGAGGAGTAAGCTGCTGTCGATCAGTCATCAAAATCTGTTGTAGTGAGTGAGGAGTACTTACCTTTCGTTAGTAAAGGTTTTGTGTCATCTACACGTGACAGTTCCAGTGTTAAGCCCATTGCCATTTTGAAGGATACTGGTACTCTTCAAATTATGATTTTATATTGTATTTTGCTATCAGCTAACTCTGTAAGAGGGCTTATATGGTTTTACCAGTTCCCCTCTCTATTTTGTGAATTTGAAGATTTGGTGCCTGGGTTGGTCAAAATGGGGGTTGTAGAAACCGGTTAAACTTGCTCATTGTGAATGATTTGGCAGGAGGAAGATGTTTGGCTGATCCTGTTCTTTTTCTTGAGCCTAGCACTTCGAAAAGTACTGAAAGGTATGTTTCCGTCGTGCGTTGGTACTTGTGCTGTGGCCAGGCAAAATTCTTCTGAGAATGATTCCAGTTATGATTTGGCTGGCACGTTATGGATCATTCTCTTGACCCGTGAGAGTAATCAAATTTCGCTGTTGATAAACCAGTTCTGTGTAGGGAGTTAGTTAAAGTTAAAGGGGGAAGACCCTGAACTCAAAGTTCCTGCCAACAAGGCACTCTCTTCAGAAGACGCTGACAATGTTCCAGTTTGCTATTATTTCAAGGATAGCGTTTTGATGAGGAAATTGGGGCTGCCATATGTACCAGGTGATAATGAATGAAAGGTTTTCCATCAAATTGTTCTTCCAAATTTATATCGAAAGCATACTTCGAGTCTGGCACCTGAAACTCCTTTGGCAGGTCATTTTGGTGTAAACAAAACTTGAGACAAAATTCTGTCCTATTTCTTTTGGCCTAATTTGCGGCATGATGTGGCCGAATATTGCAATTCTTGCCATGTGCACCTTTGAAACCCATTCCAGCTTTTAAAGAATCTTTCAGCAGGGTCATCATTGATTGTATTGGTCCTTTGCCGAAAACTAAATCAGGAACTCAGTTCATGCTTACTATCATTCCAGAGGCTATTCCTTTGCGAAAATTACAGCTCAGACTGGTATCAAGGCTTTGGTAAAGTTGTTCACTATTGTTGGTTTGCCTAGGGTTATTCAGTCAGATCAAGCCTCTAGTTTCATATAAGGGGTTTTCCAACAGGCTATGCACCAGTTAGGCATATCATCTTGAATCTCATGGAGAGGATTCATCAGTCTCTTTAGAATATGATAATGACATATTTACTCATATTCTCCTCTCTGGCATTCCCGTAGCAGTGTTGTGTACAAATCACCTGCAACATTGTTCACCAATACTCACTCAATCGTGTCATGGAAGCAACTGTGGGAAGTAGTCTTAGGTTCTAATATCCGCAGATCATGGGTTTGAATCTCAGATTAGCTCCGATTATGAGCGTTAGTTATGGTTTGTTTATACCATGTCTGTGGTTTCATAAAAGTGGTTTCGAAAAGGATTTCGGCACTTTCGGCTTTCTCCCCACATGCTGAAACGCCATGATACATGTGAAATACTCTCCAATGCGACGTTATTCTCAGCTCATTGACTGACTGGTGCCTGGGCCAAACTTCGACAAATCGTAAATTAGGTAAATAATCAAATAACGATCTTACTTAATGAAAGGTTCTCACGATTGTAGACATGACAGTTGATCACTACAAAACGTATAGGTCTGTTTGAATTAATCTATAACTATAATCTGTAACTAGGTATCAGTTATTTCAGACATTCCAGCGGATAACAAGTACAATTTGCTTATTTCGGGCTTGGAATGAGCTGTGAAGGTGGAAAAAATATGTTGGCTAATGGCACTGAGATGGGCTCCACTGACTGGGCTTTGTTAATTTAATATTATAATAATACAAGGTACAAATGGGAAGATAGAGGAAAGAACTACGACATCTTCTATATTAGTGGGATTCGTGATATTATTCACACACACACACGCACGCACGCACGCACGCACGCACGCACGCACACACACACACACACACACACACACACACACACAGAGAAGGTATCTCCGGGGGCGTTTTATGACCTGAGGCAAAGGGAAATAAGACTTTATTCTCTTACGTTTTGGTGTTATTTCTTTTTTAATAAGATATGTAGGCGGTATAACAAATTGCATATAAACACTAATTATACTCAAATCAGGTTAAAAGCGTTGGCTAGTCATAGCAAAGTCCATAATGTGATCACCTATTTTTGTAGAATGTACATACTAACACATACGACCCGTGAAAATCCGGGTTAGAATTGATCTTCAGCAACCAATGTTTGCTTGTCGCTTGTCGCACGAGATGACTAACGGGATCAGTTGGTCGCTGATTAGGTTGATGCATGTCATCAAATCCTAATTATGGGATCGATGCTGATGATGTCAATCACTGGACTGTCTGATCAAGTTCGATTATTTACAGACCGCCGTCATATAGCTGGAATATTGCTGAGTGCAGCAGTAAACAGCAAACAAACAAACAAGCAACTAAGCACATACACCTGATACTACTGGACACACAAATGGCACTATAGGTGTTCTGGTGATTAGTTGAACATGTTCTGGGGAGAAAATGTGTCCCTCACTTTGCACTGATGAAATAAAGTTAACATGTAACGACTCATACATATGCTGTAAAGTATTGTCTCCAGCTGTTTAACCAGAATAACTGTGTGACAAACATAAAGTGAACCATGCAAGCTGGAGACTGGGTTGATACATGGATGTTACAGATTCAGACACACTGAAGAAAACGACAACCCTGTTCAAACCGTTGAGAGTGGTGTTAAAGGAAGAGGTGAAACAAATATAGTTATGAGACTGAGATCAAGCGATCTGAACACCTTAACATGAATGCGTTGCAGATTGTTTCCAAGGAGATTCCCTCAGACTTGAAAAGATTTGTTATCATAGTTTGGTTCTTGCTCTTTGTATAGTAATCTTTATGTTTGTCTGTTTAAAACAACAACGATTGACCGTCTCCGGGGTCTAGTGGTAGAGCGTCCGCCCGGAGAGCAGAAGATCCGGGATTCGATCCCCGGCCACGTCATACCAAAAGACGTTCAAAGATGGTACTTGTTGTTACCCTGTCTGGCGCTCGGCATTAAGAGGCTTAAACAAGGATTGGTCAACTCGGAGTCAGTATACTGTGTCAGAGTGGGGTATTCATGTTAAACTGCGGTATGGTATCTCAGTGAGCTAGCACTATAAACCGGCATCAGTCCGGACTATTACAAGCAGACATACGCACACGCACGCACGCACGCACGCACGCACGCACGCTATATGATAATCTTGGACGCGACGATAAACCCCATTTCACATTCACCTAGAAGCACTGTACCAAGGAGTCCTTTCCCCTCCTTGAGCCGTGTTCCTGTCTGGACAAACGAAACGAGGAAGAGGAGGTGTTTGTGTTTGTCCATTTACAAATATTCAAGACGTTTTAAATGTAAGGTATAAAGAGTGAATGAAAGAAACATGTATGTCAGCTCACCCTCCATGGCGACCCCGACTGGAATTGGTCTTCAACAACCCACACATCATAAGAGACGACTAACGGGATCGGGTGGTCAGGCTCGCTGACTTAGTTGATGCATGTCAACGTATCCTTACTGGGTAGATCGATGGTCGTGATGTCAGTAACTCTATTGCCTGGCCCAGTCCGCCGTCATGTAGCTGGGTGTTGTGTTATCAGCAAACAGCTTACAAACTGTTCAGGATAAATGCTGTGATGTTAGATTACATTAAATAAATTACTATTTTCTACCTTGTGTGCCATAGTTCCTCATATTCGCCTCTTAACATATCAGCCTACAATAAAACTGACTTTTGGACTATTGAGTCTAGTTATCTTCACCACAAATAAGATGCAGCCACGATGACAAGTGTAAAGCTCCACGCTGTAGCTGTAGTTTTTACTAGTTGAAAGTGAGTGAGTATGGTTTTACGCCGCTTTTAGCAATATTCCAGCAATATCACGGCCGGGGACACCAGAAATGGGCTTCACACATTGGACCCATGTCGGGATTCGAACCCGGGTCTTCGGCGTGACGAGCGAACGCTTTAACCACTAGGCTACTCGACTGCCCCTTACTTATTGATAAGTGTTACTTGATGCGGTAGAACATACATGTAAACAAAATGAAACTAATTCATGAATTGTAAGGCTTAATAAATGAAAGTCGCGTTTGAACCATCTGTGATAGCAGAGTTAAAGGAAGTATCAGATTTGAGTCTTAACTTTTTAAACGGCGAGTACAGCTTCTAAAGAATGAGGTTACCTTTGAGGGGGCACGTTAGCGGGTGATGGAGGAGAAGGTGGATTTGTCGTACGTTGTCTGAGGAAGTATATACACTCGAGGCTGCATCCACAGAGTGAAGAGTGATCGATTTCAATACGCGGACATCGAATGCCCAATTACATCTGCAATTATGCATGTTTGTTGACATTATGCTTCAGGGAAATGCAGTGGAATAAATAAGGTTGTCAGTATACATACATGTTAATAAAACAGCATATATACGAGGCGAAATTCTCGTTCAAATGTTGGACTGATCAACAAAGTTGCAGCTTGAAGTCTAGAAGGTGTCCTGATCTGACACTATATAACAGTGATACTATTTCCTCAAAAGTGTAACACTCAGTGTCCGTCTTTTGAATGTATGTTTGTTGAAGTATTGAATTAGATGTAGGTTTGATCCCATACCAACCTATTAACCACAATTCCCATAACTACATCAGGACGATGTATCTCAGTCCATGAACCACAAACCGTATGAATATTGTCAAAAGGTCTATTCTTCACAGTCTTCACGCTCTGTGGTGAAGGGTCCCGTTAGTTCATGCTTGTCGTAAAAACCAATGACAAAGGGGAAAAGGGTTGTGAACTATTGTTGCTTGGCTGATTTGTTCCAGACTGCCGTGTTTCTGGCATGTCTAGTTCAGGATCGATAATTTAATGGCCGTCGTGGCATAACTGGTGAATTCCTTTTAGCCTTAAGCAGCACCAACTCACTCACTCTAACATTCTAGACACCTCCCCATCAGATGACAGGGCATGGATTTGCGCCTTTCTCGTGTCACTAATAGATGATACATTTTACACAGTTTCAAAATGAAGTCGGTGAAGTAAAAGTCCACCGAAAGATTTGACCAGCGGCATATCTATAAACTTTTCCCCATAACGGGAAATCCCGACATGGGTACAATGTGTGAAGCCCATTTCTGGTGTCCCCCGCCGTGATATTGCTGAAATATTGATAAAAGCGGCGTAGAACCAAATTCACTCACTCACCCATAACGGGGAAAAAGAATCAAGACGAGGACGCGTCTGTAGCATGAGGACATCTCATTCTTTATTAATATATTGGAATGTTCCATATATAACGGTTTACAACATGTTTACTGAACGCGATATTCAAAGTAGATGGCAGTTTGGGAATGCGCAGTCGCACTCCTGTAGTTATTAGTATATCACCAACATATTAACTTGTGTTAATTTACTACGGCCATATGGAGTTGAGAGCAGCATAGATCAGTATCGCTGACGCGGGGGCGTGAGTTTGGTATTTGCAATTAAAATAATACAGGATTATCCAGAAGCACGCGTTTAGGTGCGGGTCATTTCAAATTACAGTCAATTACAATAGTGAATGGTCAGTTGGACACATAACTGTGTTGACGAGGTGCGGTCAAAAAACTTGAGTGGTGACAGGCTACACGCCAGTCTGATGTAGAACTCTATTGAGTAGACAGGGAGAACGTTGTGACTTGTGACAGCAACGATACAGAGGGACTTGTAATGAGCCTTGATGATAACGTCTCCCACAGAGTGAATCCTGATTAGGTGACATTAATCAACCCTGTTGATCGCGAACTCTTAACAACATCTGAGACATCGGTAGGGTAATCTATTTTGAGTAACATTAATAATGTAACGCCAATAGTTCACTGCCCTAGTCATATAAACTGGCGAGGGGCCCTTTAAACATCAAACATGGTCCCTTTAAACATCAAGCATAGACCCTTTTAAACAACAAGCAGAGTCCCTTAAAAATCAACTATATACCCGTTAAACATCAATTGCAAGCATAGACCTTTTAAGCATGAAACATGGACCTGTTAAACGTTAAACATAGTGCCTTAAACATGAAACATAGACCATTTAAACAACAAACGTAGTCTCTTTAAAAATCATATATATATATACACCCATAAAATATCAAGCATAGTCCCTTAAAACATCACGCATTGACCCTTTTAACATCCAACATAGTCCCTTCAAACTCCAATCATATACCATTTATACATCAAACATATACCCTTTAAACATCGAGCATATACGATATAATCATCAAGCAAAGCTCCTTTAAACGTCACGCAATGGACCCTTTAAATATCAGAACTTCAGAAATATCACGGGATGTATGTCGGCAAGGAGGAATTTCATCTTTGCATAAGCTACAACATACCTTGATATATATTCTTGGAGTCACAGCATGGTGCAAGAAATATAAAAAAAAGTGTGTACACAGATTCGGACACGTGGAAGGGCGGTCGGGTAGCCTAGCGGTTACGAGTGGGGAGATTCGGACACGTGGAGGGGCGGTCGGGTAGCCTAGTGGTTAAAGCGTTCGCTCGTCACGCCGAAGACCCAGGTTCGATTCCCGACATGGGTACAATTTGTGAAGCCCATTTCTGGTGTCCCCCGCCGTGATATTGCTGGAATATTGCTAAAAGCGGCGTAAAACCATACTCACTCACTCGCTTCGGACACGTGGAATAACTTAGAAACGTTGCAGTTAAATTAGTAGAAGTTAACTGCGATAACTCACGGGTCGCGGTCAAGTAGCTGACATTTTTTCTACGTTAAACAAAACCCAACCTACTTATATGTCCAACCATATCGTTTTAAAATATATTGTATATGCCGCCTGGAGTGTTGGTCCAGGACGATCTGCGACAACTTTTGGGCAATAATTGTTTGATAGCCTCCCTGTAATCCTTCATCCTGAATGAATAGATGTACACATTGGCCAAGGTCCCAAGCAGAGGAGGGAGCATGCTTATCTGCCTTAAGTGCTTGACATTGCCGGTGATTAGGTCCACCGTCCACAGGACTAGGGGTAATGACCACGACACCAAGTACACCAGCGATATCTTGACGACGGCTTGTGACTTGCTGTCCTGTGTCCGAATACCGTACAGTCTGTCTTGATTCAGATGCCACCTGCTGATAACGTAGACACGACTATTACAAGCAACGGTTACACATATCTCCAGCACATTCACAATGACTTCTATGATCCTGGAGGCGTTCACTTCTTGAGGGAACCGGAGCGAGGCGTGCACCGCTCTAATTACTGTAAAGACCCAAGCCGCTGCTGAAAGGAGGATGCTTATTCTGAATGTCATGAATGAGTGGTAACGAAATGGCCACTGTATTCCTATCAATCTTTCAATTGATGTTATCACGAGACTGCTCTTGGAGAGATTGAGAACAAAATAAAGAATTCCAAATCTGGCTTGTGTGAAGGTGTCATTACAATAGATTTGCCGAAAGTACTCTGGTGCGATGAACACTGCGAAACCAACAACACACAACATAACGTCACTCACTGCTATGTTCGTCAGCATGACGTTGCAGGGCTTATGGAGCTTCTTGGTGTTGATGAAGGCGGAGATGACAACCACGTTGCCCAGAGTGCTGACAATGGCTGTGATGCTTCCAAAAACTGTGATAATTATCAGCCACTCGCCTTCTATTCGGTCCTGAATCTCACATTGAATTGTATTGTTCATATTGGTAGAATGTATGAACAAAAATATCCACGTTACGTCGATGGTGAAAGTAATATTTGTTTCCAAGTAAGCCTGGTCCCATCTCTCGCCCCATTGACCAGGTTACCTGAGATTAATCTGACACGGAAGTAAAAGCTAGAGTCACAATAACGCGTATATGCCCATCCATACACCACAGATCCATTCGTTGTCGTCATAGTATAAATTCGATCTCTAAATTGGGAGCTCAAGAACTGTTCGCTGCTTTGCATCATGGGGTAACGTGACCTGCCGATGACGTCGATTAGATTGCTTACGTTAGTTTGTTACAGGTCGTTCTGAACACGGACACCTTGTAAGTGAACAATCACATGTGAGACAAGTTACTACGCTCGATCTTAGTTATGGAAGTACCATATAGTCGTATCTTGAAACATCCGTGAGAACCAAGTAAGCTCAGACATCCGACGTTCGAAACATACATTCACATACATTCTGCAAAAGACCAGAGTGGATGAAATATAATAATTTTACAAAAAAGATATACTGGCACAGCAATTTATGTGGATAGAAATAATTTACTGACAGTAAAGCGACTATGTACGTATATGGTATTGTTATAAGGTTAAAAATGCATCTCAAAAACATTAGAAAATGGTAACAAATAAAACCGTTATAGCTGCAATGAGGAGTTGCATTAGATATAGTTTGTGACAGAGAACTTTTAGTTCGAAAGGAATCAATAGATAAAAGACATTTCAAATTTATCACAAGTGTATTCTTGACATTTCCTATTTATCATTGGATTGGTTCCAGGTTATCGTCCATTAAACCACCCATCTTCCATGAAACAAGCAGAGAGATCCGAGATATATTTCATTTGGGGCATCCGGAGCGAGTCACAAAATCAATAGAGAGATGAGCAATCTGGCACGTAGGCTTTTGTATTTTTCCGATTACGACACACATGAGTTCATGGTCAGATCTAACTTTTAACGAACCAAAATGAGGTATTGTGACATGTGACAAAGACAGACCAGGCCCGAACACTATGAAATGATACTTTAACATTAGGAGAGGAGAGCGCGGTTTGCAATCGATCGAGTCGAATTCCGATCGTTCTAAGTTTTCCCCAGTTAGTGACGAGTCTGGCCGGTCTGATCCTGTCATGTATTGATAGGTGGGCTGAGAGTAAGTAAAACTATGTGGGTATAAAGTTGGTGTTGCGTTTCTTTATTATGCGAGTATGAATGCTGATAGAGACAACTTGGAGTAAGCGTCGTTAGGCCGCTGCGGACAAGGCGAGTTGCAAAGTCATGATTGACAATGATGACCAGGAACGGCAATACTTTCAATAACTGTAGTAGGGTCGCACTTGACGCCCGGAAGCAGTAACGACAGTATACTGAGCCAACATTAATTAACTAAAGGTATATGATTATATATGCAATGAAACTGACCCGATCAAATGCTTGATTCTTTCTAGATTTAAACATTGGTGCTAGTTCTTTAAAATAAACCTGTTATTGCACCACATGGAGTTAGTTCAGTACACAAAAAGTAAGATAACCTTAAGATAATTACCATAAGAATGACAAGTCCAGTGACACTCTAATCCTTACCACTTCAATGCTCCACCCAAAGGAAAATATGAAACATTTTTTGGCTTATCATTAACGTAATATATGTCATGGGTATATGGCCTTGAGAGTGAAATTGACAATGGGTACAATGATTACACGAGTACTCAAACATGTAATATTTAGTGGGTGCGGACGTTCCAAAGTTGTCATTTTTATAAAAGAGTTGGATATGAAGTGTCATATTTTCCTTACAGTTATGTTTACAGAAATATTCACACAAAAATATATCAACAGTTAATGTCTAAACGGTAACCTTAAACAGCGCATACCTCCTGTTGAACAGCAGTAGATAATTTTGTTATTTCCGATGATTGTCAGTGGCAGCAAATGGCTGTAGCGCTCGTAAAATATCGAGGCTTGTGGTAGTGCTGCTGCCACTTATTTATCCCTTTGCATTGCCTTTTGTGATTGTTTACCTAAAATTGTGTGCTTCAAAATAATTTGTTAATTATTCATTGATCTTGTGTGGTCATTTACTGATTTCACAATTTTAGTTCTGTTCGAACCAAATTTTTGAGTAAATCTTTGCGTTTCAGTTTGTAAATCGCCTTGTCCGTTTCCGTTAATTTTCCTGTCTGAATCTGATAATTGTGCTTATTAGTGATAGTAATTAGGCAAACGGGGTCGTGAGTTATTGATGTCAGTTATGATTGATGTTCTATGAATATTGAATTTTGTAATTGTGGAGACCATAAACTTTCACATCAGGACCTGTCTGTAAGGTCATTGGGGTCAGAATTTCATAGTTGGGAGAATATTCTGTCATGAAATATCATAGAAGTTCAATGAACATGATCAAAATGCAAATATCAAATCAAGGTCACAATTTAGAATACAGCGAAATACGGAGTGTGTATATTGTACCCTACTATATACTAGTATATATATATACACACCAAATTTCATTACACATTGAACAGAAATGATTGAGTTATGGAGGCTCAATTTGGCCTTTTTCGCGGCCATATTGAAAATCAGATTGTAACTCTTCCCGGTGTGATCTGTGTTGGGAACACGAATGCGAAGTTTGACCAGAGGTTTCTGAGGAGATGATGTCAGCAGTATCTGGAGTGGATGTTAAACTGATTACATTAATATACAGTCATATTATTTCCACCTACGTGCCATGATATTAACCTTCGCGAATTTTCAAAATTCAAGGTAAGATTTCAGTTGTCACCAACTCCTGTTATTCCTGAATAACGAATAACGACTCGTGCCCCTCTCGTGGCCATTTTTGCGACTGGGTTCCGTCTAAGCGCAAACGAGCATAGTTGAAGGAATTGTCAACTCGTTGCTTAATGATTCACGTATATTTGCCCCATGTCATATAAAATCCAGATGCTATTTAAACACATTGGGACTTACTGTATGTATACAGTGTCATTGAATACATTTTACTGTATGTAGGGTATATTTTCAGATGCAAGGCATGTGTAAAAACATATTCCTTAGGGATTCTTTGACCGAAGTACTTGAAGTCATACGCGCATTCTGATAACATTCATCGATAGGGGGCGAGTCCTCTTGCAGGTTACGGAAAGGGGCGAGAGGTGACGACTGAATAGGCTTTGTATTGGTCATTTGACGCATATTCGTTAACGCAAAATCCAAATGAGAACAGTAGTTTTTGTGTAAATCTCAGAAGAAATTGTAACTAAAGTATCTTAAACACTGTTCATTATTATTCTCAGCTGAAACCGCTGGTTGGCTGGTCTACGCCAATTGTCTCATTACAGCTTTAACAACCTGTCGTGACGTTGCTCCGACATTAGAATGACTGAGTCGATGTCTGCACTTGTGACAAGAAGCCATCATGTCTACATTATTACAATACTATTAAAAAAAACGACTCGATAAGTTAAGGAATAGGGATTTCGGATCCCGCATTTCGTTTATCATTTTTTAAGTATTCATCAAGTCAGATAACTCAAAATGAGTAAAGTAATGTATTACTTACCTCCAAGTTGGCAATTTGTCAGTAACGTGACAGCAACAGCATTCGTCGAGGCGGCAACAATAGTAGCCAATGTCCCATCAGAGGCACTGATACTAGCAGTAGACGTAGTAGTAGACGTAGACGGAGACGTAGTAGTACTATTATTAGTAGTATTAGTATTAGTAGTAGCAGTCGTAGCCACAATCAATGGGGAGGTAGACGTATAATACGTTGTAGAAGCCGCAATCAAACTAAAGCTTGTTGTTGCAGTTGATGATGTCAACGCAGTGGTTGTGACTGTAGGAGTGGACCCCTGGAGAAGCGGTTGTGACGGTAGAAGTATTCAGCTGTAGCAGTAGTTGTAATGGTAGAGGACGGTCGATGTCGAAATGGTTGTGACGGTTGAAGTCGACCGCTGGAGAAGTGATTGTGATAGTTCTAAGAAGTCAACCACTGTAGAAGTATTTGTGACTGTAGAAGTGGTTGTGATGGGAGAAGTAGGCGCTGAGGGTGAATTTGTGATGGTGGACCGCAGTAGAAACAGTTGTGACAATTGATATGGTCAATGTATCCGCTGTGACAGTAGACACTATGGACAGTTTAGCACACACATGTTTAAGGATAAAAAAAGCAGAAATGTTCACGACCACGTTCTATGAAAATTTCTTACAAATGGTCCAACCTAAAAATATCATCAAATTAATCATGTGCAGTGTCACATGTATTTATCTCATACATCATGTCAATAGATACCCCTATCGCACCGACCAGTCGTACACCAGAGGTGTCGTGCTAATAGTGATATATACTTAGTTTGCAGTTATTGACTGGGATGATCTCCACACACACTGGCCGGTAATTGACGACAGAGCTTTCGGACTCTTGGATTACTTAGGTTATTATTTCTATCTCCCAGAAGCTCGTAGTATAATTAAACTAATTATACTTCAAAGTAGGATTTGGTATCACGTTGTCGCATACAATGTGTCCTCTTTCAACCACTTATAGCACATTAATATGATGACAAACTGGAGCAAAAACGTGTTTGATATAATGTACTAGGTGAACACGTTTTGGGGGAAAGGAAACACATAAATAATAACGTTGTGTTTTCATATTCACATTTATTCACATATATGCCAGTGGGACTATATACTTTATATTGAGTTGCATATAAAGTGATGTAGATGTTATTGAAAATAACATCGTCATGTTTGGACATTCCTCTGATCAAGTTTTATCATAAAATTTTCATTGAAAAAACTCATACCTGGTAAAAGAAGACAGAGCTACACGCACCTTAAAGAGGGATGGTTTAACAACTAAACAATGTCAATGTCGGGTGTGACTACCATTTTCGTTGATAAAGGCGAGAAAGCGGCGGCGCATTGAAGACACCAGATGATTGAAAAAAAACTCAGTCTGGCGGGTTTAGTTCCAAATGTCAAGATTGGCAAGCGCTACCGGCTGGTTCAGGTCCTGTCGTAGGCGTCGCTTTCTCTCATCCCAGGCATGCACTATAGGGGAGAGGTCTAGAGAAACAACCGGCAATACTATGCTGCCTCAAAAAGTCTGTTACAACACGTGCAACATGTGGGCGGGTATTATCCTGCTGTAACATGGCGTTTCGTCCCTGCATTTTCCCAAAGAGTAGAACGTAATCTCGAACGATGTCGCCAACGTATGCTATTCAAAATGCCATTAACAGTGATGAATGGTATGCAACCCCATACCATTACACTTCTACCCCCAAACTGACGACGTTGAGTAATGCAAGCGTCATAAAAATGTTCTCGGGGACGTCTGTATACCCTTGCATGACCACCCGAGCTGTACAGACGAAACCTTGACTCATTCTGTGAACAGTATACTGTCCAAGTCTTGTCTTCTGAACCTGAGATGCTGTCTACACCAAGCTAGGAAGTGACACGGAATCACTGGTGGGCCTACCGATTGACGTCGGGGCCGGATATTATGGTGTGCTCAAGCGGTCGCGTACGGTTCCGTCACTACTTAGTATCAACCCTGGAATTGCCCGAGCTGTTAATGTGACAATTCGGCATCCGTAGATGCACCAACCGAATATGGTTTTCTTGTTGACGTGACGTCACAAGTGGACGACCGGCCCATGGGAAGTCATGAGGGTTGCCTTGCTGTGGGTAACGTCTCCAAAGAGACGATATCTTGTTTTTGATGAACATTACAGTATCTGGCAACTTCGTTTTGCGCCATTGGGCAGCTGTTTGCTGAAACATCATTGTGTGCTGTTCACATTCAAAAACAAGTTCCACCAATTGTCAGGAAGCAGGCTCATTTCATTAGCACACATGTTCCCGTCATGTTACATAACCATAAAGTCTGATTTCAGATTAACATGTAGTGCTAGTGGCAGAAGAAATCTACGCTGCATGGTCAACACAATGTTACAGCTCCACTACGCCTCACGGTGATTGAGGCAGGAGATGCATAAGATGCGTGATGAACACAATGTCATAGCGCAACCACACACCCAACAATGAATGAAGCAGAAGAAATATACACGCCAGGAGACAGGAACCCAGTGAGACACCATTCACGCTTCTGTGTATCATGTAACTTCATGCTCACAAAATGGAGACAGAAGCCCAGTGAGACACCATTCACGCTTCTGTGTATCACGTAACTTCATGCTCACAAAATGAAGACAGGAGCCCAGTGAGACACCATTCACGCTTCTGTGTATCACGTAACTTCATGCTCACAAAATGGAGACAGGAGCCCAGTGAGACACCATTCACGCTTCTGTGTATCATGTAACTTCATGCTCACAAAATGGAGACAGAAGCCCAGTGAGACACCATTCACGCTTCTGTGTATCACGTAACTTCATGCTCACAAAATGAAGACAGGAGCCCAGTGAGACACCATTCACGCTTCTGTGTATCACGTAACTTCATGCTCACAAAATGGAGACAGGAGCCCAGTGAGACACCATTCACGCTTCTGTGTACCACGTAACTTCATGCTCACAAAATGAAGACAGGAGCCCAGTGAGACACCATTCATGCTTCTGTGTACCACATAACTTCATGCTCACAAAATGGAGACAGGAGCCCAGTGAGACACCATTCACGCTTCTGTGTATCACGTAACTTCATGCTCACAAAATGAAGACAGGAGCCCAGTGAGACACCATTCATGCTTCTGTGTATCACGTAACTTCATGCTCACAAAATGAAGACAGGAGCTCAGTGAGACACCATTCATGCTTCTGTGTATCATGTAACTTCATGCTCACAAAATGGAGACAGGAGCCCAGTGAGACACCATTCACGCTTCTGTGTATCACGTAACTTCATGCTCACAAAATGGAGACAGAAGCCCAGTGAGACACCATTCACGCTTCTGTGTACCACGTAACTTCATGCTCACAAAATGGAGACAGAAGCCCAGTGAGACACCATTCACGCTTCTGTGTATCACGTAAGTTCATGCTCACAAAAACTAGACAGGAGCCCAGTGAGACACCATTCACGCTTCTGTGTATCACGTAACTTCATGCTCACAAAATGGAGACAGGAGCCCAGTGAGACACCATTCACGCTTCTGTGTACCACGTAACTTCATGCTCACAAAATGGAGACAGGAGCCCAGTGAGACACCATTCACGCTTCTGTGTATCACGTAACTTCATGCTCACAAAATGGAGACAGGAGCCCAGTGAGACACCATTCACGCTTCTGTGTACCACGTAACTTCATGCTCACAAAAACTAGACAGGAGCCCAGTGAGACACCATTCACGCTTCTGTGTATCACGTAACTTCATGCTCACAAAATGGAGACAGGAGCCCAGTGAGACACCATTCACGCTTCTGTGTATCACGTAACTTCATGCTCACAAAATGGAGACAGGAGCCCAGTGAGACACCATTCACGCTTCTGTGTACCACGTAACTTCATGCTCACAAAATGAAGACAGGAGCCCAGTGAGACACCATTCACGCTTCTGTGTATCACGTAACTTCATGCTCACAAAATGAAGACAGGAGCCCAGTGAGACACCATTCACGCTTCTGTGTATCACGTAACTTCATGCTCACAAAATGGAGACAGGAGCCCAGTGAGACACCATTCACGCTTCTGTGTACCTACACATACACTCACACATAAGCTTGTAAAATCTGCAGTGAATCAATACAATACACATCATGTCTGGCCACACACTTTAATATTTGGAAAACATGAACAGTTTCAAAACAATACCATCAATTGATTGAAGGATTAAGAAGTATAATGTCTGGGCTTCGGAGGCACAGAATCAGTGGACAACAGGCATGAGTAACACAAACAAATCCTTAAGTGTTCACAGGAAACACATGTAATGCAAGTTGACATGAGATTCATATTACTAAAGGTCAATTTCGGCCGAGTGATTGAAGAGTCCACTGATAGGAACGCTACCACAATATAGGCAACTTTCTTGTCCTCTCAACCAGAGAACTGAATGTAAATCATTAATCAACCCAAGGCCACAATCTGTTTCCTAACTTAAAACATTTTGCTGATGAATATAATAATTCTGATTATTTGGGGGATGGGAAATAGGCAAAATAATATGTTGGTTGGCATGTGCGTATATTTGTTTTTTGCATATTTTTTGTGGTGGGAGGAACAGAGATATAGTAGTTTTCTTTTAATTATGCAAATCTTAAAGGTTAGTTGAATATGTAGCAGCTAATTAGGTGAAGGTTTAAGTTGAATATTTAGCTCTTTAAAAAGCCATGCCAAAATCCTGATCTAAGCAGGTGAATACACTATACTGCACAGAACTGTTCAGAAACCTTCGTGAATTCACACACCGATTCAGCAGGAATTATTGTCTTACCTCACGTCCTTCAAAAATAGAGTTATCGTTATTTTACACTGAACGCAACTGTAGACATTATTTTGGTTATATCATGGGGTATCAGCTTATGGGAGGAAAGCTCAAAGTAATACAAGTCATGAACATGGCGCTTACAAACCAAAGATGATAATGTTGCAAACATGTTATTCTAGTCCTGCAACAGCGAAGGGACAGCACTCTTGCATGTGAAAAACAATCATCTTTTTAAGATGGGTTTACTCAGGCCTTACCAATTATCAGAGAAACAGTTATGTGTTTGTTTGTTTGATATGCCAATAGAGAACTACAGACTTAAAAGCACATATAGACAGAAAATAAATAGTTGAGTGACAATGTGCTTTTGTTTCTTTCATACCAGGGTGCCCAAAGTTTCCGATGATAAATATAAAATGTCAATGCCAGAAAATAACCAATCTCGATTATCCAATGAAACAGATTCCATTGGGCACAAGAGACTAAATAGCTGTGAAACTTTATGAATGGATCACAGAAAATCAGTGATGACAGGTATTCGCAAAATGGGTAAGTATGCCTGCATATCGTAACTTATATGTTGAGATCATCTTCATCTGTTGTACAAGTAACTGAAAAGTCTACCCCGACATATTCCAACAACACCAACCCAATCCTGACATAACACACAATATTTAACAAGCTACCCCGTCACTGCTAATGCTCACCACAAACAAAATAACAACATTTTCTGTCTTGAGTCAAAAGATTTTCTCTCAAGTTGAGAATGTAACAAGTGAGTGAGTGAGTTGGGCTTAATGCCGCTTTTTAAACAGTATTCCAGTTATATCGCGGCGTGTCAGCTTAATGTGAGAGGAAAGTCCAAAGTGGTGCAAGTCTCAGACGTTTACCACTTCGGTGAAACCCACGAGCACGGGTATGGTGCTGACAAACCTAGAAACATAATCGAACCCACAATCATAGGTTCTGGCATGCCCAAGGGACACAACTCTGCACAGCAAATCGCTGCGCCATGGACGACTGGGCCACCCGTGCCCCCAAGAGAATGTAACAAGCACAAAGTGTTCTTTGTCCAAGAAATAACTTATTATTAACAGGATAACCATTATTTAAGTGGACTGCCCTAAAACTGACTTTGAGACTATACAGACGAACATTAAGGGAAAAGAACAGGTGCCCCTTTCACAAATCAACAGACCTATGAAAGTCATAGTGCTAAGAGTGCCTTGTGGAATGAGTGAGTGAGCGAGTTGGGTTTAATGCCGCTTTTAACAATATTCTTTTAACAATAGTCCAGTTATATCACGGCATGTCAGCTTAATGTGGGAGGAAAGCCCGAAGTGATGCAGGTCTCAGACGTTTACCACTTCGGTGAAACAAACAACGACGAATATGGTGCTGACAAACCTAGAAACATAATCGGGCCAAACCGGACTACGAACCCACAATCATTGGTTTCTGGCGTGCCCTAAGGACACAACTCTGCACAGCGAATTGCAGCGCCTTACACAACTGGGCCACATGCGCCCCCTTGTGGAACAAAGCTAAGTGAATCACATATCCTGAAGTAAAACTTACAAGCAACATTCTTCTTCAAACATCTATATTTTAAACCAAATCCCATCAACACCTTAAAGAGAAATATATTACAAATGTATTTAAAAAATAATCACCCTACCTTAATGCTCGCACATTGTTTTAATGACCCTCCCCAAATAGAAAAGATGCAAAAGAACTCTGTATTTTATAATAAAATGTTGTTTCTCACCATGATCCTCCCCAAATATGAGCATTATTTTCTTGACCCTCCCCTAGCAACTGTCATATTTCGGGGTGAAGATGAGGTTTCTCTAGTAATAACAGCTCCACACTGACTACATCATGTCATGTCACAGTCCAGCTTGTGTTGAGTCTCCCAGACAGCTAATAACGATGCTTAGTTTCACTTCTACTAATCTGGAGCGTGGTATGTCCCTGACCTGGCAGAATAAGATGACAGGTGCTTGTTCTATCATCAAAGAGGTGTTACTCTTTAGCTGAGTCCATACTCCAAGTACCAATCACCAGCAAGTGAGTGTGTCATGTTAGATGACAGTGAATGCTAATCCTAATTAGGTCGAGCCAATTATGCGATAAACTTATTCTTTGTCCAGCAAACCAGAATAAGAGCATTATGCAGATTCTATTTGATGAGAGGTTACCAAAGACAGGCCAGGATTGTACAACTGATCTTGTGTAGAAAGAAATCTGTTGCAGAGACCCTTAGTTTAAGACAGATTGCACTGTAGAAAGGGTCTGATTAAGACCGATTCTAATGTTGAAAGCATCTGGTTAAAACCGATTCCAATGTTGAAAGCACCTGGTTAAGACTGATTCCAATGTTGAAAGAATCTGGTTAAGACTGATTCCAATGTTGAAAGAATCTGGTTAAGACTGATTCCAATGTTGTTTGAATGTGTATTCGACCAATTCCACCCGAGAAAGTACCTTGTTTTGACAAATTCTACTGTGAAAAGAGTCTTTGTTAGGCAGATTCCACTTTAGAAAGAGAGTTTTGGGGACAAAGGAGTGTCTTCGATAGACAGATTCCACTGTAGAAAGAGTCTTGGATAGACAGATTCCACTGTAGAAAGAGTCTTTGATAGACAGATTCCACTGTAGAGTGTCTCTGTTAGACGGATTCCAGTGTAGAGAGTGTCTTTCTCAGACAAATTCCACAGTAGAAACTCTTTGTCACACAGACACTGTAGTTAACACGTCCCGAAGGCCTCCTTATATTAATTAGCTAGTTTACCTATTTGTTGCTCAAATCCTAGAAAAAATGTTTTTTATAATTATTTCCATGATTGGTAGGAGGCGAAATTTATAACATTTCAAATTGTCTGTTTTTCTTTTGTCAATTTTGTGAATTGTTACAAGAATGTTAAATATTTGTAATGTTGTATCATATTCATAATGATAGAGACACACAGGTCCTGGCTACTTCCTGCCCATCTCGCCCACTCCTGCCTGCAGGGAAACCAAATGTTGTCATCTGCATAGCGTGGTCATCAAATTCAGCGGAAATAAAACCGAAAGCCAGAACATATTGCGGCTGTGTGCCCTGCAGTTAAAAATATCATAATCAAATTAACCCTGAATTGTACACATTTACTAGAGTGAGTGAGTGAGTATGGTTTTACGCCGCTTTTAGCAATATTCCAGCAATATCACGGCGGGGGACACCAGAAATGGGCTTCACACATTGTACCCATGTCGGGAATCGAACCCGGATCCTCGGCGTGACGAGCCAACGCTTTAACCACTAGGCTACCCGACCGCCCCACATTTACTAGAAGTCAAGGGATACAAATTGTCACAGATTTGCCATTTCTCATCTTTAACACTGAGACAAGTTGGCTAACACTGAATATTGGAGTTCATTAATGAAATACACACGTTGTAATCTAATGCATATATGTGACTGGGGTTTCCATCAGGGGTGAAATGATACATCGATGCACCGGTTCATTGTGAGTTTTCATGGGATGACACACAACATTTATGTGTTGTAATTAGCATTTCAACTTTACTACAGAAAATAGCCGCTACAAACATTTTGCGTTTCATTTTGAACCTGCTCTGAAATTTTAGAATCAAGAAGTTTCCACGTGATTTGCTGTAAATATGCTCACCGCGATACGTTTTGTTTCGTGACCTATGTATTGTGATATGTATTGTTTCTTATTTCAAATGTTGACATACACAAGTCACACATTATTTTAGCATGTGCTGTAAGTTGATTACCGTAATTAATACTGATTACAGATTACAGATAACCAAGGTAATATGGACATACTTGAAACTATCAACTTTGCCAGCATGGCCAGGCCACTTGACGATATAAACATGTCATTTGACAAGTAAACACAAATATCTTCCAAATATATCATACATGCTACAGTCCATGACAGACAGGGTAAAAGTAAACAATGGTAGAGAGTCTATGAAATTAACAAAACAATCGCGAAGCAAAATGTGTCAGGCAGTCGAGTCATCCCACAGATGACATCTTTACCGACGGGGTTAACCTCTTTGGTCATGTGGACAAGGCGACCAACCTTGGATCAGATGGTCCGTAGTTCGAATCCCATCACAGGATTCAGAATTTTATGGCTGCTACTTACCGCCCAAGGGTCTGAGCATGTTCATATTTATTTGAGTAAAATAAGTCTCAGTACCTATGTTGCCTGGGATGTGCCTTCAGTTGACAACAGTGTGTAACATGGCAAAGAGCCATTCCACAGGTGGCATCATTGCTGAGGGGATAAACCTGTTTGGTCATGTGGATAAGGCATCCAACCTCGGATCAGAAGGTCCATGTTTCGAAATCCATAATGGGACTAAGCTACAAAGACAATGGGGAGATATCACCATGATCACAATCCCAACACGGGGAATTTGTGTTCATTTGAGTTTGTGGTCAACAAACTCCCTTGATTCTGACAACAATTTCATCAGTCATCAAGAAGATCTACTACTAAGGTAGTACACTATTACAAAGATGACCTTTGCTGTAAATCTAACTAAACTAAATTAATTTCACCATCTTCATCCAATACAGGAGGCTTGAAATATTCACTCTTAATCCCATTTGTCGTCTGTGTTGTATTTGGTGAACCATTGTCACCACCATGCTGTGACTTCAAGTGAGTTTTAAGGGATCCAGGCTGAGAAAACACTTTCTCACACAAATGACACTGAAATGGTCTTTCACGAGAATGGACCCTTCGATGTGGAATTAGATTTTCAGAATATGCAAAAGTCTTGTCACAAAACTCACACTTAAAGGGTTTCTCTCCAGAATGCATTCTTAGATGTTTCTTCAATGTTCCCGACTGTGAGAAACTCTTCCCGCACTCCTCACAGTTGAATGGTTTTTCCCCTGTGTGGGTCCGCACGTGTGTCTTCATATTCCCTTCGTACAGAAACGTCTTGTCACAGAATGGGCAGCTGAAGGACTTCTCCCCACTGTGGACTCTCATGTGAGTCTTCAGCGTTGTTTGAGACACATACGTCTTGTCACACATGTCACACGGGTACACTTTAATCTGAGGTCGGGAGAGGTCTCCATTAGAGTGGGCAGAGATCTTCTTGCAAGCATCACACTTGATACTTCTGAATTCATACAAGTCTTTGATGATATCACCACAGATATCACACTGGACTGTTTTACTGACCACAGACTCCTGACTGAGCCGAGTCTCCACTGACTTCTCACATTCAGAAGCTCCTGATTGACTTGCTCCAATCCTTCCACAGTTGCTTTGTGTGAGCTGGGCCTTGAATGCTGCATAGTTGGGAGGACTAAAATACTCCATGGGCATGACCGTAGGGAAGAGTGCTTGCTGGTCCATGTGTGTGTTGACAGTCACTTGCCTGATGCCAGTTGCCTTCTGTGACATGCTACTTTCCCTGTTATTACCTAATATGCATGGAACAAGGCCAAAACTGCCTCTTAGGTAGTCAGTCTGCGTGGGAAGTGCTGGTAGATCTTGTCTGTTAGGCTTGCTATGGCTTATCTGTGAACAAGATATTTCTTGATGCCCTGAAGATTCATGTCTGACAACAGGAAAATAGGTACTGCCCCCGGAAAACATCAGTGCTTTTACTCAGCTGGTGTTGCCAACATCAGTGTAGACATGCCGACCACAGTTGCTGGGACAGGCCCTCCATCAATTCAGCTCTGGCCCAGGTCCATTTTCTGCAAAGACAATATCTTAAATTGGAAAAGTGTTTGTAGGTACAGTACTGTTGTCTCAAACTAGGATGTGTCAAATACCTGGTTGTGATGAACTCATAGTCAGGCCCTGGCAAACTCTTGATACATTTATTACTATCTTAATCTGGTAGTGTCAAACTCGATGTGTCAAATTCCTGCTTGTCTCTAACTTAATTTATTATGCCCAGAGTTAAATATCAGAGCTCCAGATAAGCTTTTGGTGTTGTGGGTATTTTACCCATGCATTTTAAAATCATTGGGTATCAGTAATTCTATCTGGGTATTCAAATTTCTGTTACCCACTAGTTTTTACACATGTGGGTATTTAAGTTAAATATTTAAACGCTATTCATCTAGTCCCTGCAAACTGGTGTCGTGTGGGTTCGAGAGCTTTTACAGGACTCAAAAATACCACGATACTTCCACAAGAAATGATCATGATGTAACTGTCATCGTGGAGTTTGGCAAGGTTGATGGAATGCCTGTTTATAATTTCAAAATAAGTTGCTGATTTGCTAATCGAATACCCAGGGTTACTTCACAATATTTTGATGATACGCACAAGTTTTATTTTTGTAGTGTATCTGTAATGTTCGTTGCGTATTTGATACGCTTGGATTCTATTTTACTGTGTCTTTCTGTATTTCTGATGCATATTTCACGCAGATACGCAGCTTATCTGGAGCTCTGAATATAAATCAACATGATCAAAACATACTCTGATGAGTTGAACTAAACATTTTTGAAAACACAACTTCGGACAAGTTAGAACTTGTATCAAGAATAAAGTCCTTTACACTAAACGGTGTGAAACATCAGAGACAGAAAACTGTCGATTGGATTGTTTTTACTTTTATTACATAAATCCTACTTACATAACATGCATGAGCTGGTTGGCTTTCTGTTGTAAGATGTTTGTTTGTTGTTTAACGCCGCACTCAGCAATATTCCAGCTAAATGACGTCGATCTGTAAATAATCAAGTCTGGACCAGACAATCCAGTGATTGACATGGTGAGCATCGATCCACGCAATTGGGATATGATGACATGCATCAACAAAGTCAGTGAGCCTGACCCCCCGATCCCGTGAATCGCCTCATACAACGAGCATAGTTTCCTTTAAGAGCAAGATAGGATTGCTAAAGACCTAATCTACCCCGGATCTTCACAGGTTCTATTGTATGATGACTAGGTCAGACCGTAATAAGGTAGGATGTATCAAATTATTTCCCTGGTCAACAGGAGTTCAAGACAGCAGTGAGCAGGGTTTGACTGCACTTCCTATTGCTTGTGTACAAATTAGCATGACAAATTGCAAAAACCAAACAGTATAACAACACTGTGCATAATTACCCAAAGTAGCCTTTTCGGTTTGGGTACCTGTCTGTGTTTCCTTACAGATCTTTGTTGACTGCATTGAATAATGCACAAAAACGATGTGCTTCATGTGTTGTAGGTGAGTTGAAATTGGGTTTAACGTCGCGTCCAAGATTATTGCACTTATATAGCGAGACGTGAATGCATGTGTGTGTGTGTGTGTGTGTGTGTGTGTGGCTGATTGTACTAGTCCGGACTGATGCCGATTTATAGTGCAAGCCCACTGAGACACACCATGCCGCAGTTTAACATGAATACCCACTCAGACACAGTATACTGACTCCGAGCCGACCAGTCCTTGTTTTAGCCCCTTATTGCTGAGCACCAGACAAGGTAACAACAAGTACCATCTTTTAACGTCTTTTGGTATGATGCGGCCGGGGATCGAACCCTGGACCTTTGGCTCTCCGGGCTGACGCTCTACCACTAGACCACGGAGGCTTCGTGTGTTGTAACTTAGACATGTCAGGCATGTACACTGTTTATATGAGCTACTGCGAATGGTGACACACTTGGGGCCGCACATGAACAGATGCAACTGGAAGTCACATGAAACAGCATTAAAACCAGTTCTTGCTAAAATGCATAGAATTATTAAACCGCCAGCCTGTTATCAGAAATGAGCGGGCCACTGGAACTTGATAATGCCCTCATATTGCTTGATGATGGGCCATCGTCACGCCTGTTGTTAGGTTACGTCATAGGGATAGGGAAAGGTGACGTCATGTTCAATAGTGACGTTATCTGGTTTGTTCAATGATGTTTCCATATTTGTAAAAGTGGGTCAGTGACATTCGTGTTGATTCCAGTAAATGTTTCAAAACCTATATTGTGGTATATTTTTATTTGATAACAAATTCTATCCATTTTAGCTATAATAACGGTGACCCCTATTTTTCAGGGCATTATCATTTGTAGAAACCCTTGGTCTTTTCAACTTCCAAGTCGGCAAGTTGTTGGAAGACCTCAGGCTTCTGCAAATGATAAGGCTCTGAAAAATAGCGTTATCCTAATATTATATTTAAAAATGTCCACTCATTTGATATAACAATACAGTGAAATTCCCACCATTGGTACTAAGGTTCACATATTATTAGTTATGGTGTGTTATACGGTGTCATATTAGGTAAGCAGAAAAATATTGGGCAAGGCGTCAGCCTCTATGGCAACTAAAGACACCTTAACAAATTCATTATGCCGAAAAGTTTACACTATCTGGTATCCTTATCGCACATGTCATGTCAAAATGAAAACTTGACACTTACAACCATGACATTAAGGGTTCAAGAGAGACACTCTTCAAACCACAGAGGCCAAACCTTGTTGATAATTTAACAATAATCTTTATCAATAAAGTCACGAGCATGATCGAAAAAAACCCATAAATGTCCTTGCACATGAAAATTAATGATATTAAAACACAAAACAGTGTTGAATAACAAATTTCTGTACCATAATTTTCATGTGAAATATGTGAGGTGGGTGTTGGAAATCCAAAATGGTTGTTACTGACAGTATACGGTCTCATATGGGGTGAGTAGGTCTGCTCCTTGATTGGTCGATCTCACTTTTAAGCATAACAAAGGTGCATTTGTATGCTCTTACGATCTATCTCGACTCTATCCCAGGATTTAACCTGGAAAATTTTATTCCACAAAATTCCCTGTTTGCCAAAAAGAATTGAATTCTTAATGAAGGTAATTTGATTTCTACAAATTCCTTTTTAAAGACAAACCACTGTTATCATTTATGTAATGAACAATCAGGATGTGCCAAGGCCACCAAGAGATCATAGTGCGGAGATCATAACAACATTTATCAACAATTTCATGTTTCAAAAATAATTTCCATGAAACTTAGAAAATGGACGTAAAATATCTCTTCTTAGCCTACATATATTTGAAAAAAACAAGTGCAAAAGTGAGCGTGGCTCACTAATACCCCCGACCCGCCTAGTGTGTCAGTAGTTACAAATTAAATAGCTAGGATAGGGTTAGCCTTAGGGTTTGGAAAATTCATAAAAAAATGGAAAATTAATAAAACAATTTTGTTCTTTTGACTGCACCCCTCCATATGACACAGATTATATGTACTAAGTTTGAGATGAATCCACTGAAAAGTTTAAGAGAAATCGCGCGGACAAAGTTTTCGGACGGACGTTAGGGTTTGAAAAATTCATAAAAAAATGGAAAATTAATAAAAACAATTTTTTTCTTTTGACTGCACCCCTCCATATGACACAGATTATATGTACTAAGTTTGAGATGAATCCACTGAATAGTTTAGGAGAAATCGCGCGGACAAAGTTTTCGGACGGACGGACGGAATCTTGGTATAACTATATACCCCCGACATTTTGTCGGGGGTATAAAAAAAGATTCTAGTGGTTCTCTCACTCAACATGAAGGTTGCAAGTTAGATTCCCTGAAATATAAAGACATTTGTCGTTTGAGTTTACATCATCCCAAACATATCCTTATGTAGATTGTTTTCAAATGCAGAATAAATCTCTATGGAGGGTCACTCTATAGAATATCCCTGGGCAAAGGACTTCATATAATATCCCTGGGCAGGAGGTAATTTCTATATATCCCTGGGACAGAGGGACATTCTGGAAAAATCTGTGCTGAGAAATTATTCTACGTAATCAAGGCCCCGTTCAAAACAATAGAATGACATCACTAGAGGTTAATAAATCACTATCAAACATAGATCTACAATAACTTCTTCTTACCATCAATATTATAATGTCATCATATGTCTGACCGAGGACTATAACCAGTGATAACAAGGACAAAATGAAAACACCTTTTAAGCATATTTATTACTTGACTCCCTAAACTAACTGCTTCCAAATGCTACCAATCAAGGAAATCAAGGAAAAGCTAAACATGTCAGTTATATTAAAGGATAACGGGAAGCAAGCTCAAATGAAGTGTGATGACAGCAGTCTATCACCTTGTGATTGCAATGTAAGGAATGGAATGACGTTCAAAATTGGCCCCGCAAAGCCATATTGGCCTTCCGTTCCTTCTATATGATGGGGGCTGATTTGGGCTTATTACTGACAATTGATTAATAAATCACTTAGATATATTGAAGGAGAGAATAGTATGTTCAAAGATTGCATTTGTCATTCTGGTCTCACTGCACATGTTGATCACACAAGTTCTACCCTTTGTGATACCGTATTCGACGTAATAAGCGCCCAGGGCGCTCTCAAAATTGGAAATAGGGGGCTCTTATTAGAATATTATTTTGGTGGAAAAATCAGAGTTGAAAGATAAATTCCGTGGTTTATGCTGACGGCCATAATTAGGGTGCATATAACACATGAGCGCGTATTACACACGAATAAATAAGTCTTGCGTACATTGATCAAGCGGAAGGGGTGCTAATTGGGATTGTTCATTTGCCAATATATTAGCAAATATCGCTGTGGGCGCTTATTACGTCGAATACGGTATATGTAATTAGTTACCAGAAAAACATTTTCTCCAAATTGTTCAGTGTCAGCAAGCTCTCTGTTGATGCTATCAGCAGTATTCTACGTATAATCATGACAAGGTGACATCATAAATTGGTTCCACACATTGCACCTATGTCAGGAAAAGAAGCCAGATCCTATGTGTGGAGATCTGATGACTTAACCACAAGGCTACCCCACCACATTCCTGTCTGATCATGTTCAGTGTGATTAGAAATGTAATATAATTGTTATTTCCATCAGTGACAAAAATAACCCAAATGTTGCACTTCCATTATACATGAATAAACTATCTGAGGGACTGGTAATTTATTGCAGGGGGTAAAATCAGGGATGTGAGCAGGTTTTCCCGGAAAAAGAGGAAAAGTCTAGGGGGGTCTGGGGGCATGCCCCCCCAGAAATTTTTTAAACATTTGATTGCATTTTTAAAAATGCACATTTTTCATGACCCTCCCCTAGGGACTATCATACTGTTTGGTGACCCTCACCCGATTCCCTCCAACCCACCCACCCCTATAATAAATGACCGGTCCCTAATGTGCCTTGCACACTTTCTCCTTGCAATCAGATTTAATCCAACTTATGACACCATCTATACATGTAACCATCTTGCCGAAGCAAGGGCCGTTTTATGACTATAAAAGTCCAGTTTCCACTAGGATGGAATTTCCAGGCTCAATCGTAGCACCACCATTGGCTATTACAAGTTATGTCCCTACCATTGACCAATCAGATTCCATCTCTTATATCACTTGCAATTGCTTCAAACAAAATGGTGGCACCCAGTCAAGTCGATCTGATCGATAATCAAGACCTATATTGTAATAAAACAGGCCTTACCTTGCGAAGTGAATTAATTCACTTGAGCAACTTGATTAAAAAATGAAAAGACTTCCAAAATATCTGTCTACGCCCATTTGGCAGTACACATGCTTTGCACGTTTGAATCCATGTTGTTTACGAACCGGATGTCTCGTTTGTTACGCAAATTTGATTGGACTATGCATAGACTCGTTAGTCCATGCAAAATGTAACTCCGGAATTCCAGTCTAGTTCGGCAAGGGTGGAAATTGGACTCTTAAAGTCAATTAATGCCCTTGCCTTGGGAAGATGACATGTAACTTAATGTGAGATAACTCATCAATGCCCAGGTCATAATAGCTGACGTTTTTTCTCATTACCTATCACTGTCATCACTTATTTACTCTGATGGTGAAGCTTCATCCCTTTCGGATCATCTTTCCAGACAATTCCATGCACTAAACTGTCTGTAGAAAGTACTGACTTGAAGACATTATTATCCTCTTACATTGAGTAAATTTGTGTATGTGTGTGTTGTGTTTGAATGTGAGTGTGTGTGTGCAGCAATTTATCTAGACCTGCACAGGGGCCGATATTTGGCTCAAAGGCTGCAGCAAATATCACTGAAAATTCCCCAAATGCAATTTAAGGATTCTCACTTAATGTAAGTTACAAATAGCGAAGTTGCTAAAAAAGACAAATATATAGGAAGATGTTTTAATGCTTAGTTACATATTATTGCCTTGAATGTAATCTCAAAATATGTTAAACTTGGCCTAACTCAAGAAATATCTTTATAAATTCCAAATTTATAACGATTTTTTTTCCCCCCAGTTGCCTGGTAAGGGCACTTAGAATCCTGTATAAATCCCTGATGTGTGTTGTGTGTGTGCATGCATGTGTATGATGTGTGTGTGCATGTGTAGTGTGTTTTGTGTTGTGTGAGTTTGTGTGCACATGTATGTGTAGAGTGTGTGTGCATGTGTGTGTGTGTGTGTGCGCATGCGTGTACATGTAAAGCAACTTTGATAATTATTTTATCTGGACAATATATCAAATATTTATCACTTTGTTACAGACATATTGTCAAATCTGAGCAGAGAGCATTCACTCTGGAACTGGGAGCTATTTGCAGATATACGCCATTTCAGCCCTATTTGGGAAGCTTTATATCTATTTTAAATACCATAATTCTTTTTTAGAACAGAAAAAGGTGTAATTCTGGATCAGTGTGTAGATAACCATGAACAGGTTGTCTCGGGCGGACTTGGACGGTTGTTAACTTAGGACCCTCCCTAAACCGTTACCAAGACTCATGAAAAGTATGACCCAGGGAAATTCCTGCAATAGGTGCCCTGCTTGTTGTTGAGCGAGTGAGTGAGTATTGTTTTATCCTGCTTTTGGCAATATTCCTGCAATATCACGACAGGGAACACCAGACACTGTACCTTTGTGGAGGCTAAATTGTTGCATGCATATGAGTATGGTTGCTTGTGCTAGTCCAGAATAATGCCGGTTTTATAGTGCTTGGGTGGTGCCTGGTGGGTAGCCTAGTGGTTAAAATGTTAACTCATCACGCCAAGACTGGGTTTGATTCCCCACATGGGTTTATGTGCCAAGCCCAATTCTGGGGTACTCCGCCTAGATATTGCAAGAGTATTGCTAAAAACGGCATGAAAAGATACTCACTCACATTTATAGTGCTAGCCCACAGAGATACCATGCTGTGGTTTTTGACATGGAGACCCTACCCAGACACAGTATACATACTCCAACAGAACCAGTCTTTTATTCATCCTGTTAAAGCCGACCCCCAGGCAGGGTAACAAAAAGGACCTTCTTTTAACATTTCTTGAGGTGACACTACCAGATGATCGAACCAACAACCTCAAAAAGTGTGCTAGAATGTATGAAGGTAAAATGTACAAGGCATGTCCCTATACTGTGTGCAGTAGGGAAATGACACATTCATTTGCCATTTATCTGTAACTTGTCGTACGACAAGGAAAAATTATGTCAGAATGAAGGCCCGGATTTTACTCAATTATGATTTTGCTTCGAAAGGAACTCATCATGCGTAAAGACCTGCCAAATAAATAATAAACAGTAAACACCGTTTTCCCGACACAATGTTTCTGGAACTAAATATATAGAATAAAACATTTACCAACGCAAATTGGATATTATGAATGTTGATGCCACAATGCTGCCTTGGTGATTAAGGCATCGACGTCCAAACCAGTTGTCTCACACAAAACAGAGCCGGGTTCAGCAAGTTGTTAAAAATTGCAAGTCTTCCTCGTTCACAAACTCACCTCTGACAGCAGTTTACAAATGAGAATTATCTCCCCCTTGTTCGCCAATTCCCCACCAGTCTGCTACAAGCGGCTTGATACGAGGCTCCGTCTCGTAATATCAGAAGTTGACAACAACGCAGAGAAACTCGGGAACCAGCTTAGCTATTGTTTTCAACAAGGAATGATCTATAATCGAGCAATTATTTTGGAATTAATTATTCATAATTGTTATAGTATACACATAGAATAATCCATGGGAATGTGTGCGTCAGACTGTTTATTGAGATCGATTCCATTTCATATAATATAGACCTAGAGATTATATAGTCATGTTATTTCCATCAGAACTCGCAATTCTGTTTCTCTACCAAGGGTGGTCCAGAGGATGTTCATTGTCTATATATCCACTTAGTCCGGAAAAATTCACATCTGCCCGTTCCATGGTAACATTTTAATGGATATCATACGTATTTTGCAACACTTTTATAATTGAAAAAATGGGAAACAACACTATTATCCGCTTTGTGTAACACCAAACAAAAGGCACACAGACACAGAGAGAGAGAGAGAGAGAGAGAGAGAGAGGGGGGTAGAGAGAGAGGTTGCGAGTTCTGAAACCCATTTCGTAACACCTGTCGCTAGCTAGATACACACGCCAATGTACATTTAATATTTCTCTCTGTTTTCAATATTTTACGTTCATAAATTATTTTGCTGTCCAAGGAACGTCGTTATCGGGATCATCAAGATATCCTTATTACTTCTTATATGATTTAGGCCACTTAAATCATTAATATTGAAGGGGTGCTGTTGCTTGATTAATCTAACGCATATACGAGTATATCCCGAAATATATGGATAGTGAACAAGAAAACCAGACTCAGTGTAGAAGTGTAAAATGTATTATAAGTGAAGCGGGAAAATATAACGTATAAAGTACTAAAACAATCCCAACAATGATGATACATGAACACACACACAAAAAAGACAGTACTTCGATCTCTCCTACATTAACAGCATAATGTGTAAACATTAAAATTTACAAATGTCATCTTATCCTAATTGCGCAGAACGATGCTCATGGTCCAGACTCGATTATTTACAGAACGCATACCAATAATACACCATCTTTGCGCCTCCAATAACCTTCTTCGTGTCATATTCACAGACAATGCTTCAACAATGCAAGACAGTGACGTTACCGTAAATACCCGCAAGCGGTGTACATGTATTGCATGTTAAAAATGAATGGGTGGCATGCTGCACGTGCATGTCGTGCTGCGATGTGACATCACAGTTGTCACTGTATCGTCCTATGATTTGGACGGAACACCATTCTTGACATATTCACCACGGAATTTGCAGTTGTTGCGAATGGGGTTTATTATTTCCAGGGGTGCTTAACTTATTTCTTTGTCATCCACATCCTCATCCACATATTACTTTGAGATGTGAGAACATGTTTACACATTCTCACGATATCTCATCAATTGAGGGGCGGTCGGGTAGCCTAGTGGTTAAAGCGTTCGCTCGTCACGCTGAAGACCCAGGTTCGATTCCCGACATGGGTACAATGTGTGAAGCCGATTTCTGGTGTCCCCCGCCGTGATATTGCTGGAATATTGCTAAAAGCGGCGTAAAACCAAACTCACTCACTCACTCATCAATTGAAAGTGAAGATGTCGGAAAAGGCGACTAACGGGTTCGGCCGGTCAGGCTCGCTGACTTGGTTGATGTATGTCATCGTATCCCAATTGCGATTGTAGATGGAGGCTCAACATGTCAATCACTGGATTGTCTGGTCCAGACTTGATTTTTTTACAGACCGCCGTCATATATCTGGAATATAGCTGAGTGCGGCGCTGAACAACAAACACAAACAAACAAACAAAACATTTTTTTAAATATCTGTTCAGCTGGAGGGGGAGCGGAAGTGAACTTTTAAAGTTATCTACTTTTATTGAAATTAACAAACTATTTTGATAATAACTAAAATATGAAAAGAAAATCAACAAAATCAACATGTTTGTCATGGTAGGAAATACGATCCGCAAATTACGTCATCGGGTATTGTGACGTGATTGTAAACTTTGAGGTGCAAGGCCCCGTCCCACAAGGCGATCATACGGTAGCGCAACGACAGTCGTTGGTCTAAGTTAAAGTATATGAGTTGCGATAACCTTAACTCTACGATAATTTTGTGGAGCGGACGCCTGAATTCTAAAGGTGGACCGTTCTATGGTATTAAATTCATACGTTTCAATTTTTGACGTGTTTGAAGTATTACTGTGTTAAACTCAATTGGATCATGCCGTGGATCGTGTAGGTGTCAGCCTATTCACACTCAACAGTATAATTCTAAAAAACGTTATAAATGGCCAGTAATAAATAAAATACTAAACTCGCTCCCGTGTAAAACCAATTTTATGAAACGAGTGAATAGTTCTGGTATCTGACGAGCGAAAGCGAGTCAGATACCAGAACTATCCACTCGTTTCATAAAATTGGTATTACACGGGAGCGAGTTTAGTATTCTATATACAGTCAAGTCTCGTTAATCCGACATCGTTGGTTGCACATGATTGTGTCGGATTAACGAGTATGTCGGATTAACGAAATTAAGTGATATGTGATCGAAAATCGGACATCTTCACGATAGATAATAACCGTGTGTACCTTGTAATAAAATCATTAAAAACGAAATATTAATATTGTTATGTTGTTTATTCATTCATTCCTTAATTTATAATTAATGACTATGCAAAAATAATAATAATTTTCCCATTTATACATAACAATAGAACCGCCGTCATATAGCTGGAATATTGCTGAGTGCGGCGTTAAACAACAAACCAACCAACCAACCATAACAATAGAGACATTACTCACTGAATTTATCACATGATCAACGACCCACGTTTCCCCGTGTAAATGCAAGTGCTACTGTCTTAACAACTTGCTTCATCTACTTAAAATAGTCTGTCAGTGCGTGTCAAAACACGGGGTTGTGTACTCGCGGTCAGATGACCACGGAGTACGCTGATCACTGTGTCGGATTAACGAGACTGATTAATGAGTGATTTCGGCAATTCGTTGCAAATTAGGTGTGTCGGAGTCGGAGTGCGAGAATGTCGGATTAACGGGACTAAATAGCACTGAATCAATCGGTTCCCATCATTTGTGTCGGATAAAGCCGAGTGTCGGATTAACGAGTGTCGGATTAACGAGACTTGACTGTATGTGCCCTAGGGTCATATCACGCCATGAGACAACAATGTACTGTTTCCATCATCCGAAAGGCATTGTTGACGTCATTCGAATCTTATTGTGACGTGAGGTCTGAATGACGTTACACTAGAAACGATGTCATAGCTGAAGTTTGTTGACGTCATTCGACAAATTGTGGTTCCGCTGCTCTTGCGACTTGCTGTCCTTATATTATGGGTAAACACTAAAATTCGTCTATGTTTTGGGACATCTTCTTCGGTAATAAATAGAACATTATATTCGTGTTCATGTCATACTATGTTTACCCAACTCGTGCCTAAGTTCCGGTATTTAGACACTCGTGTCGTAAACATAGTATGACATGAACGTATTTATAAATATGATATGATTTTTTAATATCATATAATATCCTCTACACATATATGCTTACATAGATATGTAATGGATCTTTCAAATGACACCGTTATGCATAAAATCTACTTTTTAAATGCTTTATTTTTCTTAATACGGTGTAAGTTCTTACAACAGAGAAAAGAACAGCGTCTATCCTACTAACATGAATAACATTAAAATAATTTAACTTTGCTGCACAGAGGTGAAGCGAACGATTTATCCCTGGTGGTGGTTTTTTACCAAAGAGAAGATAACTCTCATTGCATAATTGTTTCGAAGCAAGTGTCAAAATGATGCTAATCAGGTAAAATTGGCAACGGTAAAATATAATAATTCGTCTTTTTTTCCAGTGCACCAAACCACACAGGCTGACTCTAGGAAGAAATGCAACCACACAACATCTGCGCTTTTTTTTCTAGCTACTTAGTCTGGAAAAAAACCCTGGGGTTGATATGAACAGCGATGCTGCGACAGACTTATATCCTGACAGTATGTCAAGGGATCCTTGTGAATGTCGCTGCCTCGAAATGTCGTTGCAGAAATGACGAACCGGGCGTAACCGATACCTGATTATGCATTTCGGCGTTGCAGGGAGGACATGATACAAATAACGCAATTGACAGTTATTTGACAACTGAACCAGCTGGCTATCATCATCGACACCGACGACAGATAATTATATGCTTCATTTTCACCTCGGCAACACAGGTGTCCCAGTCAGTGTGGCCTCTTGCATTTGGAAACGCTAGTCATTTACAAGGTTCATCACATTGTTAAAGGGTGTATATGCGTGAATAACAGAAGATTTTCTCATCATTTAGATATCGCTCACTTGGCGAATCGTTTGATCATTGGCATTGTTCACTCTCGGATGTTTGGTTCTGCTCACCAGCGGTATATATAGGCCTATTCACACTTGTGGTGTGAGGTTTGTATAATGGTTCTCTTGTAGTTCAGCATCTTTTTAAAGAGCATGTAAACATTGTTGTGGCATTTATTTAAGAAATTTCCGTGTCCATTATTGATTGATCTTCAGATAGCGTGCATGCAATGACATATGCCTATAACATTGGGTCAGGCTTTTCAGACCTCGAAGATATCTAATAAATGCTTACGTCTCATATTATGAATAGTGATCTGATAATCTTTTCAGAAGGTTTGTTTATTAAGAAGTAGCTAGGAGTATTTACAAATATGATTCACTGGTTGCATGACATATTTATAAATCATGTAAATTCATTGATTATAACAAGTTGTAAATACATGAACCATAATACTTTTGATTATTACGAATGCAGTAAGTCAGTAATAATTGTTATTGCAAATGTATACTAGTTAATATTGTTATTTCATTTACCTTTTAATACTAACCATATTGCAATATGCACTGCCCACAACTGTCATGATAATGATGGAATATTTCTGAAAGGGACAGGGTGTCGACCGTGCTGACGCTTTGTTTGTAAACGATAGCCGATAACTCCCAAGCTTGCTCAACCCCCAAGCTTACTTAGGTCTACTTGTATTATTCTATTTCTGCTCTTGTGACAACACTGCAAGTTTAGGCTTATCATGTGACTGGACTTTCCTCTTGTTAATGTTAGTAAACAAGCGCACTTATCCTGAAATAAGAACAGACAGGCCTAAGCAAGCCTTTTGGTGCACTTCATATATTGTTTTGCATATTTTTTTAGATATGCTACTACAACAACCACTACACTGAGGAGCATGACACCATAGTTTTAGACATCGGGACTTCGTAACAGTACTTGCAAGATAAATGCTCAAATTGAAATTATTTTTTTACGTTTTAGGATATTTTCCCAATGAAAGTTGAACATGATGTATGTATTTTTAAATGTGTAGACTCGTCCAAAATGAAACAGAAAAACACATGAATAAACTGTAAGATGTGACGCTGTGACATAGGTACACATAGGCTTCATACGACTGAGGCATGTATATATTGTAATCTGGGCTTTGATAAACACTGGCTTCTATTCTAAACAAGCTGGCAGTAAGTATTTTATAACGAAAGAAAGAAACACAAGCTTTCTCTTCAACTTGCCTCTATTAAAAACAAGACTGAAGTGAGATTACTCTGTGCAGTGCTTGCATTGTCAGCTTCACTGTGTGGAGCTCTATTGTTTTGTTTTGAGAATTCAATTAGGCATGTGACGTCACGCTCTGAAATTACTTAGTTCATGATTTAAAAACACAGAACTGTCGATGTACTGTTCCTTTAAAAAAGGGTTGGTCAGGTAGCCTAGTGGTTAAAGCATTTGCTCGTCACACTGAAGACCCGGATTCGATTCCTGACATGGGTGCAATGTGTGAAGCCCATTTCTGGTGTCCCCGGCCGTGATATTGCTGGAATATTGCTAAAAGCGGCGTAAAACCATTCTCACTCACTCACTCCTTTAAAGTAGCATTAAACCAACCCAGTCTACATTCAGTATTTCACATGTTTGTCTACACTACGTTCCTTCATCTCACTACGTGAGTGAGTGAGTTGGGTTTAATGCCGCTTTTAATACTATTCCAGCTTTATCGCGGCATGTCAGCTTAATGTGGGAGGAAAGCCCGAAGTGAGGCAGGTCTCAGACATTTACCACTTCGGTGAAACCAACGAGCATGTGTATGGTGCTGACAAACCTAGAAACATAATCGGGGTGAACTGGGATTTGAATCCACAATCAAATCACGGCACCTAAGACGACTGGGCCAGCTCATCGCTTGTGAATACATACTGTTCATATATGGCGTAGTAGTGATAGTGATTAATAATACATGTATATATATTTAGTTAGGTAGTAAAATGAAGTCGTTATAAGTCATGGATTTGTCCAACACTGTGCATAAATTTTGTCAGTTACAGTGACCGAATCTCCGTGCTGCTCCCTTAAACAATTTGGATATTGACTTGTCTCTACAGAGAGCATAGGCTGTTCCATAGTGTTTTCCTCATAGATTCCTTATCCAAATGTGCGTCGCACTTCATATCTGTACATGAGTCATGATCTGATGACAAATGCATCAGGATTCAATTCCTACGACACTTGCCTTCGAAATACAAGTGTTTATATTTTCGGTCATTGCAACAAAACATCCATACCCTCTAATATGAAAAATAAATGTTCAATGATTGAAAATATAAGTACACATATTTGAGGCAAGTGTTTGAGATAGTGAATTGCATTGCAGCTTTTGTGGGATTACAATTCATGTACATTATGGCAGGGTTTCTTAGGGCAGTATGTTCTGAATTGTGAATCTGTTCTTTTATGAAAACACAATGGAAGAGCATGTAGCTCTGTGTAGAAAGTGGGTATGGTTTTACACTGCCTCTAGCAATATTCCAGCAATATCGCGGCGGGGGACACCAGAAATGGGCTTCACACATTGTATCCATGTCAGGAATCGAACCCATGTCTTTGGCGTGAAGAGCGAACGCTTTAACCGCTAGGCTACCCGACTGCCCTACTCCCCTTTAGAAAACACAGGATTGTGTAGTAACAAGTCTATATCAAAATCATATAGCAGCACAGAGACAAAGTACCATTGCCTGATGTTGATGAAATGTGAAGAGGTGTGCATGAAATCTATCAATGAGTACAACTACTGTGTTGTGTTGTAGGTGTAGCAGACCCCTAATATGATGGGGGAGGAGGCCCAAGCTTGGGGGGAGGGGCTGGTGGAAGACCTCCACTCCCTGGAGCTAGCCCAGCACTTCCAGCTGACTAACATGGACGGGGATGACCAGGCGTGGCGGGTGGAGGAAGATGACGAGGCCCTGGAGCTAGAACGACAGTTCCAGTTAACCAGCATGGAAGAGGACTTAGCTGCTGCAGAATTCCTCGAGAATCTGACTGAGATGTTGGACGGTTCCTCTGACAATGAAGAAGCTTTCCAGGGACCAGATGAACCGGAGGAAATCAGTGCTGAAGTTCAGAGTAAGTTACACACATGTCACAGATGTGAAAAAGTATTTCCTAACCCTTCCTCTTTAAAGAAACATGTCATCCGCCAGCACAAAGACAAGCAGACGTATAAATGTGACACATGCGAGAAGACATTCAAACAGAACATTAACCTTGTGGAACATATGAGAGTTCATACTGGAGAGAAACCCTTCCAGTGCCAAGTTTGCGATAGACAGTTCTCTCATTCCGGGAGCCTGTATCGGCATACGAGGATCCACACTGGGCTAAATCCGTACGAGTGTTCCGTCTGTGAGGCAAGCTTTACTACAACCACCAAACTAAAGGAGCATGTCCTGGTCCATGTTGGAGAGAAACCCTATGAATGTGAGCTGTGTGAGAAAGCCTTCGCCCACCAGTCATCTCTCAAATACCACATGAGAAAACATACAGGGGAGAGACCATATCAATGCGATGTTTGCGAGAAAAGCTTTTACACATCTTCCCATTTGATGCGGCATGTGAAGATCCACACCGGAGACCGACCTTACAAGTGTGAGCTCTGTGGGAAGGCATTCATCCAGGCAGAATTCTACAAGCAGCATGTCAGAAAGCACACTGGCGAGACACCGTTTCAGTGTGAGGTGTGCCACAAAGGATTTGTTGGAAAGTCTCACCTCAAAGAACACATGAGATCTCACACAGGGGAACGTCTGTTCAAATGTGATGTTTGCGACAAGTACTACAGCAGTTCCAGTGCATGCAAGAAGCACATGAGGGTTTTCCATGGGGAAAAGAAGTTCCCCTGCCCTCAGTGTGACAAAACCTTTTCGTTGCCCGAAGCTTTGGAGAAGCATAAGCGAGTCCATACAGGAGAGAAGCCGTTCCGATGCGATGTATGTTCGAAGTGTTTCATCGGCAAGAAGAACCTGAAGGATCACATGAGAACCCACAACACAGAAGGCTTTCCGTGTCAGCTCTGTGGAAAACGATACAGCAGCACCAGCAACCTTCGCAAACACGTCCGCGTCCATCATGGCGGTAAGCAGGTGACGACTGGGAACCAAGATGTCCAGGGAGTACCCCAGACCATCACAGAAACAGAGGTTTCTGTCCAGGATTCCGTCTATGACCTCCTGGAAAATGAGGACACAGAAAAGGATTATGAAGAAGCCTCTTCCATCTTAGATCTCTTTCATGAGCTGGGATCCATCGGCAACTCTTTCGACCAGACTCAGGATTTGTAAATGTCTCAGAAATAGGATCTGCATCATTGTAAAACCATTTAGACAAGAGTATACTGAAGTATGACCTGCTATGTCTGTGAAGTTTATAATTAACTTATATTCTCACAGGTGTACACATGGCTTGTACTAGATATCATATTTTAGGGGAGAAAATGAAAATGGACACTTGTTATGTTCATAGAGTTAAGTCAATGGTTATACATGTTTTGAAGATCATAGATTTCCCTATCTTCAAGTCTTTATGACATTCCGTTGGTTGCTATTGTTACATTTATATAGTCGTGGTACTGTTTGTGGCCTTCGTATTGTTCATAATGTGTCAACTTTCTATGATGCATCGGTGCACACTGTTGATAATATATTTTGAATGTATCACATAACGCACATCGATCCTTCCTGTGACGTGCTAGAGGTGAGACAGTTGAGGTCGTTGTGTTGTGATGGCACCAGTTTGTAGCAGTGGTACATTTGATGCAGTTATACAGTGCAGTGATCGAATATATTGTGTTCATAATATATAGTCAAACATTGTAGGTATTAGTTATACAAAATAAATTACAATGCAGTGATACATCATAATGAATTTGCTGGAGACAAATAAAAATAGAGCATTTTCATGATTTTCCAACTTTTGATCTCAGGACATTTTCAATTACATAGTCCCAAAAATAGAAGCCAGAACCTGTCCGAAACTCTTGATACATAGTTTTATATGAAGGGATGTAAGAAATGAAAGTGGTACATTGCAGTGTTATACAACATATATATTACACCCATATTTACACTACTGGTAGTGGTATAAACATTAATATTGCATTAGAAACGGACCAGTGTTCGTTTCTAATGCATCATGATAACATCTTCCCTATGATTATTGGGTACTTATACTCACTGTTGTTTAACATAGTTGCAGAAGCACTGCAAGTATGTTGATGAAAGCATCCTTATTCATCCTCTTTTATTGTCTCACCTCTAGCCTACATACTTTGTGATCTTTTCTGAAGCCTTTAGAATACGTTCCAAAGGTTCCTTCTTTCTGGGAGTATGATGCTCAAGGTTGTTGTTATCTGTTATTCTAACAAAAGGATGTTTTTTATCCTCTATCATGTTACTTTTTTAATGTTTGTTGTGATCATATTTGCAAGGAACTGAAGTCATGTCCCAAGTGACACACATCTGTACACCGATATGCATCCAGGGGACAGCTCTGTAGAGTCATTTCTGCTGATAACTGATGTCTGTCTTAGTTCTGCAATTCTCTGACTTCCCTAAACGAGACAACAGCTGTTGCAGATTCATCTCCAGCAGTGTTTGGCTTTAAGCATTAACGCTAAGATGTGCTTATCCTAACAATCATGTTGAAAATTTAGGGGTCATTGAAACATGAAAACCTCACAGATCCAAGGTCTCCACTTTAATTTCAAACACTGTCCAGTTATTTGATACAGTACAGGGGTGGTCGGGTAGCCTAGTGGGTAAAGCGTTCGCTCGTCACGCCGAAGACCCAGGTTCGATTCCCGACATGGGTACAATGTGTGAAGTTCATTACTGGTGTCCCCGTCGTGATATTGCTGGAATATTGCTAAAAGCGGCGTAAAACCATACTCACTCACTCTCTGATACAGTACAGGTAGTGGAGCATTTGTGAATATTTAAAAAAAAAATTGTATTGTAGTCATGGTAATCACATTTGTCTATTTCCCTGTAATGAAACGATGACTTTACATGTATATACACACCATTTCCAAATGTGTAAAACTGAAGTTATCTCCCTTTCCCCAGCAACCCTTGAATTGCTAACCAAACTCATTCACTGGATTCAACGTATTCAGAATACAAGCTTCATTATAATCATATGTACAACTATCTACTTTACCTCTTGTAGTTATTTCTGATTGATGTTTATATAAAATGAACAATAATTCATTATTTACCATATTAACATGGATGCAGTTTTCCTATTACCACCTTCAAAGTAGATCCACATGATGTTGATATTGAGTATCATCAGTTTTGAAGTATGTAGCATTAAAATCAAATCAACTGATCACAAATCTCACTGGGCATTACATTAACCTATCACTATAAATTGATAGTTAGCAGAGTGAATAAGAATATTTTTAATCTAATTTTCCTTCGATTTGAGGATAAATTTACAATGTTCTAGCTTTCATGAGTGTATGTGATTCATGAATACTAGAGGTGTCATAATATGGCTGGCTACCTGATGTATCAATACATATTCATTATTGTGATATTTCTATAACAAAATGTGTCATAATATGGCTACCTGATGTATCGATACATATTGTGATATTTCAGTAACAAAATGTTACATATCACAATACTATAGGTTTGCAAGGTTTTTGCGAGAAATTGTCCATGGGTCATTTGACCTGGCTGACAGAGGTTCTTGCTACCAACCAGTTGTATGTTTAAGATTGCATGATTAATTTCAGGTTATTCTAATATTACTAATATTCATTATGCAATCAGATTTTGCATTTTGTTTCAACGGTCACCCAACACTAGGCCCAGTAGTTATCAGGCAGTGCTATTTGAGAACTACATGTAATTATTATTGTTTTGATAATTGGTACAGAATTCAAAACATGAATCTATACTGTTGTAACATGTATTGTATTGGCACATTTAAAATCGCGATACCAGGGTTAGAAATGAATTGGTTTCTACAGTCCTCCTAAAACAATCAGTTACAGAGTTGTTATCTACCAAATGGACAATGTGGTAGTCCACTAGAAAATATTACTAATCCTTCCCTAATCCTAGATTAGTTGACTTCATTTGAACCCTGGATACCTGAATAAATTGTTACATATAAAAACTGTAGCATGACATCCCTAATGAATACTGTACCAAACTGTAGCATGACATCCCTAATGAATACTGTACCAGACTGTAGCTTGGCATCCTTTATGAATACTGTACCAGACTGTAGCTGACATCCCTAATGAATACTGTACCAGACTGTAGCTGACATCCCTAATAAATACTGTACCAGACTGTAGCATGACATCCCAAATGAATACTGTACCAGACTGTAGTTGACATCCCTAATGAAAACTGTACCAGACTGTAGCTTGGCATCCTTTATGAATACTGTACCAGACTGTAGCTGACATCCCTAATGAATACTGTACCAGACTGTAGCTGACATCCCTAATGAATACTATACCAGACTGTAGCTGACATCCCAAATGAATACTATACCAGACTGTAGTTGACATCCCTAATGAATATTGTACCAGACTGTAGTTGACATCCCTAATGAATACTGTACCAGACTGTAGCTGACATCCCTAATGAATACTGTACCAGACTGTAGCTGTCATCCCTAATGAATACTGTACAAGACTGTAGCTGACATCCCTAATAAATACTGTACCAGACTGTAGCATGGCATCTCTAATGAATACTGTACCAGACTGTCTCATGACATTCCTAATGAATACTATACCAGACTGTAGCTGACATCCCAAATGAATACTATACCAGACTGTAGTTGACATCCCTAATGAATATTGTACCAGACTGTAGTTGACATCCCAAATGAATACTGTACCAGACTGTAGTTGACATCCCAAATGAATACTGTACCAGACTGTAGCATGGCATCTCTAATGAATACTGTACCAGACTGTCTCATGACATCCCAAATGAATACTGTACCAGACTGTATCATGACATCCCTAATGAATATTGTACCAGACTGTAGTTGACATCCCTAATGAATACTGTACCAGACTGTAGTTGACATCCCAAATGAATACTGTACCAGACTGTAGTTGACATCCCTAATGGATACTGTACCAGACTGTAGCTTGGCATCCTTTATGAATATTGTACCAGACTGCAGGTGACATCCATAATGAATACTGTACCAGACTGTATCATGACATCCCTAATGAATATTGTACCAGACTGTAGTTGACATCCCAAATGAATACTGTACCAGACTGTATCATGACATCCCAAATGAATACTGTACCAGACTGTAGCATGACATCCCTAATGAATACTGTACGAGACTGTAGTTGACATCCCTAATGAATACTGTACCAGACTGTAGCTGACATCCCTAATGAATACTGTACCAGACTGTAGTTGACATCCCTAATGAATACTGTACCAGACTGTAGCTGACATCCCAAATGAATACTGTACCAGACTGTAGCATGGCATCCCTTATGAATACTGTACCAGACTGTAGTTGACATCCCTAATGAATACTGTACCAGACTGTAGCTGACATCCCAAATGAATACTGTACCAGACTGTCTCATGACATCCCTAATGAATACTGTACCAGACTGTCTCATGACATCCCTAATGAATACTGTACCAGACTGTCTCATGACATCCCTAATGAATACTGGAACAGACTGTCTCATGACATCCTTTATGTATACTGTACCAGACTGTATCATGACATTCTTAATGAATACTGTCTGTATTATTATCACTGCTTGTTTCTCTAAGTCGACTACAGAGTTTCTGATGTTGGTGCTACCAAGGTGCTATATGTTTAAACCTCCTCAGAGATCATTGGCAGGTTAGCCGATAATTTCATGCTTAAGTAAATTGTTCATGCCAAATATATAATGAAACACAGCATTTCAGACTGTCAAATGATGAAGATTTTGTAGATTGAGGATTATTTTATTGAAGTGACCTTTACAATGTTGACCAAGCCAAATATTGATCGCTGCTTGTAATTGATACACATAGTATGTCAGTCTCACGTCAGATGGAAACAGTTTGAGGTGTGTACTGTTTATATTTTTAAAGTGACCTTTTGGATGCCTTAACACCAAAGATATTGTAAATTCTTCTTATACGAAAGTAAGATGATCTATCTGCATCATAAATAATTATTTTTGCAACTTGACTGCCCACCTGTAAGTGATCTACATAATGTCACTAGTCTGCCCTGAACTGGACTTGTGATGGACTAGCAGCGTTATGCTTTTTCAAAGCCTGTCTCGTGGTCTTGTCCCTGTATCCCATGTTGCGAGGCTTCAATAGCCAGGGTTCCAGAGAAAATTCTTTGAGTCATTGAGTATTCACTCACATGCTATAATTCACATTGGGTATTCATGGTTTTTCTTCGAGTATGCCATGCACGTTTGCTGTAGTCTAGGTATTTTTAAACCAGTGATAAAACATAATGCTGTTTGTATGCAGTTTCAGAGGACAATTTGTGCATTATTCACTGAAGTAGAGTTCATGTATTTATGACATTTATGATGCCTGTGGTCATTAATAAATATCTGTAAAGATATACAGGTATGCACACTGAGTAGGCTACATTGGATAGTTCATGTGATTACAAACAGTATTGTTATACTATTGTTTTTTTATTTAGTTTTGATTTGCTGCCTATTTTGTACACAACTCAAAATTAATTGGGTAATCTTTTATGTGATATTGCAGTTTATCTAGAGCTCTGAATATTGCTGTCCATTGTGCAAAGTTCAGTGTATGGGACCAGGACTACATACAGAGCTCCTTCAAACCAACCTCAGGACTGTTTCTGTGTTATTTCACTGTGCAGGGACTAGCATTAATGTTTAATTTTTGTTTTATTAAATCAATTTTGTTTGGGAAATTGTTGATAAATATAAACACATAGAGGTACAAAGACTGTTGTATCACTTCATCTATAACATGTACCTTTTAAAGACAATTTAAAAGAATAATTTGTGAAACCATACAGTTTTTGTAACCCTGTTTACAGATTTCCTTGGTAATAGTGAGAGATCTAAAACTTTGCTTAGAATAGATAAAAGCAACTGTAAACAGATCATAGCTTATGTACTCATATCACACCTGCTGTAATCTCATAGTTGCTGAGATTCCATAATCACATCCAAGATTTCTTAGTGACAGTCAGACATTCCATAGTGACAGTCAGAGATCCCATAGTGACAGTCAGAGATTCCATAGTGACAGTCAGAGATCCCATAGTGACAGTCAGAGATTCCATAGAGATCCCATAGTGACAGTCAGAGATTCCATAGTGGCAGTCAGAGATTCCATAGTGGCAGTCAGAGATTCCATAGTGGCAGTCATAGTGACAGTCAGAGATCCCATAGTGACAGTCAGAGATTCCATAGTGACAGTCAGAGATCCCATAGTGACAGTCAGAGATTTCATAGTGGCAGTCAGAGATTTCATAGTGATAGTCAGAGATTCCATAGTGGCAGTCAGAGATTCCATAGTGGCAGTCAGAGATCCCATGGCATGCATAGTAACATCAGATTTCATCATGACCGACAGATACCTCAAAGTGGCCATCAGTTTTCATCGTGACAGATCTCACTGACAGATCTCACTGACAGATCTCACTAACACTGACTTATTATTTGGTAATGTGAGAATTCTGAATAAATACCCAATGTTGATGTAAATGGTGCAGCATGGTGACAATTTCGTCCATTAGAGTTATTTTACCTGCACTGAAATAACACAGACAGCGATGTCTAATAATCACTTACAGTAGAGTTTGATGAGAACAGTTGATCTTTCATTAAACCTTTTTAAGTGAGACTTCTATTTTGTGTAATACTTTAGCCCAAAGGATATATTTCTGCTTATTATGTTTACCGAGATCTATTTAATATATTGTTTTGTCAAACCATCCTTGTGATATTATTGTTGTCAAATATGTCCAAATGTCAGATTTATGTCTGAAATATTCAGACACAGATATAGTGTATCTGTTGGTGTTTAGTATTCAGCATTGCATGGCAATTATGTGATGTACTTTATCATTCCATTGTCTTATATATATATATATATATATTAAATGATATTTGTGTTTATGTAGCAAGCCAAAAAACTGGATGTATAGTAATTTTATATTGTCCTGATATATTCTATTTTATTTATAACATTTTAAAAGGAGAGCTAGATCCAAAGGGAAGCAGTGTCATATGGCTTCACATTTAGAAAGTTGTTTTCCACAAAATCAAGAATTCTTAAGTAAATTTGACTTGTTGATGTCACAGATTGTTTAAGAAAGATGAAAATTGAAATAGGAATGACACCTCTGAGGTGTGGAATTTGAAATAAAAATACTATCTCTCCCTCAATTTTTGGAAAATATTGTTTTACTACAACTTAATAAGATGTTATTGCAGATTTTTGAAATCTCACCTTGTTGGTTTTTCTGTCACTGATGTTTTTACCGAGGTTTGTTAATTATTGTGTGTAGTGGACATACCATCCATGTTGGTTTATAATGATGTTTGTACTGAACTGTGTTGTAAATGCGGCCATGTTCATTTATTTTACAGGGGGCACGGGTGGCCCAGTCGTCTAAGGCGCCGCGATTCGCTGTGCAGAGTTGCGTCCCTTGGGCACGCCAGAAACCTATGATTGTGGGTTCGAATCCCGCTTCGCCCCCATTATGTTTCTAGGTTTGTCAGCACCATACCCGTGCTCGTGGGTTTCACCGAAGTGGTAAACGTCTGAGGCCTGCATCACTTCGGGCTTTCCTCCCACATTAAGCTGACACGCCGTGATATAACTGGAATAATGTTAAAAGCGGCGTTAAACCCAACTCACTCACTCACTCACTCATTTATTTTACACTGATGTTTTTGATGATCTGTGTTGTGCATTTATTACATGGCGGCCATGTTGGTTTATCTGAAACTGGCCTTTTTACTGAGCTGTGCTATTTTGCATTTATTGCATGGCAGCCATGTTGCTTATTCTAACACTGATGTTTCTACTGATCTGTGTTAATGTGCATTTATTACATGGCGGCCATGTTGGTTTCTCTAACACGTCTAACACTGATGTTTCTACTGATTCGTGTTATTACTCACTTATTATATGGCGGCCATGTTGGTTTCTCTAACACTGATGTTTCTACTGATTTGTGTTATTACTCACTTATTACATGGTGGCCATGTTTGTATATCTGAAACTAGTCTTTTTACTGAGCTGTGCTATTTTGCATTTATTGCATGGCAGCCATGTTGCTTATTCTAACACTGATGTTTCTACTGATCTGTGTTATTGTGCATTTATAACATGGCGGCCATGTTGGTTTCTCTAACACTGATGTTTCTACTGATTCGTGTTATTACTCACTTATTACATGGCGGCCATGTTTGTATATCTGAAACTAGTCGTTTTACTCAGCTGTGCTATTTTACATTTATTGCATGGCAGCCATGTTGCTTGTATAACACTGATGTTTCTACTGATCTGTGTTATTGTGCATTTATTACATGGCGGCCATGTTGGTTTCTCTAACACTGATGTTTCTACTGATTCTCGTGTTATTACTCACTTATTACATGGCGGCCATGTTTGTATATCTGAAACTAGTCTTTTTACTCAGCTGTGCTATTTTACATTTATTGCATGGCAGCCATGTTGCTTGTATAACACTGATGTTTCTACTGATCTGTGTTATTGTGCATTTATTACATGGCGGCCATGTTGGTTTCTCTAACACTGATGTTTCTACTGATTCTCGTGTTATTACTCACTTATTACATGGCGGCCATGTTTGTATATCTGAAACTAGTCTTTTTACTCAGCTGTGCTATTTTACATTTATTGCATGGCAGCCATGTTGCTTGTATAACACTGATGTTTCTACTGATCTGTGTTATTGTGCATTTATTACATGGCGGCCATGTTGGTTTCTCTAACACTGATGTTTCTACTGATTCTCGTGTTATTACTCACTTATTACATGGCGGCCATGTTTGTATATCTGAAACTAGTCTTTTTACTCAGCTGTGCTATTTTACATTTATTGCATGGCAGCCATGTTGCTTGTATAACACTGATGTTTCTACTGATCTGTGTTATTGTGCATTTATTACATGGCGGCCATGTTGGTTTACACTGGGCTGTGTTATTGTGCATTTATTACATGGCGGCCATGTTGGTTTACACTGGGCTGTGTTATTGTGCATTTATTACATGGTGGCGATGTTAGTTTACACTGGGCTGTGTTATTGTGCATTTATTACATGGTGGCGATGTTGGTTTCTACTGAGCAGTGTTATTGTACATTTATTGCATGGCAGCCATGTTGAGTTGTATTACAAGAATGTCTACTGATCTTTGTTATTGTGTGTGTTGTACAAGGTGGCCATATTGGCCATGACCTCCTATATACAAGTGCTACCTAAAGAGCCTCACATATTTGCTGTTACATAAATACTATATTTCTATTGTTTTTATATAGTCCTGCACTCGTGGCCTTATGTCTCGTACATGTATACACACACTGACGTTTACACAACTTTGTAATTCGCATTTTGCACCTACAATTTGATACAGTATATTTTTCAAGTTTTTTAAACTTTCATACTGTATGTTATAAACATTTTGAGCACAACTCTTATTGATGTATTATTCCCATGTTTGTTATTTGCCTTTCCCTTTTGATGTATACAACTAAACTTTTGACATGTCAGATGTGTCAGTCAACATAAAAATACACTTGACATGAGAATAAGTTTTGTCTATCATGGAAAGATAAAAAAATATACCTATCAAAATTGGAGTGGAATATCTTATCTTATCTGACAATCTTTCATCAAATGATTATACAGTGTTCGAAATTAAGCATGAAATGCAAGGGGTCTCCAGACCCAAGTGTTAAGAGTGAAAGATATAGATGATCCCTTGATTCAAGTACTATAGTAGTAAACATTAAAGACCCCGGGACCACTTAACTTCGAACACTGATTATATCTTTTGGGAATTATTGCATGTATCCCTTGTGTGATCATTATATTAATGAATGCTGTTCCAGTAAAAGTAACTTGATGAGTTGTCATATTTACCTTTGCTGATTGAGTATATTTACTATTTAGCACAAGCCACCCGAACCTTGGGATATTTGAAGTCCTGTGATCATATTGTGTATTTTAATGCAATTGACAACATTTAGCTTCAGATTCTGTTCTCGCCCAATTCAAAAAGTGTTCTACTGTTGTACATGTTGTACTGCCCTCTACTCTTTTTGTCAATATTGACATGGCAGTAAAAATAATAGATCGAATGTTCTCTAGGGCTGTGACGATACACCAACTGTGCAATCTGATACGTATCATGATACCTTGCTCACGATCTGATATGTATCATGATACGTGCATGTGCTGTTATCTGTGGTGCATAAGCCATCTTTTTCAAAGACAGGTTGGCCAAATAACTGACATACCCATGATTTACAGTTGGTAGTGTCAAGTATGGTGGAATGGATGAAAATATTTATGTTTTCACAACTAATTTTCACTAGTAATTAGTGTTTAGTGTAGCAGTTATTAAAGCAAACATTTAATGCAAGTGTCAATATTTTTTTACTTAGTGTGCGACATTGATAGATACTTGTATTGAGAAGCCAAAAATTGTGATACAACGGTGCAAGGGTGTATCGTACCACTACTAATGTTCTCCTACTCTAACATCATGTTGGTGAGTTCCTCTATCTGCTTGAGGATAAGACAGCTGGTGTTGTGCAACCTTGTCAGATGAACGATTTCTCAATGTCACAAAGAAAATTCAATATTTTAATCCCCTACATCTGTACATTAATGTAGCCAAAGATGTAGATGACAACTGATGCATTCGTACATCACAAGTTGATTTGCAAGATAATATAACTATTCACAACAACAGGCAGACCATGGCCAGTGGTCTTTGTCACGATTTGCAATGCATAGCTGCATCCCCATGGCATGCTAAATAGCTGTCGATGTGGATTCGAAAAAATCCCAGATACGCCCGATTATGTTTCCCATGCTCTTTGGTTCCGCCAAAGTGGTAAATGTGTTATACCTGCATCACGTCAGGATCCCTTCCACATCAAGCTGACAACCATGATATAACTAAAATACTGTTCAAAACAGTGTTAAACCAAACCCACTCAATCACACAGAAATAATCTCAGTCCATCTATTGTCATCTTTCATAAATAAGACACTGTGAGATTGTAGTGATTTTACTTAAAGATGCTTGAAGTGTTGTCAGATTAGCATTAAGCTACAGCTTTAACAAATAGAGCAGACTTCAATCCCAGTGAAAAATCAAACTTGTTGAGATGCAAAATCAAAGACTTTCTGTCAGTATTACATTTTACTGTTTCTGGCTCTACATGTGTTTGCATATGACACTATTGATGGTGGAGAAACAGCATTTATTCTACATGTTCTATTTACAAGATGTTTTTGTCATTGTCTTTGGTGCTATCTGGTGCTTCTAGTGCACACTGTGTAGTATTGGATTCTCCAGGTGTTGTAGTTTGTTGTTGATTACAAGTATCAGTTTCATGTATATGTCATGGCGATCCATTGGCAGCAGGGTTGGTTTGAGTGTCAAGATGCACGTGTTACTGGGATTTATCTAGGAATCTAAACCTTGTGCCCCTGCCACGGAAATTAGTGAAAAATCATAATTTTGTTCAGAGATATTTGAACATTGCTATAACATAAAACAATCATTTAAACCTCCTCCTCTTGTATTGGTCGTGTTGTCAGTACAATACAAGTCACCTCCACAAAGTCATACCATTAGTTCTAACTATATGACACATATACATATCCCCGTGTTGTCTCGTACAGCTTGTGACAGGGCTCGGTAGTTGGATTGGGTGTGTCATGTGTTGAAGTCATTGCTTGTCATGCAACATAATATTACAGCCCACATACTGAGCTGCATGAGAGGCAGCATGGTCAATACTTCATGGGCTTGCATGCTCTTTTCCTCCATCATCCGTGATGCGGTGTGGTCATGACGAGTGCCTATTTCAGGTCAAAACAGATGAACTGTTTATGGACCTTACCTACAGTGATGTCGTCCTATTGTTCTTAAAGGGGAAGTGTACACGCAAAAATCACTTTCTTTCTTTTTCTAAACAAAACGCAATTTTAGAATTAGTTAATGTCTGTGTTTGAAAATGTAAACTCATTTTTTTCACAGTGAAAGTAGGAAGCTCACAATAGTGTGAAAATGATATGCCGTTATGAGGCCTTCGTTTTTCGAGCTAAACAGGCCTGAGTTATCCCCCTTAGATTATGACGTAATTGGTGCCAATTCAACTGGGTCCCTGTCTATTCTGAACGCAAAAGATATCAAGTACAAGTTTTCGGTAAAACAACATGGCCTACGACACACTCCGGCGCAGTGGTGACTCAGCATAACACAATTCTGGCTGGCATCTGAGACGCTAGAATCACAAAACTGTACCTACACCACGTGAAGCGGCTCTAACAAAGCATGATGACGTCATAATGTTTATCAATTGGCACCAATGACGTCATATTGCAAGGGGCATAAGCCATGGTGTTTTTGTTATGGAAATAGAACACTTGGTAAATGTGAAAAATATAAATCCTTTTAATGCAAAAAATATGTTAATTAAATATGATGTTTTTATATTTTTGTCTATGACACTTCTATGTTAACACTTTTAATGTGGAAAAAGTACAAGAAAAATTGGTTCATTTCCGTGTGAACTTGCCCTTTAAGGGTTCTTTAAAGAGTGTAAAGTCTGTCATCTGCTAGTATCCATACGGAGGACATCCATACCCTTGACTTTCTAACATGACTGAAGAGTGTTACCACCAAAGATTTATGATCATCGTGTTAAACATGCATCTAATGTTGATATTTTGACTGGTAAAGAGTCACAGTTTTTTACATAAATATTTCCAGGGTGCAAATAGAGCCTGCAACCTCTCATATCATGTTTTGTATTGTAACCTACTGTATCCTAAGTAAGTTATAACACTCCTCCTGGATTCTAGTTGAAAATACAAGACCTTGAACTTGTTTAATTCTCTTCCTCATGGTTTTAAATTTTCAACCCAAACTAGGAAGACATGTTTTAACTTTAACACATGACCCATTGAAGGCAAGTTAGCCGTACACTGTGCATCAACTTTGTGTTAACATTTTTTCACGAGAAATATTGTTTTTTGTGTGAATTGTTCTGGGTTCTTTTTGTTTATTGAAAGTAAGTATGATCGTCAACAAAGGATATGTTGCAGGCACATTTATGACAAAGAACCAAGTGTATAAAACAATATGAGAATGGGCTATTGAGACACATAGAATTATTGTGTACAAAGTGTCTGAATCAAGGCTTGAGATGGTGAGGGAAAAGGGAATGGTTGGGTACAAAGGATACAATTAAGTAATCCTGGTAACAGGATTTTATGCAGGACAAGGAATATAGCAAATGCCTTATTTAAAGATATCTATTATCGGATTTCAATCCTTTTGTTTAGTCTTTATAATCTAGGAGTTCCTTTTATGGCCTTGGAGCACCTTCACGACCTTAGGGCTCCTTTAATAATCTTGGAGTTCCATTCATTAATACGTTTTATTGATATTTGAATTCAGATGTTGAATAGGAGAGATACCTGTTCAGAGTTAGGTGTTTTACATATACATGAGAATTGCTTTTTTGTGCTTCTAAAAACTGTTATGTGACAAATACCAACTTTGAGATAAGGGTACAAAAGTGTATAGTCAAGTCAGTGCTGGGACTCAATGGTTCAAGGTAGTGCCATCTCAAGATTAGTAGTCAAATTGTTACACCCGTGAAGATCCGGGGTAGAATAGGTCTTCAACAACCCATGCTTGACGTAAAAAGCGACTATGATTCTCGTAAGAGGTGACTAAAGGGATCAGGTGGTCAGGCTCTCTGCTTTGGTTGATGCATGTCATTGTATCCCAATTGCATGGATCGATGCTCATGATGTCAATCAGTAGATTTTCTGGTCAAGACTTGATTATTTATGGAACACCTTCATATAAGATGGAATATTGCTGAGTGTGGCGTTAAACAACAAACAAACAAACAAACAAACATTATTTGTATCTATTTCGTGAGAACTGAAGAATAGGTTTGAGATATTGGAACATTTGAGAGTAGGATTCCGACTGTATGAATACCTTGAGTCGGTCCCATATTAACGTTCATTTTGTTCCTAGTCATAGTAGCCAGGGTAGCCTAGTGGTTAAAGCGTTCGCTCATCACGCCGAAGACCCGGGTTCGATTCCCGACTTGGGTACAATATGTGAAGTCCATTTCTGGTGTCCCCCGCTGTGATATTGCTGGAATATTGCTAAAAGTGTCGTAAAACCATACTCACTCACTCGCTAGTCAGATGGATCATTCCTCGTGTCACTAGTTTGCCTGGTGCATCATATCACAGCTGGAGGGCATATTATATAAAATGCGTTCCCTCAGGTTTGTAAACTTTGTGATATTATTGGTATATCCAATATGAAAATAGGGGACTGAGTCATTTGTGTCATCCACAGTGGGTAATGCATGACTAACATCACGCCTCTGAAACCTCACATTTGATGAAGCAGGCATGTGGAGGTTCTGTGTCCATGTCATTCCAACAAAGAAATTATGCAACTTTAAACTCCATGGTCTGGATAGTAATGCAACACAAAACAAAATTCCATTTTGATAGTATTGCAACTGTAAACCATGCCAATCTAACTAGATATTAATGCATTGCCAAAGCATATCAAAGGAGGATGAACTCCTTGTCGGAGATAAGTGTGTGAGTTCCACTTGCTAATCTTAATCATTAAATTATTTGCCCGACCAAAGAAAGTTGACCAAATAGTGAACACTATTATGATCAATCTGAAGTATGCAGCTGTGATAAAATCAGAACAAGAATCCAATTATACTTCAAAACTAGTTTGGACTTGTCTGATCAATATACATGTGTCAAGGGACCAGTGACAAAATGATCCATAAATGTTGCCTGGGTTAGTTTGACATTCATTTTCTAAATAGCTACTTCTAACTTTGACAAACGCATAAAATGTCTGAGTTGAAAAGATATTATTAATCAAACACAGCTATTTGATTGTTTTTTGTAGGTATACTTTTGTAAAGTTTATGGTTAGATTAGGGCTAAAACAAGAAAATTATGGTGAAATAAAAGCAAAAGGAGGTATGAGCATGTTTATGTCATGAGTAGATATATTTGATATCATCATAATGACAGGAATAAACTTCTGGTAATGTATTGTAAGCTCAGCATAATTGGCAGAGACATATGTGTTTCAAGTTGAGAGTCCTCTTTCAGTGACACTCCTCCTCCTACCTCCTCCACCCATCCCTGCCCATAAGCTTCCAGCTCAACCAGCAGCACCTGTATGCACTTCAGTGGTTCCCTCTCAGACAGGACCTTGCTGGTCAGGAACCCTAACAATCCTTCTTAGTCCCAAGCTCTGTACCAAAGCAGCGTGAAACCACACACACACACACACACACACACACACACACACACACACACACACACACACACACTCACTCACACACATTCACACACACACACACACACACACACACACACACACACACACACACACACACACACACACACACACACACACACTCTCACTCTCACTCACTCACTCACACTCACTCACTCACTCACTCACTCACTCACTCACTCACTCACTCACTCACTCACTCACTCACTCTGCTATAGAGAGTCCCAGTACAGGGAATGTGTTCATGACAATGAGGTGAAAACGAAAGTCTCTGGATTTGCAAGGTTTTCCTGAATTTATGTCAGTCCCTACCCTTCTTGATGGATCTAACTGAATGTATCTGTGGCCTTTACGAAACACTATTTTTTCTATGTCTTTACAAGTGTTTATTCCGATATTGTGCCATCTGTTTGACTTTGACATTCCTGAAATAACATGCCCAACCAGACCATATCTACCAGCTAAAGGATTGCCAAATGTTGCAACTTCCAGTGATTGATGAAAATGGACAGCTGGTGCATAGTCTTAATACTTGTGTCGCAAGCTCCGACGTTCATACAGTTTGGCCCTCACTCTATAAAGGTTCATACTCTAATGAACTCACACAAAGTGAAGGTCAATTCTTAATTGGGAAAAGGTTTACGACAGACTATTTCCAAATTGCATTTACGCTTGTTTAATAAAGATTAAAATAATCCCATTCTCACTATGCTAATTACATGATAGTTAAAATTAACTAGAAATTCTAATTGACAAACATATAGAAAGCAATTTAACTGGGAGAAGAGCATTTGGTGTCATGACCGTCATTGTTTGTAAAAATAACGGTCAGTCGTTTGCAAAAAGACAATTCCATGCATGAGTGTAAGCCAACTTGAGGCAGAAAAGGGTAGAGAGAGCTCCTTGAACTCTGTCAAGGAGCTATTGCTGTGAGGAGCTTGGGCATTGCTAAAAATGATTGTAAGATGCAAAGTATCACATATGGGCATGGTTCTAAAAGATTCACACTTTAAGGAAACAGTTTTGCCTTCATGCCCATCCTGATGAAAACCATGCCTTTACACCATATAATTTTTAGGATAGAAACAAATGCAATGACAACACACAGGTATCATGGCTATTATAGCCATGATTACACTTGTTCTTGAATATATCCTTTAATTGTCCTTGTTTTTGTGTACACATTATTCCCCTGTAATTGGTGATAAAATTGAATTGGTGAAGTGTTATGAAATAATTGTTGTTAAAAATCACTGTGAAAGAAAATGAAAAAAACAAACTTTTGATGTGTGATGATTAGTGTTGACTATTTTTACTACTGGGGTCTATAATTATGTGTTCTACTGTCCATAAATTGTTGACTTTGACTTAAGCACAAAGGCTTTGCTCACTCCTTGTATGCTCAAGAGAAAGCATCGAAATCTTCAATGCAAACAGAATTACTTCTGATCAAAAGTGGTAAAGTCCATGAGTTTCAGGCCATGATCGAAATCAAATTGGATTTAACTTTTTAAACCAAATTTTGTCTGATTTTGCACTTATTACCCGTTTCATTTAGGAAATCCGTCAGCTACATTTATATAGTTTTGTATTCATCTATTTCTATCTTGTGAGTTTTCTTACAAAATAAATCTCTGTAAAACTGTTGTTATTGCTGCTGTTGTTATTTTTCAGTGTGGACTTGGGTCACAAATAGGTGTCCAGCTTGTGTCTTGTGAAGATCCGGGTTATGACTGGTCTTCAGCAACTCATGCTTGTAAGAGGCGACAGAGGATCGGGTGGTCAGCCTCGCTAACTTGGTTGATGCATGTCATCCCAATTGCGTAGATCAATGATCATAATGTCAATCAATGGCTAGTCTGGTCCAGACTCAATTATTTGCAAAATGCCCTCATTAGCCTGAACAATGCAGAGTGCAGTGTTAAACAACACATGCGCGCGTGCGCACACACAACACTCAAGGTTGTTGGGGATGACTGAAATAGGTTCTTTCATTTAGATTTGCCTGTTCCAAACTATTTGCAAATGTTGCTGTGATAATCCCATTCAAGTTTATCCATAGCGTAATATATCCATTCTTTTATGAGGAATATAGATGGAAATGTAAAACTCGGATAATCAACGATGTGATATGGCTGATATATGTAATGTATACTGAACAACAAAAGTTCCTGTGACATTGAATAAGATTCAATGTAAAGTTATGTTTTTTTATCAAATCTGAAACAATTTCGGTTTGCAACAGATAAAAGATACCTGTAAGGGTTCAAATGGTTCAATTTTCCATACTGACTTCGGAAAAGGCGTGATTTCATAAACAAACATCAACAAGCCACAATGTCAATTTACAAATCAATAGCGTGTGTGTCCACCTCTGGGATGCAAGCAACACATCTTCGTCTCATGGAATGGACCAGGCGTCACACAGTCCTGTTGGATATCTGTCCATATCTGCTGGAGCATGTTTCGAAGTTCCTGGAGTGTCTGTGGAACACGTGGCTGACGTCGAAGGCGCCGATTCATCTAATCCCACATGTGCTCGATTGGTGAGAGATCAGGGAAGCGAGTCGGCCAGGGGATGACATTCATGTTGTTTTGTTGAAGAGAGTCCTGAACAAGTCGAGCAATATGAGGCCGGGCGTTGTCATGTTGAAAGGTAATGCCTGGGCAATGACGACGATAAACCGGTAGAACAACAGGGCCATAATCTCGTCGCGGTAGTGCTGTCCATTGAGATTTCCCTCTACCACTATCAAACGGATCCTCTGTCTTGCTGTAATCCCACCCCATTCCATAACGCTGTCGCCCCCGATCCGATCTTCTTCCATGACACAATGATTGACGTAACGTTCACCTCGACGTCGGTACACTGGAATCCGTCAATCGCTGTGGCTGAGGTGAAAACGAGACTCGTCAGTGAATAGAACTTGTCCCCACTGCATTGCCGTCCAGTGTAGACGCTGTCTGCACCACTGTAGACGTGCTTGGCGGTGGTTTCCTGTCAAAATGGGACGTCTGGCGGGTCTTCTGACGACAATTCGAGGCGACGACGTACGGTTTGTGAAGATATTCGTCGAAGGCCAGGGATGCTTCTTGCAGTCACTGTTGCTGGCTGGAATCGATTTCGTAGGTGTGTTGTTCGAATCCAGTTGTCTTGTCGATTATTGGTTACGCGTGGCCTTCCACTCCAAGGATGATCTCTGACTGCATTTGTCTGTGGACGTAAAATTATCTTACAACATCACGTTGACTCGATCCTGCTTCAAGCATCTCAATGGCTTGCAGACGCTCATTTTCGGACAGGCGTGGCATTTCGTAATGTTGAATAATTGCGTGATTTTGTTGTTTTTCTGAGTGGTTGTCAGCACGATGCTAAACATTGCATAATGAATCCCGTTAAGGCACATGTTTTTATACCCATTCTTGGGTAGTGAAATGCATGATCCTTGCATAAAAGTCAACTTTTGCATGGAATACATGCTTTTCTGTAGCAGTTGCGTTTTTGTGACTTGATTCAATACATGTACTTCAATATTGAAAACCAAACTTTAATTGTTTGAAAAATACACTAAAATATTGTTGTCACAGGAACTATTGTTGTTGAGTATATTTGCTTATATTTGAGCTCTGCCACAGCTGCAATTGGGTTTCCACTGCCTGATATACCTCATGTGCAGACCTGATTTTTTCCTGACATATGATTGGATGACAATATGGAGTAGGCATCAAAGAGATTGTGCACATGATGACTAGAGTATTTATTATTGTTTTTCTTGTTTAACGCTGCACACAACATTACTCCGGGGAAGTGTCAGGAGAACGACCTTTGCGTATCTTTTGTCCAAATTCGAGGGAAAAGAAGGTCGCTCTGGTCATGCTGTTGAGCCTGGCACTCGTTTTGACCGATGTTAGTGAGTTTGTGAGTTGGGTTTAACGCCGCTTTTAACATTATTCCAGTTATATCACGGCGTGTCAGCTTAATGTGGGAGGAAAGCCCGAAGTGATGCAGTTCCAAGACGTTTACCACTTCGGTGAAACCCACGAGCAGGGGTATGGTGCTGACAAACCTAGAAACATAATCGGGGCGAACCTGGATTCGAACCCACAATCATAAGTTTCTGGCGTGTCCAAGGGACGCAACTCTGCACAGCGAATCGCGGCGCCTGAGACGACCGGGCCACCCGTTCCCCCTTGACCGATGTTATCTGAGAGGGGAACAATATAACAGAGAAAAGCTTTTGGCGAATGGCATATATTTGAAGGCATATACAAGTTTGTTCTAAATGGATAGCAGATCAGCAGTCTCATCGGCGAGCTCTACAAGTCAGTTGGTACATTTGAAAACTGCCCTCACTCTTGCGGTTTCTCCTCTTCCTTGGGGCCCCCAGCCGCCGGTGTCCCGGTATAAACTCTACCCCGTACCAATTCTCCCCCCGGAGATTTTATACCGGTACAGATTCTCCCCCGGCGAATCTGTTCTGAAATAAAATCTCCCCCGGGCGGATATATTTCGGGCCCCCCTCAGTATAAAGTCTCCCCCCTGATTATTCGGTTTGTTGCAATGTCTTTAAGTACTATATTCTTTAAATAGTTATCTTTAATGTAAGGTGGGTTACTTTAAAAAATAGATTATGAAATATGGTCATAATGAATTGATATTTCAGAATATTTTATTTGGTAACTGTACCTTCCATCCTAAAATAATTATAAGACATAATCATACCAAACAAAGGATGGGAGACAAGAGTCTCTACAGAACTTGTTGTTTCTAATACAGTTGTTGTTGTCTGTATACATTTTTTTAATATACCAGTTTGAGTCTACATGTGAACACAATCGATGGTTGAAATGTTAGTCTAAGAACAAAACATGAACTAATTCTAAAGAACTCTGATGTATAAAGTTACCTTCATCTTTGATTGACTGATGTATTTTCAATCTTTATTCAGCACTGAAGAGGCCACAGGCCTATAGTACGAAGCATTAAGTTTATGAATAAACTGTTATAAAGTATTCATAAAGAATCAGAGGTCATTTCAACTTACAAAATGATTGACATGGTCCTTTATAGAGCGAGGATTGGGCTGTTTTCCCATCCGATTGACTGATATTACAACATTCACATGGTTTAGAATGGTACAATGAATAAAGCATGCAAATTACACTAATACGCGATATTTCATAAGAAAATATCATATCTCCGTTGAAACATAAAACCAATATTTATGAGTCTACATATTGATATAAGACTTTATCACTGTATCCAATTCCAACATTTTAGATATAAACTTTCGGACAGTTCAGTTCAAAATTCTTCAACCTTTAATACATCACAGGGATTTGTAGCTAGACGAAGGGAATCTACAGTCATGACTGTGTGGTTATCTCCCAAAACCCCTACATCCCATTTCCCCTACAACCCAGTTCCCCTACAATTAGTTAAAACAACACGCGGCATTTACCTGTCTGGTATTATGAACTCACCTAAAGGAGAGATTAAGGTCTGGAGTAGAGGTAGTAGAAATGAAAGGGGTAGAGCTTTAGGGGATTAGGGGACTTAAAGGAAAGTTTAAAAAAAAAGAAGAATTAATGTAAGTGTAATGAAAGATGCCTGTATGGTGAGAAGACAATTTCTAGAAATTACAAAAATAACAATAGGAAGAAACAATTATTACACTGAGAAACTGAGATGTGACGATTTACAGTTGAGATGGCTAGGTTTAGTATATAGATACTTGAAACTGACTAACATGACGGCAGAACTAATGGGCATGGCCTCAGCCCTCCATAATCAAGAATCCAAAAAACAAAAAAAATCCTAATACTTACCGACTCCCTAAGTGGACTGCAAGCCCCCCAAAACAAAAATACCAAAAACCGACCTAAATTAATAAAGCAAATACTTAAAAGCTCCAACGACCTAACTAAGGCAGGCAAACAAATAACCTTCTTGTGGATACCCGCCCACGTAGGAATATACGGTAATGAAAACGCCGATAAAGCAGCTAAACTATCCCTCAAAATCCCAGAAATAAGCTTAAACTTACCCATCTCAAATTCAGAAATTAAAAGTGTAAACAAGCAAAAAATCACAAAAAAATGGCATAACCTATATCTAAACTCAAATAGCCAAATCAAAAAAGTGCTCAGCAAACCACTAACCAAACCAAAAATTCTCCATCCATCCAAAAAAATCGACAGAGTAATCACTAAACTCCAAACAGGACACACCAACCTAAATAACCACCTAAAAAAAATTAAAAAACACACTACAGGTAACTGCCCACACTGCAAACAACCAGAACCCCCCAGAACACGCACTCATCCACTGCACACACTACCTAACACATCGAACCGCATTACAAACCACCCTCAATCTAAACAAGGCTCTAACTCTAGAAGCAATACTAAACCCACAAAATAAACTAGAAAACTTCAAGGCCTTAGGCGTATTCTTAATAAAAACGGAACTAATAAAACGCATCTAAAAACACAATAACCTACCAAATCAAAATCACATAAACAAACAAACATCCACCATACCCAGCTCCCTTAGTTCCCCTCCCCAGTCCCATCGGCATCTATTCCAAATCTCAAAATTCCCAAATTCTATATAAGCAACCCCTAAAACCCCCCTCTTGGGTTGCACAGACCACTTTCGCCCCTTTCGGAAACACATTAAATGGCCTGGCCGGGCCCGTGTGCGAAATACGCATCAGTCGGAAAGCGCACGTTAAATCTCCAAAGTAAGTAAAGTAAGTACTAACATGACATCAACATGGCTGGTCTCCACAATGTTGAGTTTGTTATGTCACAGAGAGGAAAGCCCCAAGTCCTATTTGATGGTTATCTTCACACTAAGAACGTCGAGAGACTGACTTGCGTACACTGGTAGTGTGTCAAGTCCACATGTAGAGGAAGACGCACGACAGTAGGAACCGTGATGAGGAATGCTACAGAGCATAACCATGCCCCTGAGGATAGCCAGAAGGTCCGGTTTATGAGCACCCCGAGGAAGAGAGCGAGAGAAGAGTCAACCCCGATGCACACCCTCTACAACGACGAACTCTCCAACTTGAACAACGATGTGACAGGAATGATGCCATCCTTCCCCACCATGAGCAGCGCGTTGTACCGGCACAGACAGAAGACGATTCCTGTTTTGCCACAGACAAGATCGGAGGTGGATCTTCAGGATTCCTGGACGCAGACAGCAGATGGACGACCCTTTCTCCTGTTTGCTGACGGTGATGATGACAAGATTCTGGCGTTTGGCAGCCTAGAGAGTCCCGAGGCATTGTAGAGATTCTATACATGGATGGAACGTTCACTGCCTGCCCTGGACTGTGGAATCAAGTGTACATCATCCATGCAAGACTCGGAGCCACGACCTACCCCCTCATCTTTGCCTTACTCCCCGACCGTCAGACAGACACCTACTCAAGACTCTGGGATAAAGAGTGAATTGAACATTTGAGATGAAATTTATTATAATGTATTATGAATTTTGAAAAATGAACATTTTGTTATAATGTATTATGAATTTTGAATAAAATCGTAATCGTAATTAAATATTTATCTCAATCTATTCGTGTTTCTTGGGTTGTTCCATTGTATGAAATAGGTAACAGACTAGGGATTAGCAGTGCCATGGACCGTGAACTTTGTTGTCTTAAGCTGTAGGGGAAATGGGATGTAGGGGTTTTGGGAGGTTACCGACTGTGTGTGTTTTTTTTTATGAGAATGTTTTTTCACCGACCTTAGCGTGTAGGGGTGTGATGTCCTGGGCAGGAAATGACAGTGTTTTGACTACTCGTCTTTCATTAATTAACGTTATGGGCATCCCTAATTAACATTTACTAATTCATGTTAAACCAACACAGGATGTTTTCTGGAAGTGGACAATCGCGAATGTAATAGGGCTGACACGACATGTGTTAATAACTGTCCTAGAACTTCTTAAGTTACTAAACATTCTTTATATCTAACGACTAATATTATATCCACCTATATACCACTTTATTGTCTCATATTGCGGTAGTAAAGAAAACACAGTGCTCAAAGTGAAGCCCTTTTCACTCCACATTCTCAACATCGTCTCTATCAGAAGTGTTTGGCAACTATTGAACTGCATGGCAAGTATTTATAAAACGACCGGGGGAGGAAATATTCTGGGGGGAGATTTTATTTCGTAGGGTGGGGGAGAATTTATTTCGAGAGGGGCGGAACTGTACCGGTATAAATGACACAGGCCGCATGGAACTCTGGGTTGGAGAGTGTAGTTGTCGCAGCGCGCATTGATCCGGGAACCAAACCGGAAGTGACAGTTTGGACCGTCGCTTATATCATTTCAAAAGGAGAGTTATTTCCCTTTGGAACAAAAAGATTGCCCAATAGTCAGTGTTATAAGTCAATAATGATCGGTTAATCATCACACGAACAGTGATGATGGCGTTGAAACATGAACACATACAGTCGTGCTGTGACTCGTTTAATTGAATTTGTTCACTAACTTGTACTCCCAATTTATGCATCACACAATATGTTATTGCAAATTTCCATTTCATCTACCCTGAGCCTTTTTCCAATATTAAATGTTCAGCTCTTACCAGGAACGTCATAGAAAGTAGTATAGGTAATGGTGATTCTGCCGCAACCCCACTGGAGCCAGATTTATATACCTATACTGCTACTACAGGGGGATTTTTTTACGTGTAAACGCTGATGCGATTCAACGATCGTCATGAGATTAAGTTAAATTGACTCTAGCTCACCACTACCTTGAGTCAATCAATGATACCATAGAGGGAATTTTTAGCACAAAAACGATGATGAGACTAAACTAAATTGTAATGAAAATATTCTCTATTATTTTTACTCATACGCATACCATAATATTTTAACAAAGTGATATTCAACATTTTTACTAAGTTCTTCGTTCATTTTACTAGGAGACCAGACTATATACTCTTCTTGGTAATTGGAAAGAAACAATTGATGACCGTATTTGGTTGGTCTGACATCATTGATATAATATATACCTTGTGGTAATTCTCTCCATTTGATAATTTTGTCCCTGCGCATAAATGCTTCGATACCTTTTTCGAGTTCTTCCTTTGTTGGTTTGTAATTCTCCTATATTATATATTTATGTAAGCATTCGTTTAAATGAATGTATGATTTGTTATGCGGTGCGATCCAATGATAGGAAACAATCTATTTTTAATCTCCAACCAGTTCTTTGGTTTTGGCACGGAATAATTGACGCGCTTGTGTCCCCTGTTCTATGTACTTTTTTTCTCGTCTTCGCTAATACTACTGATCTTACGATATTAAGATCGAATCTCCTGCTTTATTGTGTTGTATTTGGTGAGTTCTGACAACACTGAACGAAAATCCTCCTCGGATATCTTACAATCAGCCAGTGCTGTTGAAATATGATCCTCAATGCTGTTCAACTTTGCTTCGGCGAGTATCGGGGGCACGGGTGGCCCAGTCGTCTAAGGCGCCGCGATTCGCTGTTCAGAGTTGCGTCCCTTGGGCACGCCAGAAACCTATGATTGTGGGTTCGAATCCCGCTTCGCCCCCATTATGTTTCTAGGTTTGTCAGCACCATACCCCTGCCCGTGGGTTTCACCGAAGTGCTAAACGTCTGAGACCTGCATCACTTCGGGCTTTCCTCCCACATTAAGCTGACACGCCGTGATGTAACTGGAATACTGTTAAAAGCGGCGTTAAACCCAACTCACTCACTCATTCGGCGAGTATCCGAATATTATCATGTTTTAATGCTTTCTTTGGCAACTTACGAGAAATAAATTTTATCGCTATTCCTGCCAGTCCAGAGACTCCAGCGGCTATTTCCATGTCAAGTACGATAGGCGTGGTGATTATAGTTGATAGTAAACCAACACCGGCTACACCGAGTCCCATGCCAGCCTTTACAAGCATACGTTATCAATGTACCTCGAGTACAAGCAAGTAATATCCATGTACTGGTACAGCATAGCATTATTATGAATATGAAATCACAACAGCACATTTTCTTTTTAAAACAGACAAATTGTGCGTTGATAATGCTTTAATCTCTACATTAACAATCCCGGAAGAAAACTAACCCCTTTGTTGCACCACTGTGCCCAAGCTTGTTCTATTATGCCAACAGTTCAAACTCGAGACCTAGCAACATATCCGATTACACTTGGCCCAGGCTGACCCTAGCGGGATTCCGTCAGTTCTCAATGCAATACTCACGCGGTAGTCTGTCTCCTAGGCCTGGTCCTGCGCCATGACTGTGGAATTTATATTTTTTAGGTATTCTGTTTTACTAAATTCCTAGGCAAGTCTAGATCATACTAACCAAGTCTAGTTTAGTTGATTCCATAACAGCAGAAGGAGAAATGTTCTTCCGAATAAAAAAAATATATTTTAAAGAAATGTTTTCATTGACTATGTGTTACTCTATCTGTCCCCAGATCCTAGAGAATATATTTGAAACGGACTCCAAGTAAAGAATGATTTGACAAGTCTAGATTGCCTAAGTTCCGGTCCTGAAATCAAGCATCGTTCTGGGATCCATTTGTATTCTATTGAGTAGATTTATAATTTTAACTACGTGAAATTGTATTTCTGGGATGTTGGTTGATTTTAGATGTGGGTATTTATAGATAACAAAAAAATATGAAATATATATTATTTATGATGTAGCTAAGGTATGTGCACGTGTAAAAACTGTAGTTTGTAGTCAACCAAAGAAGATATTCAACACTTTAGATTGTATATTGTTTTGAAATGTCTCGCCTCATGAACACGTTCCTTATTTCAATATTGTATTCAATTCCACCCATGACTGTACACAACATTTATATATTTACATGTATACGACGGCTACATGGGCAAGTATAACGGTAAACACAAACGTGTGTTTGTTTAACATTTTTGTGTGTTGAAACACTGTTATATTAAAGGGAAATATAACCATTTAGTCTGTTCGGGTAACCAATTCTAGCTATTATTTCCTGAATAAAATATTATCTACTTCAGGCATACACATATTATTTTGTGTCATGTGACACCAGATGTTGTTATCAACCAATACTCATAACGTAAACAACCATAGAAATGTGAAACATCAATGCTAGAGAATAGCCAAGTTCGATTTTCAAACGAAAAATTTCCTTTTGGCGTAAACGTTGACAATAGCGGTACAAATATATGAATGGATCACTGAAAATCAGTGTTTGCAATTGTTTGCAAAAGTCTGTTGCCTCCGATGAATAGATGAAGTTATTCCGAAACAGTAAGCTCTTAGAAGTCTTGTTTGCCAGCTGGGACCATGTCAGTATATCAGGTATGAAATGCATTTACACGTTGAACGCATTGACAGAGAGTATTAGTTATCTTGAACGGTTGGTGGAACCGCGCAAATCTGAGAAGGGATTCATACGTTATATACAACTTAAAAATATATTATTATGAAAAACGAAAGGAAAGGTGGGACACCCCCTACCCCCCACCACACACCCCACACCCCACACAAGTAACTAAATGTATAATTCAGAAAAAAATAAAGGAGATAATAAAAAAATGAATAAAAAAACACATAAACAAATTAACATTAAAACTATTGGCAACTGCATGGCAAGTATTTATAAAACGACCGGGGGAGGAAATATTCTGGGGGGAGATTTTATTTCGTAGGGTGGGGGAGAGTTTATTTCGAGAGGGGCGGAACTGTACCGGTATCTTTTTGAGAAGATTGTCGATAACCTCCAATGAAGGTCAAGGTCACGAGAAACTTGCCAAAATGTGGGATACTTCATTTTATTTCACTTTTAGTTCACTTTTACACTGGTCATGGTCATTCACACTTTGAAAGACTTGCAAATAGTATAATTCAGGCTGTATTTACAGTATGCTACAGTAACGTACAACACATGCTTTCAATTCGTAGTCAGTGGATATGGTTTTACGGCTCATAACGTATTCAAGTAAGTTATATAAGGCCAGGGACGCCAGAAATGGGCTTCACACACTTTACTCGTTGTTCGCTTTAGCCACTGGTACTCGAGCTCGTTCGGTTTGTAGTGCTTATTGTAACTTTGTTTAAGAGCATCTAGGTACATTTGACTTTCTGTTTCAAAGTTGTAATATTGTAGGCACATTTTCCAGAATGGAAGTAATGTAATTTAAACGGACGTGCTTAATAGCGTATGTATAGGCCTACAACTTAGTTCTATTGCATTAGACAACATTAATCATCCAAGATCTATCTATACACAAAGAAACAAGCAAAGAACACCTGGAACTAAGTTATACTGAAATATCCCCATTCGTAACTACTGCAGGTTTCGTGTTGAATATGTCAAGAATGGTGTTCTGTCAATCTCATTGAAATCAGATCTCAGTTCTCGCTATCGCTAAACAATGATCTGAGGACATCCCATTACGGGCCACGTCAGAACGACCCTTCGCGAACTTTGACCGACCACTGAAACGACTAACAAGAAGTCGACATCAGTTAATTAGAAAGCAGCTTTCTCGAGCTTTACGTCATTCGTTTCAACCTGGCGACTTCCATTTCAGACTACGCTTGAAACATATGTTGACAAACTTCTCGATTAAAATTTTGAAAACTGAACAAACGAACATTCCGGGATGTCTAATATATGGTTGAAATAATACAGCAGTGCTTTCAACGTACTGTGCAACGCCTCTTCCGTTCAAATGTTTATCCCACGGAAGCGAGAGATAGACGCATGTCACGCCAATAAGGATATCATTATATCATAATCATCAGACTGATACGAACACACGGCCACACCAATGCTGTACAGGATCTCCTACGCCCAGGAAGACCTCGCATGGCGTCAAGGCGTGAAGACATAGCCCTGCTTCAGCGTGTACGTCGTCAACCATTTGCAACATCTTCTGTTCTGAAACGCCAATGGTTACCCAATAGACGGATGTCAACCAGAACATTGAGGAATCGACTGAAATCGGCGGGTATAAAGTCCAGAAGGGTTATCAAGCGTCCCTTCCTTGCCGATCATCATCGGAAAATTCGTTTAATATGGTGTTTGGCCCGGAGAGCTAGGAATCTGAGGACTTGGCGAAGAGTCCATTGGTCTAATGAAAGGAGGTTCCTTCCCCACGTCACGGATGGCCGATTAAGGGTTTGGAGGGATAAAATATGGCCTACACACCCAGGAACATAAAACCTACGACACCGTATGGTGGAGGTTCCGTTATGGTTTGGGGTTGCCTGTGACGCATAAGGTGGATTCAAGGAAATCTCAATGATGATCGGTACATTCGTAACGTCCTTCAATCATTTGTTGTACGCTATTTCGACAACCACCCACTCGTCACCCGACCACATTTCCGGAGCAGTAATGGCTTTTCTCCAGAATGCCGATGTGGCAACACCTGCACCTAAGCACAATAGCATATTTAGGACATTTTGGGGCGTCGAGTACAGGCACTGGACCCATCGGTACACGCTCTGGCCCGATGGGAGGCAGCTTTCATTGGAGAATGGCTGCAGTTGCCTCTTCCACAGATCAGACGACATACTCGAGGTAGGAGACGAAGGCTGCAAGCTGTCATTCGGGCACATTGCGGGTTTCCCTCTATCAATGATTTGTGTCATGAATGTAATCTTGGACTGAAAATTACATTTTTCATCATGAATCATGTTGTGGAATTGTGTTCCTGATTCTTTACCTACATATTTTTTGTGGCTCCTGTTTTGCACAAATACAGTGCCTCTGAGTTTTTTTTGAGATAATGATTAAAATTGAAAAACAGGATAAACTTTTTATGTTTTCTTATTGTCAGAGGTGTCTTCATGAAACAACATTAGTTTTTCCGAGCTTATTGTTGTTTGGGTTTAAATGCCAACGCTCGTACAACCAGTCATTGTAAAATATACAGGAGGTCCTCAACTATTTTATTTGTGTATAGTTAGATATTGAGATGTATGTTGTTTGTTGAACATCTGTTTATAATCACAAACTGGGTCGTTACAGAAGATCTCAATCTTCAGAGTGAATGTGAGAGTATCAACGTTTTGAAAAGTGGACCAGTAATATCAAAACATGCTCTCTTAATTTTAAGACTTATGCACGTTAATTGACAAAGAGGTGTATCCCTTATGATCGGGATTATTGCATCCACTGACCAAGGATGATAACCCAAAAGCACATTGGTTCGAACCCACGTACTCATTTTGTTGTGGTGGCGTCAACCACTGGTACTTGTTGCTTCAATTGAAAACAAAGTTGTTTCCCCGTCCCTGCGATACTCATGCCTCTTCAAGGCCTACAACAATCACTGTATTTTAATTAATCTGTAAATTTATTATTCGAACATTAAGCCTTTTGGTCTCACCTAGCCAAGATCTCTTGGTGCATGGCATTCTTCTTTCCATTTCTCTACATCTGTCTGTGTGTCCCACAGAGTACCTGGGTTATTAAGTCGATAACAAAGTTCACAAAATGCCATATGCTTCCCATGAGATGACATGAAAACCCTGTACTGTTCCTTCCTCATGAGTATGTCCATGTAAGCAGACGTGTTAGACATAAGACCCTTGAGATGCCAGCCCAGAGACTCCGGGTTGGAGAAATCAGCTGCATCGATGTACGTCCCATTGGGTACTAGGTGTTTGTAGTCGGCCCCGCCCCGGACTATCGGGACGCAGGGCACGTTGAATGTCTTGTACAGCTTCTCCGTGATGTAGTCTTTACACAAGGAGTTCTCAAACGACAAATAAAACATGTAGGTATGGTTCAGCATGTTTATGCATTCTGGACTAGATTTTAAACATTCCTCAGGCCCACAACGTCCAAATACGTCAACGTCAATGATTTTCTTTAGCCTTTCGACATATGCCATTCGTCTTGAAGCTGTTTTACAATGGCTAACAAACCAAGCAACTGCCTTCGTCTTGCGTTGCACGATATTCAGAAGATGATGATACGAGGGGAGTTTCAGAGTCGGTACAAACATCCCCACGGGCGCGAAGAGGTCGGAGTCTGTTCTGTATGTCATAGTCCAATTTAATACTCTTCTCCATTTCAGTATGTGCATTGTGGTCATTGTGTGTGCAAGGTTAGCAGGACTCTCCCAAGCGAATATTACCCACACTTGTCCCGGGGTGCGGGTTGGGGGTGTCGGGGTTATCGATTTGCCATTGAAGAGGACTGCGTCTGCCTCTGCAATCATTGAGCGATTCTCTGACAACAAACAGTTGCTGTATTTGCATAGCTTCATCTTACCTTTAAGTGATGAGCGCAACCAGTCAGGACAATTATCAAATACAATAAGCTTTGTTCCATTTACAGTGTAATTTGTCAAGGACTTGTATTTGAATGGGAGATCCATATTGACCCCATCTATTGGATTCCAGTACTTTGTAATGGCTTCATTGAAGACAAGCCGAGATGAAGCATGTTGTAAGATTGTGTAGGAGTTACTCTTAACCCTGTCTGATCCTGATGTCATTTTCCCAATCAAGGTATCCTCCCACGTGTGTGCCTTCAGAGATGAAAATTGACGCACTCCTTCATCAAGGGGAGAAACAAAACCGTGACTTCCGGTATATGATGGCAACGCGAAAAGGTACATGAAGCATGTAACCACGAAGGCCCCACATAGGATAATTAAGACTTTTCGATGATCTTGCATCTGAAATTGTACGAAAATGGTATCAATGAAATATGGTAAAGTTCCACTGAATATAGTATTTAATAGTAAATATTCATTAAGCTGTTTAAAGGAAGCAGGTAACTGTACACATATTTATTGTAAGTTATTTCTGAACTGGTTAATCCTTAAATAATGTAGCTGGTATGGTCATCAAGATTACATGACGTTATTACTATCTATTCTATTTGCATTTCTTCCCCGTGAAGACCCGGTTAGTATTGGTCTTCAGCAACTCATGCTTGTCATATAGCTGAAATATCTTTACAGGTGTTAGTGATTGGTACCACCAGTGGGTCAGGATATGCTTGTCGTAAGAAGCGACTAATGGGATCGGGTGGTCAGGCTCGCTGACTTGGTTGATGCATGTCATCGTATCCCAAAGGCGTGGATCGATGCTCATGATGTAAATCAATGAATTGTCTGGTCCAGACTCGATTATTTACAGACCGTCGTCATACAGCTTGAATATTGCTGAGTGCGGCGTTGAAAAACAAACAATTACAATCTGAACAACGTTAATTCTGGAGAGAGTTCATAGAGAATTTGCATATATTCTATCGCGACTGTTTCTGTTTCGAAGTTATGAATAATATGTATGGTATGAGGCAGTGCTTCGCCACCAAGATCGACATTTTTGGGGCTGTGTGTTTGCTGTTGTGCCAGTCAATAATGTTTAAGTTGATTTAATGGCATTACATAGAAATATTCAATATTTTTAAAACAAAATATATAAAATCAAGATCATTTCTCATGCAAGATAACAGCGAAAATATTATCGTCTTTGTGTTTGTTTTTTTAATTGATCATAATCATTGGTAATAATCACCACATACATTAGCTTACAAAATATATGTGTGTTTTCGCAAACGGGCTAAGTCGACACGGATGCGAAAACGACGTACATACAGCTGTATTTGTTGAAACGGTTAGCCAGAAAGAAGACAGGATAATAACGTTCGCGAGTTCTGGTGATACATGCTCACTGTCTCAGAGTCCCCAACCATATGTTTAGCCCTTCCGCCCAGCCCTTACTGTAATGCAATAGTTCTCAATTAAGCAAGTTTAGCTTGTCCCAATGTCTGAATCTCCCCTCTCACTGGGGTTCCTTTTCAATTTAAATATACTTGTTTGTTTTTATCAAAATAATACATTTTCAGAGACTAATCGTTAGTCACAACCTGTATAGTACGCAAACATTAATCTCACTGTGGCGTATGTATATACTATCTTTTAAATAGCGAAGAACATGCTACTCTCCAGCCTCAATTGAATATGTGTGTTTGTTAAACAACAACACATCTGCAAATTGTAACTGTTTTAACTGTTTAATCGGATGATTTAATATCATTCCAACATAGCTACAGCTCACATAAAGCTGTAGTTATTATTTCACTATTATAAATCCTTAAAAAATATCATTTGTTCATCAATAACAAAGAGGATGAACATTCAATTCCCCACACAAGTGAGTGAGTGACTTTTACACCACAGCCAGTCGAAGACCAACTCTGTCCACTGTGATAAAATTTACATGTTTGCCCCCTGTAAATACTGCTGGTGATTCAGCACCACATATACCCCATGTACCTGGGATTCTAGTCAATACATTCATTCACGGCATTTTGCATTTGCTTTCCAGCCACCAATGAGCGGCGCCCCTTTCAAGATGAAATTTCCCTCGCACGGGAGCATGTTGTACAAGTCAAAATAGGGAATTGCATTCGACATAATTCCGTTCTCTAATTCTGTGGTAGTCACAAATAAATCCATTTATACTTCTTAAATAGCTTTTATCTCGAAGTCTCCCCTCTCTCGCTGTTGAAGATAAATTGAACTCTGGTGGTCTAACTGCCGTATTTTATCCACCCCGACATTTTAATAAGAGACTGGATTGTAGCAGCTGTAGAAAGAACAATGAAAGATTAATTTGATCGTATTTTAGCCGCAATATGCTACAATGACTTTACTACAAATGTTTAAACATATACCTAGTTTTGAAAAGTAGCTTTTGCTACCAAAATCAGTATCATACCCACTACTAAAATTAAGAACATCAAACCATAACCCACCCATTGAGACCGGAAGATGGAACAAAAGATCGCTTCTGTAAATTATGTAACTCACCAGGCATTGCATTCGCCACCACTCGCATGTTTCCGTTACTTACAACAAGGCTCGTCTCCCTCTCGAAGGCCGCCAGTAGTAGAGGACAGTACCCTGGTAGCCTGGTTCTGCGCATGCGCAAGATAGCTGCACTTCCGTTCCGGAGAGGGCGTGCGCATCGATGATGGCATCACTTCCGGTTCCGGGAGGGCGTGTCACACGCCCCTCCCCGGAACCAGAACTGCCGCCATCTTGGAGGCGCACGCCCTCCCGGAACCGAAAGTGACGCCATCTTGGATGCGCCCGCCCTCCACGGAACCGGAAGTGCCACCATCTTGCGCATGCACAGAGCCACTTCCGGCTTCTAGGGTACGGTCATAAACTCCTGCCGCCATGCTTTGAAACGGCGCAAGCCAATCAGAAAGCGCGTCAGGATACGGGTACTTCGATCAATATAATCCTGAGTATTTAAATTAATTTTGGTAATACGCTTTTGTTTATGCCATGTGGAAAAACGTAGATTGTCTGTTCGACACGGCTGTGTACACTGAGGACAAAATTGTGTTATATTCAATGATGTTGTTACTTGTAGGGTCATGATATTTGAGAGATTCATCAAATCTTCACATGTGTTTGTTTACATTCAGGAATCGGCTCCCTTGACTGCGACATGCGTTCATTTGAGCCATCGCTTGTTTTGGCTTTCATGAAATACATTCAGTGTAAACATCACTTTTGATGGTATACCAAGACATTAGCAATTAAAAGTTACCTGTTACATATATAAGACGTCCCATTTTAATTTTGGAAACCCACTTGTCCAGAAACTCTCCTTGCTGTCGCCAGTCGCCAGCCAAAGGTATTTACAAAATTGAACATTAAAAGTAAGAACAAATGTAAATAAATCTTTCGAAAACTCAAAATTTAAACTATGCTCATATGGGCCTGCCCGGGCGAAATATTTTAACAACTCCACAAATCTGTTGAATTATGTTAAAATGTGTTGAATCATGTGTCATGATGCTTGTAGACAAACCTCTATGTATTTGTTAATGAAAAACATGAGTTTTGAGCAAAGGAAAATATTATCGCCATGGGCCTGCCCATGAGCTAAACCTTTTCACCCATAGGCGAAATATTTTACTAACGCTACAAATTAGTTACATTAAGTTAAAATGTGTTGAATCATGTGTCATGAAGCTTGTAGACAAACCTCTATGTATTTGTTAAAGAAAAAACATGAGTTTTGAGCAAAGGAAAATATTCTCGCCCAAAAGTTCCATATACGTTCCATTAATCACACTGGGCACATAAGAGACACAAGGTGTGCGATGTTCAGGTAGACATGCGCGTATTGTATGAAAAAAACCGCATTCGTCTTTCATTGGATAACGTCTGGCTGAATATCTCAAATCTCGAAATATTTATTATATTATATGCGGTGTCCAAATGACCAATGGGAATTATGTTTGAAGTCGATTGAGGAAGACTTGAGTGAATATTATGTAACTTTTAAATGCATTGCCACTTTTGGTAGGAAAATGGGAACAGTTCAGAAAAAACAGCCTTCTTATGATAATTCCCATATTCTCATTTGTACGTTGTATCTCATTACAGTGTCGGCTTTATTTACAGGTGAATCTACAATACCTGCTCTCATTCAATGACAATCTGCAACACCACGCGTGAATAATCAGTTATGTTGGTGTTGCTGTGGGCAAATACCTAGCCCACAGCAACACAATGCATTTAACAGTTGCTTTCGTGTCACGATATTCACTCAAGACTTCCTGCTGCCAACATTAATTTTACTATTAGACGCGGGTAGAATGAGATTTATCGTTCCTGTTTGAAGTAGTACTCGTGTTCATACGCCAATGTGGAAACCTTCGAGAGGGACACGAGTCTACACTCAGCTCGTCACAAATGGTCACATCATTTATTTCGTTGTGATCATGAGGCTTTTAGAAAACAAAGAATAACACATATCGATAATCAATACTGCCCAAACATTTCGAATCTAAAACGCTTGTATTGTACTCCTAAATGTAAATACTTAAAGCAACTTGGTAGGTTCCTAGCATTTGTAAATACAGAGTTAACTAGATAGTCATATATGCAGAATACAATCTGAAGTCGCATTAACTAAACATGTAGTCATTGATTCACATTCTGTATATCATATGTTATGCTATTGCTCATGTACCATCGATTGTGGTTAAAAGAGAAATAATAAATGAATCCGTACCATGAAGTTATCTGCCCTCAACAAACCCTCAACAGTTCTCCAACCGACCCATCCGTGCGAAGCCTGTCCTCACAATGAGCCATATGTTCATGGCAAGCTCATATTAGCCATGCTAATCGATATTATATAACATCTGTTTTAATGACGTCAACCTATTTCCTCTAGTCGGGTAATCTCATAAACATGGATGTTATTAATACAACTTCCGTTAATATTGTAACATATTAATGTTTCTAGAAAGAAATTTATTTCGCATTTGAACACAATCTAATGAAATTTAAAGTCAAATGAGAAATGTTTTCTTTATATTCTCAAGGATCCTAAGGGTACATGTTGAGTTTGGGGGAATTGTCCCTTGGGTGATCGCCATTTTGGGTCGGTGGTCGTGTTGTGTGACGTCATAGCAGCGTCGAACACGTATGTAACATCGCGTGATCATTCCCTAGGCATGTGTGTGTGACGTCATACAACACATTCTACTTGTGACGTCACAACATGGCGATCATAAATGTGGTTTCGTATTCTAACGGTGATCGTCGTGTTGTGCCGGGCTCGTCAACACTAACAAACATAATTTTCTATTTATGTATGTCCTGATAAAACACTACTCCAAGACTGTGTGTGTGTGTCCGATTGTATCCGCCATGTTGTGACGTAGCTATACCCGGTATATCTCTCACCATCTGAGTATGCGTCTTCAAACAAGAGATGGCTTAGGGCTGAAACCCTCTGAAGCAGGAGTCCTAGCCACCACTACCCAATGAGCACTATCCGGAGGGCAGTTTTCATAAGCATCGGTGGGTAGTCGTGACATGGGAGCCACCACGCCAATGGTTTCAGCTCTATCTTCCGCATCTCCACTCAAACTAAAACGTCTCCCAGGCCAATAATACTCTTTAATTTTCTGTAATGCGAGCCAAGGATCGTGTGATCGTGCCGTCATCGGCCGGGTTTTTTTGCACAACAATTTGCACACATCTCTAGGGGTATCCCCATTTCACCATCCAATTCATCCTCTCGTCTCCCTGGTTTTCCTCTTGTGTTTGGTAGAATCCTCCGACGCACCAATACTGTCGTTGTTGGCACTGGGCTCACTCTCCTTAGATTATGGCATGGCCATTGGCGGCTTGATACAGCCTCTGGCGTATAGTGTCCATTTGCACCACACCTGTAACACTTGGTGCCGGGGCAGTTAGGGGCCCAATGATCAGAGCCCCAGCATCTGTAGCATTTCCCGAATGGGGGTGGGTCTCTCATATTAGTAGCAGTGGGCACCGCTAAGGACACGACATCTGCAACGCGAGGAGCTTCGGCGGACACAGCATCCTCGATGACCAGGCACACAGGAACAGCGGTAGGAGCACCAGCAGCACCGGCGCAAACAACATAAACATTGAATATTTCTATGTAATGCCATTAAATTCACTTATTGACTGGCATAGCAGTAAACATCTAGCGTAATATTCCATATCAATCACCTTAAAGATAAGGTGTGTTTTTCGGCAAGTTACTCAGTTTCAGTTTCATATTAGTTTGCGTATTTGTTGGTTATATTTGACTGCGAAAGTAATATCTATTTTCTATATTTAAGCCATTCCTGAGCTTTGCCCTTTCCTAATTATTTTGACTAAAAATCTCAACGTTATCATTACGTTATTTAATGAGAAAAGCTCGTGACAGCTTCGAACAGTTGCGACGTGTTACATCAAGTACCTGATGGAAACAATCGCGAAAGCGTGCAGCACAGAACAGCAAATTAGAGCAAGGTATTAAACAATCCGCATGCGCAGAACGGTAGAAGTTAGCAGTTCCTGTAACAGCTACGAGCATCAGCTCCGGAGCATCACCATCAGCATCAAACTCCAGCCTGTAATCCGACACGCGAAAGCTGACCAATGGAAGCTGAGAAATAGAAATACCGGTAAACGCTGTTTCAGTCAAGAAAGAGAGGAAATTGATAACATCGTTCTCTCGCAGTAAATTCCGATGTCAAATAATGACGTTATTTGGACGGAAAGCCGATGGTTAGAAAGCGTCAAAAACGTCGTTTTTTCATCCAATGACCATATACGGGAAAAAACGACGTTCAACACCGAAAATCTGTTTTCCGTTCAAAGCTTAAAAATGGGTAAATATATTTATTATTAATGTAAAACGTCTCGTTACTGTATGGCTGAAAGATTGCCGAAGGGACGTTGTATTTTAACTCACCCAACACTTAAACATAATCACGGTAAGAGCTGAAAATGTCTATTTTGAGTTGTACAAGTTATCCATTATTTGTCTTGGATCCCGATTATAAGAAGGGGAATACCATAACATCACAACATAAGCTTACCTCCAGTCCTTGGCTAAATGTGTTGTCTGATCAATATCAAACACGATCCAGTAATACAGTCAGTTTTATAATTGCTAAAATCTTTACACCTGTTCATGTAACATCTGGCATTTTCATAAGTTAGACAGTTTGAAGTGTATTGGACCCAGATGAATTGGCTATGCAGCAGTATATGCATGTGTGAATTATGTGTGACTTGTATATTTGAATCATGATAATATTTGCAACAGTAGGTACAGTTAACCTAAATTTCATACTTTAAGTACAGTTTACTTTTATTAATTGTTTAATGTCTTTGTCGGGAGAGGTGTTCAAATAGGCTTTGCCTGTTCACCAATCTCATTCCTTTTGGAAATAGATATTGTTTTAATCGTACGTAATTGCCAAACGTCAGAACAATCAAACCTGCTTCATTAATTATCATATACTAACACTCAATATCTACACACACATTTATCTTTAATCATCACACAGGTATATTGGCTTGAGGGTCATGATATGGATATACGTCGCCTTAGGAAATATGCCAGCAATGTATCGAGGGTGTACGTCTAGGGGTCATTCTTGTCAGAAATGTCAGAATTTCAACTTAGCAAAAACAACAAATTGACTTTTGTAAAATAACTTTTCTATTGACTCACTACACACAGTAACTTCTGAATAACAATGTTAAGCAAAATGACACCTTAATAATCAATGATGTCCTTATTGTGATAATTTAATAACACAAAATATGGAAACTATGTCAGTCCTGTTACCATGTTAACAATTATTGTTTCTCTAACAATCGATGAGATCGATGCACGGGATATCAGGTTCACGTTGTACTCATATGGGACATTAATCCGAATTGTAACGTGACAAAAAAATGTTTCAACTACTACCCAGCACACTCACGAAGGCATATATTGGATATGTTGTTTAATATCAAAAGAAAACCACAACGATTATTTATCTGACCCTTGCATACAGCTTGATAGACAATATGTGAAATATGTCACGTGATACTGGTGCCAGCGATATAGTGCAATACTGTTATACTATACGATTTAATATACCAACTTTAATATCAATATGACCCTGGTACCAATTATCATATTTTCTTGTCAGCTTGATAGACAATATGTGAAATATGTCACGTGATACTGGTATTAGCGATATAGTGCAATACTGTAATACTATACGATTTAATATACCAACTTTAATATTAATATGCCCTGGTACCATATATCATATTTTCTTTCTTTATTGTTTAATTTGACCCTGGTTTAAAATTATTTAGAACTATTTAATTAGTAATGATACTAGCACACGTGACCAAACATACCATAAAACGGGTATGTCGAGGTGTAGGAAACTACATGGATGCATTCAGGACAACGGATGTACTTAATCACAAACTTGTACAAGAACTTTAGCTGTCATATTGAAGTATATGTGCCTTAATGAGCGAGTGAGTGAGTGAGTTGGGTTTAACGCCGCTTTCAACAGTATTCCAGTTATATCGCGGTGTGTCAGCTTAATGTGGGAGGAAAGCCCGAAGTGATGCAGGTCACAGACGTTTACCACTTCGGTGAAACCCACGAGCACGGGTATGGTGCTGACAAACCTAGAAACATAATCGGGGCGAACCGGGATTCGAACCCACAATCATAGGTTTCTGGTGTGCCCAAGGGACGCAACTCTGCACAGCGAATCGCGGCGCCTTAGACGACTGGGCCACCCGTGCCCCCTTGTGCCTTAATGAAATCCGTACAAACTATCAGCTTTGTGGAAGTAAGTAATGCCCTTCGTATTGTTATCAACGTTAACTGTGTGGCCACGCCAATTATGATGTCTCTCTTTATGTGTATTTATACCCAAGTACATACATCAACTGTGATACAGCCATTCTCACAGTGGTATTCAACATATGCAAGTACACATACATCTAGATTTGTACGAGACCAGAGACACAATGCAAGTTGATCATAAATCAAATATTCATATGCCAAAAAGACACATATTAAAGGACACTATTATAATGACAGGAATATTTTACAAACCGGTGTTAATTATTCAAACAATACCTGTAGTTCATTTACAGTGTAGCATCATATATAGAGAGGGTTGCCATGGCCAGCCACGCATTGACGGCGTGATATAGTCCTATGAATCTGCGGATTATTCGCAACTTACCCGCGGATTATCCGCGGAATATACAAGGATTATTCGCAATTTTATTGCCGATCACGATAACAAACTTTGTGGTACATGTACCACGCTTTATAACATCGTCTGAATGAGTGAGTGTGGTTTTACGCCGCTTTTAGCAATATTCCAGCAATATCACGGCGGGGTACACCAGAAATGGGCTTCACACATTGTACCCCTGTCGGGAATCGAACCCGGGTCTTCGGCGTGACGAGCGAACGCTTTAACCACTAGGCTACCCGACCGTCCTCGGCTGAATGACATGTTAGTAATATTCACTAACAGAAAAAACTGTCAAGAAAGGCCAGTTGGTCGTTGTTGAGATGTTGCTGGAATACGATAGGTACAGTGCACATACACCAGTTTCATGGCTACACTATTTGAAGTTACTGAGGAAACGCAGAGGTGAAGGGAAAAAATACGAATTATTATAGTAAACCGAACTAAAACAATGAAAAATGTGAAAGTAGCAGAGATATGTACAAGATTAAACCCTAAATGTTAAAAATAGTTATTTTTACATTGAGGTTTGTAACACTGCTGCTATCAGCAGCCGCTGTTCCGTTGTGCTTTAGTTAGTCGTAGCATGACGTCGCAGTTAAACAGTCACCAAAAGACACCGTCTTATGAAGTAGATGGTCGTTGCTGATGTTTAGGACACTGAGTTACACACACACGAGTCTGCGCAGAAATAACAAATGAAGATATCCTGGGGACAGCGTGGGGTTACAAGAAATATTTTGGGGGAATTAGAGACGTATCGGAAATACCCAAAATCCCTTCAAATTACTAGTTTTTAGTATGCAGTCAGAGAGGTAATGCCCTTAGGATCTCAAACTTGGGACTTGGGGAAACGTTCTGCGCACACTTCGGCCAGCTTAAAAGTATGCCTGTATACGCGCGGACTCATTTTTTTAGAGTTTTTGTCCCATCAACCCTCTGTCTTTTATTTGTCAGTATCGGGATTATTGCCCAGGGTTTGCTCTTTCCGCAGATACCACTGTTAGGGGTGTTCGACATTGGTCTTGAAGTATAAGGGGTTACTGACAGACAGTTAGACAGAAAAAATAGATATTTTCATTACTTCAAATGGCAATAAACTCATTATTTTGGTGGATTTGATATATATTAGCGAATCTGTCGAATGCACATTTCCAAGAGCTTTCCATATATCTACAACACATATTTCCAATTTCCAAAGGGGGTCACGGGCACGTGACCCGCCCCTAATGCATTATGGTCGAAAATTCCGTTAACGTTAGAACCCGGTTTGGACGTGCAGAGGATACTCGTATCGCTTTTTAGCGCAGTATCGCCATGTCGCAATATAGTTTCCAACCTCGTTGGACCAATGATAAAGACACAGTTCAGTTGTCTTGATTTGCAGAGGCTTTATAGTTAAATGTATCTGCTTAGTTCACACAGGCACTGTCTGTATATGCAACCGCATCTTATAGTCTTGCCTCAAAGTTCACGACAGTAATTCATGCAAGTCCATGTTGACAATTATTACATCAATTCACTCAAGCATTACATAGTCATTGTATCTTAAAGGCAATTGTTTTTCCCTGAGTGGACGTTTTACTGAGCAAGTCTCTTCTTTATTGTATAAGACCTTGTATTGTCCTTGTCGATGACTTGCCCATATGCCCAAGGTTTTCCTCTCTGGTTTGGTGGAGGTTTAGCATACACATAGCTGCCAGTTTCTATTGGTTCATGCTCTGTACCAGACGATCCATCGTACTGAGTCTTGCTAGAGATTCCTTTGCCCCTGATCTCTCTATAAACTATTTCGGGATCCACTACCTGGGGCTGCAGAAGTTGATTTGGTGTCGGCAGCAAAGTCCTTGTGCGACGATTCATCATGCGCTGTGCAGGTGAATAGGTATGTCCCTTTTGAGGAGAATTTCTGTAGTTCAAGAATGCAAGTTCTTTATCATCAGATTTCTTCATCATAGCTTTTGCCACTTTGACAGCTGACTCAGCCTTTCCGTTTCCTTGTGGATGATATGGTGAAGACGTTGTGTGCCTGAAGTGATACTGCTGAGCAAAGTCTTCATATTCTTTGCTGATGAACTGAGGTCCATTGTCTGTATGACACACACTCGGAATCCCATAGCGAGAGAAATGAGCCTTTGTTCTGGCTATCACTGTAGCGGAGAGAGTGTCTTCCAATTCGTCAAGCTCAATCCAGTCAGAGAAGTGACAAACTGTGACAAGGTAAGTCTTTTTCTCAAAGGCAAATAAATCTTGACTTATAATTTGCCAGGACATGGTGGGTATTGGCAAAGACTTCATGGGTTCTCTGGGTGCTTCATTTCCATACTGTGCACATGTTCCACACGCACTGCACATATCATGAATAGAGTTCCTCATCCCAGGCCAAAAGAGGACCTCTCGAGCCATTCGTATGTTTGATTCAGCTCCAAAGTGATTCAAGTGTATCTTTTCCAGCATCTCTCTGTACATGCTCTTTGGGATCATCACAAGTGAACCTTTGCATATGATCCCATTGCTGATGCTAAGTTCATCTCTATAGCCCCAGTAGGAGGCCAAAGCTGGATCCAGTAGGTTTCTGTCATCTGGCCATCCATGACCTATCAGCGTGTACAACTGAGACATCAATGGATCTTTCGCAGTTTCCTCTCGGAGTCTGGTCTCAGTTTCTTCATGGAGATGTGGATTGTGCTCATCATATTCGTGTTCTAGTTCCAGACGGAATACTTCATACCCTGTCACCTTGGCATTGATTGGAGTTGGTAGTGCTGCTCATGACAGTGTGTCTGCAAGATGAAGTGATGTCCCTTTTCTGTACTTGACAATGAAGTGATAGCGTTGTAGTTTTAACAACATTCTTTGTAGCCTTGCAGGGGCCTTGTTCAGTGGCTTCTTCATGATTGTTTCCAGTGTCTGATGATCAGTATGTACTTCAATGTCTGCCTTTCCATACAGCCACTGGTCAAACTTCTCAATTTGGGAATATCTCTGTTCTGTCGCATTCATGCTGCATGATGTGAATGCCGCTGGGTGAAGTTTTCCATTAGCATCAGGCTGAAGTAAGGCACCCCCAAGACGTTCCTCACTAGCATCCACTTGCAATACCACATTCTTTTGCAGGTCATAATAACTTAGCACAGGTGCTGTTGATATAAGTTGTTTGGCCTGATTGAATGCAGTTTCTTGTGTTGACGCCCAAGAGAATGGTACACCTTCCTGTGTGAGCATTGTGAGAGGGCGAATTGTTGCACTCAGATTTTCACAGAAGGGTGATAAGTAGTTGACCATCCCTATGAATCTCAGGAGCCCAGCCTTGTTGCGTTGAGGAGGCATTTCTGTGACCGAAGCAACCTTGTCTGGGTCCACTTTCATTCCTTTGTCGGTAATTTTGTTGCCGACAAATTTCAGTTCCTTCATTTTGAACTTCAGTTTAGAAGGTTGGCACTTGATATTTTTTGTCAAGCATCTTTCCATTAACGCTATAAAGCGTCGATCATGATCCTGTTCTGCCTCCTCATATGTGTTTCCTTCACCGTATATGAGTATGTCATCTGTCATTGATATGGTTCCATCTAGACCTTCTAGTGCAGCAGATAGTCTTATTTGGAACTCCTCAGGTGCACTTGTAATTCCAAATGGCAGGCGTAGCCATCTATACCTGCCATAAGACGTGTGCATCGTAGTCATGAAAGATGATTCTTCACCCAAAGGAATATGAAGAAAACCATCACGGACATCTACCAGTGAAAAACACTTGGCGTTGCATAATTTGTGAAGCTGTTCATTGGGTGTCGGGATTTGACATATTGGTCGAAGGATGGCTTTGTTCACAGTTTGACTGGGATCTATGCATACCCTGAACTTTTTTGGAGTTTCTCTAATTAGAACATTTGAGCACCATGGTGTTGGCTCATCCACCTTTGCTAGTATACCAGCTTCTACATATGTATCAATTGCACTCTTTTCCTTTTCCCTTTTCGCTACAGGAACTCTGTGTATTGGCATCTGTATGGGAACAACATCAGTTTTCACCTTGAAATGAACTGGTCCCAGGGTCCCAGGGACCCCACCCCTTCAAACTTTTCTGGGTATTCCTTCAGCACGTTGTGCTTAGTGAGTTGACCAGGTGGAGGTAACATCCTTTTCCTTGGTACTACAATAGGCTCTGATGGTGCTGGAGGTTGCATAGTGCATTGTCAAGGCACCTTGCTGTGTATAGTCTCAAGATGATTGCATGCACATAGACTACTTGGATCTGTAATTTCCATTTGTTTCTTTTCCTCCATGCACATGGATTCATTTGAGTCTTGAAGATTTGATGAACCGCAGTCTGGTCTGCGTGCCTGAAAGTCTCCACCATCTGTAACATCTGCAACATCATGTACTTTAGAAGTCAAAGTAAATACCTCATCAGCTTCAATCTTTATCAGTCCAAGATTTTCACTGTCTTGGCCAGAAAGTAAAGCTGGCTTTCCTTTCAACTGATCATGGGGAAGTACTTGAAATGTCAAAAGTTTCCCAACGGGTGAAGGGGCTTTGCATCACCATAAGGATGCAATATGAACGGGGATCTTTGAATAGTTGCCTCTGGAAACATATCTCTAACAGTCTGATCGGAAATGGTATTACACGTGGCTGCAGAATCTATCTGGTACTTTACTGGCGTAAACGTGTTTCCTGATGTTGATGTTGAGAGGTAGACAAAGTATTTCTTGCCCATTTTGTTTGTGGTTACATTATATGCCTGCTGAGTTTCAAGTGAGTATATCTGGTACTCATCCCCCTGTTCATAGTCATCAGTGTCGTGGCATTGTGCATCTAATTGATGAGTTGACTGGTGACTTTTGCTTGTACCTCGACTTTCCTTGTCCTGGTTTTCACGCTGGTTTGTGTCCCTTACGTACCCTGTGTTTCTCCTACCACGACCCTGGTTCCCTCTACGTTGTTGTTGCCCCCGTCTTGGATAAGAAGTTGGGTTGACAGGATTTTGCAAACATACCCTGGCAAAATGGTCATTTAACCCATATCTCACACAGTCTTTTCCTTTTGCTGGGCACACCTTCCATGGATGAGGGCCTTGTCGATCTCCACACCAATGGCATGTACCTGGCTCTCTCTTCAGCTTCATTTCTTTGTGACGAGTCCAGTGTACCCATTAATATTCTTGGATTATTCATCAATAAGTTTATTTGCCTTCTGTGCAGATTCACTTTTTACTATTGTCTGATTTCAAGTGTGTCTTTAAAAGTTCAGTTCTAATGTTGCTGTCATGCAGACCAAATACAAATTTGTCACGACACATGTCATCTCCTACTGCTGCATAGGCACACAAGCTACCTGATTGTCTGACCTTGACCTCCCATTCGTGTACTGTTTCGTGTGGTAGCTGATTAGTATTCCAAAATCTGAATCTATCTGTCATCAGTGAACTACCGAGGGTTCCTTTGTAGAAGATACGTAACTTTTCCATCCATACCCATGGTTAATTCCTATCTTCTTCTACTATTTGAGGTTCTATAGTGTATCTCACGACCTGTAGTGCTTCATCTGGCATCGCCGACCTTAGCGACGATATTTCCAATTTTGGCTTCTTGTAGTAGTCTATTTGTTCAGTATTTGGGTTTTTATCTAGATTTCTGTAATCCGCCTGAATACAATAGTCATTGAACCTAACTTCAAAGTTCTTGAAGTTTTCAGACACATTCCCCGAAAGCTTGAGCTCAGGTCGCTTCGGAAGTCCCGCCATTGCATGTGCTCGTAGTTGATTCGAGTTTGAAACAATCTGGCCTACCTCCGCTTCTATAGATTGCGTGATCCCACTTCTGACACCAAGTTTCCAACCTCGTTGGACCAATGATAAAGACACATTTCAGTTGTCTTGATTTGCAGAGGCTTTATTACGCCTGACGATACACCGGGACTCGATCACAACACATGCGGGCTGCCATCTTTTAGGGATACCCGACCATGCTACTTCCGGCCTGACATTCGCAATACTTCGTATTTCCAACAATCGGAATAACCCGGAAATGAACATACTAACAATATCACCGTGTCTCATGACCATAACGCCATATCGCTTTATCGCCCTATCTCGTTATCGCCACATCGCCATGTCGTGTTGTGTTATCGTCATGTCGTCTCGTGTTATTGCAATGTCGTTGCGGGTTATCGATATTTCTTTTTTGGCTGTCATGCTATGAGGTAGAGAAAGGATTCTGTTGCGGTCACGGTTTCAAAACACGTACTTTTATTTTGAGTGAGTGAGTTGGCTTTATCGCCGCTTTAAACAGTATTCCAGTTATATCAAGGCGTGTCAGCTTAATATGGGATGCAGGTCTCAGACGTCTACTAGTTTGGTCAAACCCGGGTCAAGCACGGGTGGGATGCTGACAAACCTAGAAACATATTTGGGGCAAACTAGGATTCGGACCCACAATCACAGGTTTCGAAAGGGGGAGCCGAATTAAAATATATTTTTTAGGCTTTAATTCTCATTTATGAAACATTTTTCTTAACTTTCCATTATTTCTGTTAAAGCTGTACTCAAAGGTATTTGTGAATCTCAAAGATAAATCACCCCTACCAGATCTACTCCGTACTACTGATGCAAACTGGCTGGATGGAGAAGATGATTATTTAATTTGCTGATGAGGAATTGTTGGGACATTAAAAAGGAAAACCAACATTTAATGATACGTTAAGGAAAAACATACACCTAAAGTACCATTAGTTAATGAGAGTGAATGGTCGTTATTAATGCAGCCATTAACGTATGACACATTAAGAATTTAATGGACTACCATTAGTTTACATCCCATTAGTTAACGAAGTAAGGATAAGATATATGGATGGACAACTTCTTTATTAGAATTACTTAGTACTCCAACTTCTAAGTGCCTCTCAAAGGAGTTAGTTAATAAGGTTTAATACAAGGATCTGCTCTTCTGACTTTCTTGTAATTACACTAATTCCAACGTTCATACAACTGGTATATTGCCGAGTTTGTCGTTAAAAAACAAACGAACAAACTTATTGTGTGTGACGAGCTTCGTGAATCAAGTGATGTGTCAACCATCAGCCGATGGACAATTAATGGTACACTAAATTCTTTAATTAGTTTACAGGTCATGAATTGTGTTCTTATATACCACTAAAATCAGCTTCAGTCATTACTTAATTCAAATCATACTTAACAAAGTAACATTGCAACGATGACATCTGGCGTTTGACATAGGAAGACGGCCTTATCTGTTTGTGTTCTTTTGCTATCGAATTGGATCGGAGTTGGAGGGAATTTCTGTGTTAATTTATAATGTGTTAATTACACACAATACGGATGTAAAAGCAAAAGGTTTAAGTTAGTGCTTGGTGCATATGAGATGGTTATTATTCACTAGTGAATACTAGCTTTCAGGTATAAACATGCATAGTGCAGTTTCAACCGAACTTAGGGACAAGATTTAATGTAAAAAAGTAGAGTTGAGGTGAAATTGGGTTAAAGGTGTGTGTGTGTGTGTGTGTGTGTGTGTGTGTGTGTGTGTGTGTGTGTGTGTGTGTGTGTGTGTGTGTGTGTGTGTGTGTGTGTGTGTGTGTGTGCTTGTGGTTGTGGTTGCTAGTCATGCGGTGTCATGAAACAAACACTTTTCAAAGCACGTGCTCATGTAACATAAATGTTAATACAAGTATTAAAACAAAGATAAGTGTTGACGATTCTGGTGTGCCCAAGGAACGCAAATCTGCACAGCGAAATGCGGCGCCTTAGACGACTGGGCCACTCGTGCCGCAGGTAGCAAGAGAAAGGATGGTGGTGGCATATGGGTAGATTGATTTTGCAACAGCGGAAAGGGGCGGTAAGGTGGCGGTGAGGGTATACAAAGGTAGATATTGGCGTGGCAATCGGTAAAGAGTTTCGAATGAGGGAATAGGTTTTTTTTCTGCGCGGACCAGGGAAGAGTAAACGAGAAATGCGAAAAAAACCCATGCTGCTTATATACCGAAGTTGATTCCCCAGTTGGAATGCATTTTATGAAATTATATCAGTACTTTTGTTACAAAATGATGACCTGGATTACTCTCATTATGTGTTAGTTTCAACAGAGAAGTGTCGATGTTTGTTTGTTTTAAATTTTTGCCAGAATCGTCAAAGCTGGATTATGACTTTGACTCTCAAATATACGAGACTGTTCCAGTATGCACGTAGCTGCTTATTCCTTCTCCTTTGTACAATGCTGCATATGGCGGCAACCTAACAAGCGTAAAGGTGTATCTGTCTCAAGATCGGTAGAATCAAAAGTCATCTCATTAAAGATGTAGCGGCCATAAAATTTCCGAGTCCCGTGATGGGATTCGAACCACGGACCTTCTGATCCGAGGTCGGACGCCTTGTCCACATAACCAAAGAGGTTAATCCGTCAGCAAGCTGACAAGGTAAGGATGTCATCTGTGGGATGACTCCACGCCCTGCTACAAAGACATCACACTGTTAGTTATAACATTTGCAATAACTTGTCTTGCTATCTATACCCAGTGTTTTGAAATTTGATGTAGTCCCACCGTAGAGTAGATCTCTTTCTTTTAATTTGGAACCGAGCGCTTTGTTCCGATTCTGATCACCATAAAACATTTCCCTAATAGTTTCATAAACATTTCATTTGTATGCCAAAGATATGCCTCCGTTGAATATTTTAATGGCATCATTGAAGCAGTCAGGTATGCGGCCTAGAACGCCCAAAACATCCGATATCAATCTACCGTATTTCCTCCTATTTGACGCTATGCCGTCTATTAATTTCGCGAGAGCCCTTGACTCGGCGTGTATTAGAGACCTGGCTGGTATCAGAGACCCAGCGTGTATTAGAGGAAACATAGATACGTTTTACAGTTCATATGGGGGTGATCGATCGGCAACCACTTTTTATGAATCGATATGTAGGCTATCTATGTATTCATACGCACGTTTTTTTGTGAAAAGGCTTAATTTCTTTGAAAGGGGTTTCCGGAGCAAAAGGAAACCTCTTTTTAACCAATCAGAATCAAGCATGCATCAATGTTATGGTAGAATCTGATATAAAAACTAGTGACGCTTACTATTTCACGCTGTGAACCTGTGTTACTTTAAGACTGCGCACAAATCTGTTGCCAAACGAATACTGAGTATATTTCTTAACGTTTTTCTTTACCAATCAGCAGCAAAATATCTGAACTTGTACACAGCAAACGTAAAATTACATACCGTTTTTATCAGTTGCAACAAAACCAGTAATGGTACACTCGTGTCACTAGATTTTCTGGTTCATCGATCAGTTGATATTCTGTTTTTTTACATGCCGACGTACTGCTGAGCGACGTCAGGCAAAAACACTTACATTTTTTGCAAATTGTATGAATTGTGGGTTGCTACCGGTAGGGCATGACATGCTTACCCTTTTCGCGAACACCTGGTGTCATCACTGATTTAATATAAGCCCAATATATAGGCCTGATATCGGAGTGAGCATTTGCTGAGAGATGGGCTTATACACATATACTACGAGGGGCCTGAAGTTAGCAGCGGGTTCGTTGTTCGTTATTCGTTTTTCGAATAACGAAAAACAAGCCAGCACCGGGTTCGTTATTCAAAGGCTGTATATTAAACTACAGGAATGTGGTCAAATACACTGAAACTCATTTAAAATATGACAGCAGATTCATCTTACATCATCATCCAAAAGCTGTTTTGTTTTTTAGTACTTTTGAATAACGAAAAATTAAGCTGCAGCGTTTTAGTTTTCAGTTCATGTCCAACAAAATGACAAATGTGAGGTAGTCTAATTTATGTTCAAGCAGTTTTTAGTTACTACGTGCTGTCCAGCAACTGGAATCTAAACAGCACCATTCATCTTTTGTCAAAACACTGTTCATTCGGATTCTTTCCGGCAGTTTAGGGATAAATAATAACGAACTAAAAGGGGATAGATCGAACTGTATTAAATTTATTTGTAGGAAAGGGTTACAATACCTCTTACACTCTTGTATGGTAATTTTCATTACAGTTAAATGTAGTGAGTTACCGAGACAGTGTTTTCTATAAAAGTCGTTCGTCAGATAGCAGTTATGTTCATTCTATAGGTAAATTTGCTGTGGACAGAAAGTTATATACGTCACAATGCAAAACTGATCCATCTGACTGCTTTAATACTAAATGGCAATGTATCTATACAGACAATGTACACTAATGTTTACTGAAGTCTTGAACTCTACTGAACTATAATGTAAGTTTACTACACTATGCAAGTGGTTGTCTAGAACTGTGCAAACAAACGTGAGGTTAACTTGTCACCTATATATGATGAATACAATCATGGGATCCTTCCATTCCAGGTTGTAGTCAACGATCAAAGTTACAAACCCAAACAAATTTAATGTCATAGTATCAGACATTCGGAGAGTAGTAAGACATCTTACTGCAGTTGTGTGATTTGTCATCACCATTTACTGACCAGTCATGTAATTCATAAAAACATAGATACATTGTAAGACTCTGTTCTATAGTGGGTGATGATGGGCACTGACCAGAAACGTTTTTTTCTGTGGGAACGGATATAAGTGGTGTGGTTGAAGATACAGTGGCAGGGTCTACGAGCAGAGGCCACACTCATTATACAATTAAATTTTCCTATATTTGTTAATTTGTCCTAAAATAAGTCAATATTTAATGAGGGCTACTTCTGCAAAGGTTTTCCCACAATTCAAGTCTTTATTGTAAATAAGTACATAAATAAAAACAGTATTATTCCATTTATTTATATATTTTCTTGGACATGAACTGAATAACGAACCCGGTGCTGGTTAGTTTTCTTTCCTCAAAGATACTGAATAGCTTAACAGTCGTTGGAAGATTTGACCATAGACTATGTTATATTTAATAGAATTGTTGGACATAAACTAAATAAGGAACCCGTTATTTGACCACATTACTGTAGTTGTTTAATATACAACCTTTTAATAATGCTGGCTTGTTTTTCGTTATTCGAAAAACGAATAACGAACCCACTGGTAATACGGTATCTTATACAATGTACATGTATTTGTCATACCAAGTCTGATAAACGAACCCGGTGCTGGTTCGTTTTTCGTTATTCAAAAGTACTGAATAACAAAAAAGCTTTTGGATGATGATGTAATTAAGACGAACCTGCTGTCATATTTTCAATGAGATTCAGTGTATTTGACCACATTATATATGTAGTTTAATATACAGCCTTTGAATAAACGAATAACGAACCCGCTGCCCGAACCCGAACTTCAGGCCCCTTATACTACGGCATATCGCATTAGTGTTAGAACAGTTCATTTGACATTTGCCAAAAGCTGTAATATATGTCTTATCCTATGATAATACTTCCTGACAACTGTCAATATGAAAAAAAGAAATCACACAACCCGATCAAAGAATCTTTATTTTATTTGAAACACATTTTAAAAGTCTTGATACAAATTTAAAGGCTCTCAAGTTCTGCTCTCACAAAAACACCTAGACCGTTTTGTCTCCATGGAAACAAGGGGAAAACATTCGTAAAAATTCAAAATAAAGGCACTACTTCACTGGCATGTTAAGTTAAAGAATATTTTATGATTTTCGCGCTCTGCCCTGAAAACGACATGCGACTCATCTCGAGACTAAATCCACTTGTTTTCAAGGAAACGGAGAAAAAGAAATATGCCCAAAATACTTAAATATAACAAGTCACCACTTTAGGATCTGTTTGTTATATCCATCAAGTTTTTTTGAGATATTGAACGGGTTTTGAGGTGTGCTCGGGATACGAAATCCGTGCCCTTTTGAGGCTAAGTGCAAATAGTATACATTGAGATCAAGAAAACAAAAATCCGTAAATAGCAAAAGGTATCACTTCAGGATCTGTTTGAAATATCTGCTAACCTTTGTTGAAAAATATTGAACGGTTTATGAGTTGTGCTACTGAAACGCAATCCATGCCCTTTTGAGGCTAAATGCAAATAGTATACATTGAGATCAAGAAAAAAGAAATCCGTAAGTAGCAAAAGGTACCACTTCAGGATCTGTTTGAAAAAGCAGCTATTTTTGGTTGAAATTTTTTTAAGGGTTTTTGAGTTGTGCTCCGGAAACGAAATGATTATGGACGGTTAGACGGACACCGGACGGTGGACGTGCGGACAGACAGACGAGGCGTCAACTATATCCCCCTGTGTGTCATGCCGGGGGGATAAAACGTGTCAATACTTACGTTTCAGGCCTTGTTTCATTTTGTTTTCACTCTTGACAAAGTAAACGGACTCTTATTACCCATATGGATATTTATTTGAATTAGAAACATCAAATAATGAAACATATTTATTAACAAAGGTATATTCTTCACCCACATGCACATTTTCAAGATGGCCACAGTGATTCACTGGAATTCTTATTCATTCCTAGGATTTGAGTCCTATTACATTGCAATTTTTACATATATGTGTATCTCAACATGAAGGTAATTATTGTCAAGCAAGGGCCTCCTTAGGCATATGAACACTCCTGAAAAAACAACATTTTTATTTACTACCATTAAGATTTGGTAACAATGTCTACATTTTCAATATTTTTTAGGAAAAAAACACATTGGGTTAAATGCCACGGTCTATCTGGTATATGTAAAAACTTAATAAGGTGGAAACACTAATAAAACTTTTTATGAGAAAGAAAGATCTCAAGTACAGTCGGAAATGCTTGAAAACTGCTTTTTGCCTGTTAAAAAAGGATATAATTTTCCATAGACTGTTGTTATTGAAATATCAAGTAACTACCGATCGCCCTACCTGTGGTTTGAAGTATTTCAGTCACAAGGAATCCTATCGACAAACTTACGGAAGACAAATTCGAACGAAAACAGGAATTTCACATTTGTTCTAAGTCCAATGATGACAATCTGAAACGGAATATAGAAATATGCGCACGTGACTCCTTAATAATGATAACAATGTAGTCTTCATAAAACATCTAATCCACACGCACAAATCATTTTGAGAAAATTCTAGATGTGCACCTTCTAAAATGACGCTGCGTTTTTGTGTGTGTTAACATTGCTCCCGTGATGCATGTTACATTACACTTGCATAGCCATAACCATGGTACACGATATGGAGTCAAGATTCATTTTTGTCATCAGCGGAGATACATGCTACCTCAAGACCATCTGAAGAACAACAAATACTTCTGGATTCCAAAACCGCGACCTTCCAATACTCATACCGTTTCATAGCTCTTGACTAGTCCATCATGTTTCCAAGCAAATATAATGCAGTACATATCCTAAACTGCTACCCCATCAACGCATGTAAATTAAGTACAATAACAGCAGTATTTTGAGACCACCCCCAACTCGGTGACATTTGCACCTGGGAGAATGCACGGGACGGTGGGAGTTCATCACCCCGGGACAGGTGTTAGGTAATTACCTCAGGTTATAGACCGTTTCAGACATGCATGACAACACACGAATATTTTCTAAGTTGATCATCATTTTACCTTTAAAAGTACATATTAAGGGTAATAACAAATGTCAGCTAGGACAGGCTAGATTAGGTCAATTCGCGTTGTTACTTACTTACTTACTTTGGAGATTTAACGTGCGCTTTCCGACTGATGCGTATTTCGCACACGGTCGCGTTGTTTTGATACATGCTCTTTTTATAGTCCATAAATGAAGCCAGAAAAGCAGTTTTCTAGCATTTCCGACAGTACTTTAGTATTACGCCATTCTACTACCGGTTCATATCACATGATATCATATGGATGCCCAGCTTTGGCATAGTATCATTACATTACTTCTTCACCCTGCTGTGGTTTTGACACAGAGGTCCATCCATGGTACGACCCAGAATATGTAGAATAGTAAGTGAATTAATCTACGCATGCGCCGAAACGTTTTTACTCCTTTTCAAACTCCACTGGTCTTTTGTTAGTTCCAATGGTTCTAAACCCAATGTAGCAAATGCAATGTTGTTTACTTTTCTCAAAATGAAAACAAATCGATCATCGTTGCTTTAGAAATTAGTTCATATATCGTTATTGTCTGTGTCCGTTTTCATAAACCAAACGTATTTTCATAGCAAAAATCAAACACTTTGCATTCCTATTTAATTCATTCAGGTCTCCGACATCTTTTTTTTCAAATGACACACGGTTGGCTCTGTCGTTTAAGACGACGCAGTTCGCTGTGCGTCTCCTAGACGTACCAGAAAACTTCGATCACGTGTTCGAATCCCAGCACCATACACATACATCACTTAGGGATTTCCTCCCACAACAAGCTGAATGTTTGCTCAAAGCGGCGCTAAACCACAGGTCACGTTAGTCACGGGGAGTCCTTGGATGGGTGACCGTTTTCGGCTGCTTGGCTCCTGAGAGTTTCAAGAGCGGCGTTAAACAATACTCACTCACGAATTTCACAACAATGTATTTGCGGTGTCTATATTTGAATCATATATACTTAATCGGAGTTAATACTTCAAAATTCAGTTAACCGACGACCCCTTAACTCACAGACTTAGCTCCTTCACCACGGACGTATGTATGCTCATTTGTAATTGTTGTGACTGAGTTCGTTCACTGGGCGCATTCATCTATAACCATAGATCATGTTTTGTTAAAAAATTTAAAGTAAGCAGTAACTACTGAAAGCGCGACAATGCGACAACGCGTCATTTTGATGAAAACGAAGCAAGTGCTCTTTTGTATCGAATGTACGATTTAATTTGATTGGCTGAATGTGAACTGATTCTTAATCCTATGAATACAAACTGAATTGGACCAAATTCGGCCTTTGTTATATGTAAGTGTATTCCGTAGTATTTGCGAAGTAATTAGGTCAACTGTCATTTGATTGGTTGTATTTAAAATGGCTTTAATCCCTGAAATAGACCTTATTAATATGACTTTAGGGTTTTAAAGTTTTGTATCTGTAGGTGTACCGGATCATTTTAATATTTGCTGTGTCCCTGTGTTCTATCCCTTGCAATCATTTTCCAAAGATCATCTCTCTCCTGACGACCTATCATACCATTTTCATGATCCCCTACTTGTTTTGGAGAGTATATATCTTATACATAGATGATGTAAATATAAAATGTCAACGCCTGAGAATAACCAGTCTCGATTATCCGGGGGGCACGGGTGGCCCAGTCGTCTAAGGCGCCGCGATTCGCTGTGCAGAGTTGCGTCCCTTGGGCTCGCCAGAAACTTTTGATTGTGGGTTCGAATCCCGGTTCGCCCCGATTATGTTTCTAGGTTTGTCAGCACCATACCCGTGCTCGTGGGTTTCACCGAAGTGGTAAACGTCTGAGACCTGCATCACTTCGGGCTTTCCTCCCATATTAAGCTGACACGCCGCGATATAACTGGAATACTGTTAAAAGCGGCGTTAAATCGAACTCACTCACTCACGCACTCGATTATCCGACAAAACATATTCCATTGGGCCTGAAAGGCAAAATAGCTGTGAAACGTATGGAAATGGATCACTGAAAATCAGTGATCACGTGCACCAGGTGCTCATGAAAAGTGTAATCATGTCCTGCCTGTAAAATATGCAGTTTTGAAGATGAATATAATTCACACTTCTGATACCTTCTTGCCACCAAACCATACTTGTGATTTAAATCCCGTTATACATGTATGTAAGAAGAAACCCCAACACATCTGAAAAATGTTTCCTACATTCTGGACAAGATGTTGACTCCATGGTGACTACTGTAACACTGGGTCTCAGTAAGACGTGTCTGCTATTTAGGGTGCTGCTGGTAGTGGTAGCGGCAGGTGAACAGTTGTATTATGTCTGGGCATGGCGTGCCATCTCAAAATTAGTTTCTACACACAGAGCATGGTACCTCCTACTCTATGATGCCTTACAGATGCTCTTGCTTGGTGTTGATGTTGTCGTATTTGTAAGCATCGCAGAGCAAGATACACCAAGTATCAAAACTGTTCAGAGGGTTAGAGGGTTAGCGAGAGGGATTGGTGGGTCGGCGGACAGTGCCCGTCCCTAATATGAAGACATGGATCATATAAGATGACTAAATATTAGCTGAGATAATGATAAGGATAAGGATAAAATCTTATAAAAATTATTTGAACCAGCATTCTTGTATCACTTAACGATATACTACTTGGGCCCCCAAGCTTCAATAGCGTAATTGCACTGAGCTGAGATAAACGAGACTGTGTATTCTCTGTTATTTATTTGCAAGTGAATCGTGAAAGGCAGTTTCACGATGGTATATGTGATCTAGAAGATCATTGTGAAACGTGATATTTTTGTTGTGATGTTTATTTATATATTCACAGAAGACAGCTTTTCTCGACATTGCTGACATATGTTGAAATGTTAAAGAACTGCCCCCCTAGAAGTGTCCCTAAACACAGTTAGAGCATTCGTCCTCCTGCTATACTTTTGAACACCCTGGATGACCAACACTGACAAGGCAGCTACAATGCTCCATCTATAGAAGATGCTTTCAAGCTACATATGTTGATGTTTCAGACGACAATATGCCTGCAGATAAATCACTCATCTCATCTGCAGTGACAGGTCATATGTCATATGAACCCGAAGGCTTGAGTGACAGTGGCAGTGACTAATTGTATCTTACTGTAATGGAGAAAAATAATGGATAATGGAGTTACTGACAATATTGAAGCAATTGCATATAAGTAAGTCAATATGACCAGCAATTATAGTACATAACATAGGCGATAATTATCTTACATATGACAATGACACGCGTACGATAGATGGAGTTAATGGTCGAAACCTAAATTTTGACATTTAAATTTCTCATACATTCCGAAGTGAAGACGAAATATTGTCATTTTCCTGTCTCGGCGGCCATCTTAGATGCCATTTTGTCCGCTATATTAGATGTTTTCAAGCTCATATATGTAAGATACTTAGACTTTTCATATGTCATTTAAACCTATTTGGTGTACAAGAATGTTAGTGTTTTCATAGTAATTTTTTAAACATGTAATTATATAATTGTTGTTTTCTTAACAGGATGAGGGTGGGATCCAAATTTCCTAATTTTTCATACATTATATTATACCTACATTAATTATGGATTTTCCAAAAGCATTCAGGCAGGTTTTGAGATGTCACACGACATGATTGTCAATATGGAGGTTATATTATCTTTAGTTTTGTAATAATTTGAAAATGAAAAATGAGTGATTTGTTTCCTGTTTTTGACACATTTTGGCCCATAACTCGACTTAAATAATTTTGCTTATTGTTTGTTTATTATGTTGTAGATTTCTTAACTCAGCACACTGTTTTCGTTCATAAAACGAGCATTGCAATATGCAAATTTACTTGTTTAGAGCCATTTAATTTATTTATTTCATTTTGACACACAAATGTGCATTGTACCAACAAAACAAATGTCTTCCACCAAAAGAAATCACCACAACCAGCATTTTTCTAATGCATAAATGACATTTTGTGAAGAAAAAACCGGTTGTGCTTTGTTTTACTGTGGGTAGGAGATACTGATATGCATCTTTTTAAGAGTTGGCCGCTACTCTATTAGTCGCCTCTTACGACAAGCATGGACTGCTGAAGGTCAGTTCTAATCCGGGTCTGCACGGACGTGTTCTACAAAGTGATTGACATGTTAAGGTAATGATCAGCAATCACATCTAGTAAATGTGTAAATGCCAAATCAGAAGATTCGCCGCAAGTATATAACATTGTAAGCAGCTATCACGACCCTAATTTATGAAGGCATACCAAAAATGCATGACATTGTATAGAAACGCTGGTCAAATTTGATAAAGAATTAAAAAATTGTTAAGGCACGTGAAACTCACTCACCCTTCATAGTTCATAGGCATAAAGAATATCGCAAGTAAATAAAACTGCGTTGAAACCTTTACAATACTTTTTCACAAATAAAACATACATGTACGAAAGAAATGACATGCAGATAGTGAATGAAGCGCCAAGAAAATATCTGTTACCTACTCGTTGGCTCTCTGAGTCAGACTGTATGAGCGAAGCATTGCAAAATTATCCGTCACCAAGCGCTAAAGTACAGTCGAAAATGCTTGAAAACTGCTTTTTTGCCTGTTAAAAAGGGATCAACTACCGATCGACCTACCCGTGGTTTGAAGGAGACAGGAGACAAATTCGAACGAAAACAGGAAGTTTACATTTATTCTAAGTCCAATGATGGCAGTCTGAAACGGACTATAGAAATATGCGCACGTGACTTATAATGATAATAATGTAGTCTTCATAAAACATCTAATCCACTCACAAAACTCATTCTGAGACAATTCTAGATATGCGTCTTCTAAAATGACGCTGCCTTTGTTTTGTTAACATTGCTCCGATGTCGCATGTTACATTACACTTGCGTAGCCATAACTATGGTACACGATAGGGAGTCTGTGTTGGGAAATGTGTACACGTTCTTTACACTTTAGAGAGAAAGAGGGTTAACATTTATTAATTTAGACAGGGTGAATAACCGAACTGCCCAAGCTATATGGTTTTCAATTCATACTATCAAGTCGATGGTTTGATAAATAAAACAAAACAGGTACAGCATTGGTCTCAAAAACAATACTGGGACGTAAAATGATATTAGACATCTTTTAAAAAAGGATTAGGCGTATAGTGTACAAGCTTTATGAGCAGAAGGTAACCCTGACTTGTTGTAGAATTTGGGAGAATTAAAGATACAATTAATGTTAACTGCTCTAACTATTTCCCACCAAGAAATGGGATTTCGATACACTGCGCGTGGCGATGACCGAGCATTTTTCAGGGGAAAATATTCCATCCTGTCTATGTGGTCACATTGTATCTCCGAATCATTCATAACTATCACAGTCAGGGCGTCCAGTTAATGTACCTTGGTGAATTATTCCACTGACTACATGTGTCTATCGGCAGATGGACAAAACGCACCCATAGACCATCAGGGAAAGGAAATCGTGTCATTGTTTTTTCACGCTGCAACCCATGATATGGGGCTTATTGATGGATGTGTGCTAGTTTTCGAGGCGAAAAAGAAAACTGGTGATTATCATAAGGAAATTATAGGAGACGATGTGTTCAAAGACTGGTTGGAACTTCAGCTATTGTCCATTTTAAACAACGTCAGTGTCATTGTCATTGATAACGCCAGTTAATATAACGTCCGGGAATCAGATACTGTCGCCCAAACCATGAGTCGTCTGAAGGCGACCATACAGGTATATGTGGCGTTGTCGTCTTCAGACCATATGAAACGAAAGTTCAACTCATGGAGAAAATTCGGCTGAATAAGAACCCTGTAAAGTACAGGACATATGTGATGGTGGCACAACACGGTCATCGGCGGAGATACGTGCTACCTCAAGAAATCATATATAGAATAACAAATACTTCTGGATTCCAAAACCGCAGCCTTCCAATTCTCATCCCGTTCCATAGCTCTTAACTATTCAATCATGTTTCCAAACAAATATAATGCAGTACATATCCTTAATTGCTACCCCATCAACGCACATGTCAATCAAGTACAATAACAGCAATATTGTGATACCACCCCCAACTCGGTGACATTTGGACCTGTGAGAATGCACGGGATGGTGTGAGGTCATCACCTTGGGACAGATGTTAGGTAATTACCTCAGGTTATAGGCCATTTCATACATCCATGACAACATGCCTAGCCTAGTGGTTAAAGCGTTCGCTCGTCACGCCGAAGACGCGGGTTCGATTCCCGACATGGGTACAATGTGTGAAGCCCATTTCTGGTGTCCCCCGCCGTGATATTGCTGGAATATTGCTAAAAGCGGCGTAAAACCATACTCACTCACTCACTCTTTTGTGCTGGATTCCAAAGCTCCATAAAACTTCATACAAAAATCCTAACCACAATCACGGAAGGACTTTCTTGATATTCACAGAAAGTATTTGCGACAAGTCTAATTAAAAAAACTCTCAAAAACTAGATTTGCTAGATTTTTCGCAAAACCAGAAAGGAATCATGTTTAATTCTGTAAGCAAATTTGATTTTTCAACTTTGGACAGATCTAAATACGAAACAGATGGTTATTGAACGATATCATACCATCGATATACCTGAAGCTTAAATTAAAGTTCTTGTTTTGAAATAGATTACCTTGTTTTGAAACAGATCAGCGAGGAAGGGAGCACAATTGGTGCCAATGGGGATGCCTACTTTTTCTGTCTTACCCCCAAATATTACAGAGATGTTATATCATTGAGGAAGTTCAGCATTTCGCATATGTTTTCTCAGTAAAAGTTAGAAAGCATTTGCTTTCTTTTTTCACAAATGGCCCTGAACATCTGAAGTTAGATATGTAACTGTATCTATGGTCACCACGTTTTCGAACAAAGGCCCCAAGGATCAAGGCATGAAGTTTGTGCATAAAGATTCAGAGTGACAAAACACTCTCCACAGGAATGTATGACAAGCGGGATGACTTCAACTTTACAATAGTTACTATCCCCTTATGTCGAGCAAGAGCCCCAGCCCCAGACCTTGGTGTCTACATTTCACAACTTATGAGGTACAATTGAGCATGCAATTTCTGTTAAGATTTTAAAGAGCGTCATACAACTCTTGCTCAGAAGTTGTTTGATCAAGGATACAGCATTCAAGGCCCAAGTGAAGCGTTCAAACAGGTTTATGGTAGTCATGTAGAGGGCATTTTCAATTTTGACGCTTCAGTGACAAAAATGATGTCCGATGCAACTCCCTATTTTGGTATGTACCACATGTATATTGTTTATCATTAAATATATTTTATATGAGAATATAGATTCTTTATTAATGTTAGGAATTTACCGTTAATACCACTTTTAAACGTTTTGTTTTTCTCCAAAAGACCGAACCTTTCGTGAAATCTAAAAATGCGCTTTTGAAAATGGGTTGAAACATCGGTAGAAGAAGGCCGATACAAGATAATAGTGTCAATCAAATATTTATTTTCAATATAAACTGTGACCGATGCCTCGTTGCCCTATAAATCTTTTGTGGCACACTGTATGTCCTTAAGTGCAATATCATTGCTCAATATGTCAGTTTCATACTGGCTGAGGTCTAAGTGACCGCCTCCGTGGTTTTAGGTAGAGATTCCGCCCGGAGAGTGGAAGGTCGATGGTTCGATCCCAGCCCGCGTCATACCTAAAGACGTTCAAAATGGTACATGTTGTTACCCTGCCTGGCGCTCGACATTGAAGGACTATAACAAGGTCTGGTCGGCTTGGTGTTAGTATTGGTCTGAGTGGGGTAGTCATTTTAAACTTGCGGTATGGTATCTCAGTGGGCTAGCACTATAAATCGGCATTGGTCCGGACTAGAACAAGCAGCCACAAAACCACAGACACACACACGTGCATGCACGTCGAAAAGTAAGTGCTATAATCTCGAACGCGACGTTAAACCCCATTTCACCTCACCTCACATTCTGGGTCTTCATTATCATCATAAATATCATTGTTACCTCCATTTGATTGGCTGTTTAGATTCTTAAAAAATCTCATATAATTTTTCCAAATCTGGTTCAATATGTATTTGCTCTGAATCATGAGCGTTGAGAATTTTCCAAACTTCTTCAGGGGAGTATTTAAAACTAGCTTTTAATGTCTGATTCATTGTTTTCTTATACTCAGCATTGTGTTTGTTAATACGTTTCTTGTATATCTTCCTCTGTTGTTTGTAGTTGATGAGTACACAACACCAAGATAAATAAATATCCATCACTAACGTCAAACGAATCTTTTGATATATTAACATCAAAGAATAATCATTACTTTCATAAAATGAAAACCTTTTGTACAAATGTTCCTTCACAGCCAAACAAATATCACCAGATCGTCTGGGGGCTTCCTTCCTGGATGTAGGAATAGGTAGTGAGTTGGGTTTAACACGGCGTGATGTAGGAATAATAGGTATCAATGAATACTGACATCATCTTGACTTTCGGTTTTGGTATCTTGTAACCCAATAACATCATGGTTGCAAAGAAGCCATACGCACTCGGGATAATTTAAATCTGTTTCTTAAGTCACATTCATTTGAACTAAAATGTTCTTGGGAACATACATTTGTCTGAACGGATAAATACACAGTGCATGCAATATTAGTGGGAAATACATTTAGATTCTAAGCTAATAGAACTAAACTCATGAAATACACAGTGCATGAAATATATTAGTGGGAAGTACATTCAGATTCTAAGCTAATAGAACTAAACTCATGAAAGTTATAAGGGAATATACAAGAGTCTGGGACGGTATTGGGGTGGTGGTACTTTCTGAAGGGGGTTCTCTATGTCAAGTTTATCAACGTTGATCTCTTGTTCTGTGATTTAGCCTCCCTGAGACGTGGCATGAGTACGTATTTCCTGTAAGAGCTCACCTCCGCGAACTGCTCAAAGATGTGGTCATCTCCCTTTAAATAGCTCCTTGTCCGCCCCTTAACCGCATCTTCTGCAAGTGTGTAGATGAAGTCAGCAATTAGTGGTCGGGGTTTTTGGGTTATGTCTATGTTATGTAGGTTTACGTTGTGGTCATATGCGGTGTACCCGTTCACATTTCAGGTGAACACTCTCCATTTTAAATTTCTTAGTGATGAACTGCCGCAGTGGCTGCTCACACCATCTAAGAGACTAGACTGGCTTTCAGATTCTTGAGTATTTGTTAAGTTGTCACACATGGCACGACACTTTGGATCAACTAGATGTTTCCCTACAGATGTAAGTTCTCCTGCTGCAGGTTTAGGATGACTGGTTCGTCTATCCTTAAGTGATGTTATATCTCTTTCAATGGTGTCGTCGAAGCTCTGAATAACGAAATTCACACATCCCTCCTGATCAGTCATTTTTTATTTCAAATGATCTACTTATATACTTTGTGTTCAAGTTTGAATAGTTTTGCGTTAATGTGTGCTATAGATGACTCAGTAGTGTCGAGGTTTGACAGTTTTGTATGCATGTGACTCAACATGGAGAGTATCTGTGCGTATTGATCTTGTGAATAGGCGTCCGATAAACACACAGGCCGACTAGGATGGGACACCACTAGTAGGTGCGGAGTTATACAAGGTATCTAAAGACTGATCATCAAAGTACCTTATCTTTCTTGGTTTGTCAGCACTAAACCGAAACATTACAACATTGTGCTTGTTGCATGTCGGAAGTATCCTAATGTTATCCTGTTTGAATTTTGTCTAGAAAACGCTAAAAGTGCAATTATTTTGCACAATGGTCAGCAAAACACATAATTCATGATACATTCCTCTAGCTTATATAAATTCTACCATGCATATTAAAAAATGCACACTTTATGGCTAACGTCGCCATCTGTCTTTCACTGACTGCCATTTGACAATTCAAACTGCATAGTAGTCTAAAATTGTCGTTGCGTATTACCACAAATAAAAGCTGGTCAGTCTGTACTTACATGGACTTTAGATGGCCATGTGATATACTCGTCATTTTAAAGTACACCTACCGCAGAGCATACTCACCCATTTCGTTTTGTCGTTTTATTTAAGAAATTGTGTACGAACTTGTTGAACCAGATAGTTCATACATTCTTATTTCTACATGGAAATGATTTAATGATTTATGGTACCTTTCATAGCGCAGGTGTATATGTTGGGTTCATAATAGTCAATAAAAGTACATGTTCCCTTTAAAAAATGATACAACTTCGTGTGCATAATTGGAATGCCAAATGTCAACTTCGTGTGCAGAAACCGTTCCTGATATCAATACGATCTGTTACTGCGTTCGGCATGTACATTTATTTTATTCGTGTGATACAGACAAATTCCCAGCTTGCGGACAAGGATTCTAAGATCTTACAGTTTCGGCATAAATTTGTAAATTCATTTGAAGCAAATTCTTAAACTTTGTGCGAACACCTGGTGTCATCACTGATTTTCAGTGACACATTCATATAATGGCCACCGCTACTTTGCCTTCTTTGCCCAATAGAATCTGTTTCGGAGGATAATCGATCGGCGGATAATCGAGACTTAATATTCTCTAGCTTTGACGTTTTATATTCAAACGAGACTCCATATTATCAAACAATGTCCAAGTATTTTGCTATTTCAAAGATTGCGAAAAACCTGTGAAAATGTTTGGTACCCTTTTGTGATAATTTCCTTTAGATAAAGTCGCTAAGATAAATACTGCTTCCCTCTAACGGACCGTTGTTCTGGATTGCGTTGACAACACTGAATCAATATTACCATGGGTGTCCCAATAAACATGCGTCAATCTTTCAGTCTGAACGAGCCGCCTCTAAGCCCGGGATTGAACACTTCGTCCGTCCCGGGGAATCCCGAACATTTGACAATGGACATCATGGCTTGGTTTCTATACATATGTTGCATATTTGTAATTTTGTTTTTGGAAAATGATATTTCTGCTTGTGATATTGTTAAGTTTTTCCGACAAGAAGCAGTGTCTAATTCAGTAAGTGTCAACAGTTTGTTAACTGCAGACGCGAAGCAACAACTAGCATGTGCGCTTTCTTGTTCTAAGACTGTTGGGTGTTTGTGTTTCTTCTACAATGAAGGCTCCTCCACATGCCGCCTCCATTCCTACTTGTTCCGAGCCACGGAGCTTCAACCTTCGGCGGGAGATGTGTACTTCAGACGTAAGTGTTGACGTTTTTTGATAAATGAAACCGTTTTAGAAGCCATGAGCAACATGTCGCAAGACTCATTTCTGTAATGAGTTATATGTAATCTGGCTATGTCTGTATGGTCACGGTTAACTATATACAGGCAGTAAGTTTCTGTTAAATACGTCTGTAAGTACTGACGGTTCTACATAAATGCTCTGCATCAACCTCCTTTCAACAAGTCAGAGATTTGTCCAGAAACCTATGTTTGTTAAGCATTGTTACAACCCTTAATTTAAAAATTACTCTTAATGTAAAAATTGTTACATTAAGGGTTACGTGTTCACTCTTAATGTAAAAACATTTACATTAAGAGTAACAACCCGCAACCCTTAAAGTAAAAAATATTGTTTTTACATTAAGGGTTAATATCGTACATATCGCCCCTTAATGTAAAATATTCTCATAAACAAAGTTTGATTGGAAATATAGGATTCTTTTTGTTCACGTTTTTTATTGCTTTTGCTCGGTTTCTTGCAATTATTCGTAATAAGCGACAGCGTGAGAAACTGACTTTGTTCAGATCTGAAGAGGGACTATTGTAAGAATGGCAGGCTTGTTATTGAGGACATGCCAGGTTCTACTCTGGAAGGTTATGAGCATCAGTTGTCGGCTCCAGTCGCAACTGTGGATTAGGAGCGGATGCTGCCGTCAAGGTCGAAGGTTATGCAAAAGCATGTCTTACATTGCAAGGAATATAGAAGATTTAACCATCAAACTGTCCGACATTGGCTTTGTTTCTTTTGTATCTGAACATGACATTGTTGCTTTATATGAAACATAGACAAAAGAAAATTACTTAAGTGACATTTTTCCAGAATATAAACTTTTTTGTTTACAAGCCACAAAAGGTCCAAGTTCGGGAGGTATTCGGGAGGAATACTTTTGATAAAATATTCACTGGTAAGACGTGTAATTGATTTTCGATATAGATAACATGCTATTACTATTCTGTTGGATAAAAGTATGTTTGGTTTCAGTAGATCTACATTATGTGTGTTTACATATATCCAGACGGAGAGATCGACCTGGTAATAATAACAAAGATAGACAAAATGGGGTAGAGATTTTGCTGTATTTTTTATTGAGTACACTGGAAGAGGACCCAGCTGCTTCTATCATTGTACTTGGGTTTGTTTGTTTGCCTGTTGTTTAACGCGGTGGTCTGTAAATAATCGAGTCTTGACCAGACAATCCAGTGGTCGACATCATGAGCATCGATCCACGCATTTGGGATATGATGACATGCATAAACCAAGTCAGCGAGTCTGACCTCCCGATCCCGGTTGTTGCCTCTTACGACAAGCATAGTCGCCTTTTACGGCAAGAATGGGTTGCTGAAGACCTATTCTAGCCCGGATCTTCACAGATCCATTGTACATGAACAGTAGAACCGGTTTGACGCGGGACTATGTGGCGAACGCTGTTATTCACCATGTTGAAAGTAATAATTATTTATTAGTAGATCTTTTTACACACTTTGAGATTTTTTACAGAATTTGAAAGATATACATATGATAAATTACTTTGGAAAAACACTTTTGGAAATGAGTTCAATTCTGAACATACATATTGTGAATGGAAGATTTGGAACTGACAATCAAATCGGTGACTGAACATTTATTGGGCATTTTGTGAGTGCGTGAGTTGGATTCAAGGCGCTTTTAACGGGATTCCAGTTATATCACGGCGTGTCAGCTTAATGTGGGAGGAAATCCCGAAGTGATGCAGGCATCAGACGTTTACCACTTCGGTGAAACCTACGAGCACGGGTATGGTGCTGACAAATATAATCGGGGCGAACCGGGATTCGAACCCACAATCATAGGTTTCTTCCGTGCCCAAGGGACGCAAATCTGCACAGCAAATCGCGGCGCCTAAGACGACTGGGCCACCCGTGCCCCCTAATGGACATTTAGGGTGTAGTGTGATAGATTATGGTTTAGCATCGAGTGACATGTTCCCCGATGATGACGAATGTCTCTGTAAAAAACATGAACGGTGCCATTATGTAAATGCGTTCAGAAGAAACTAGAGATAACTCATACCTTATTAAGAAAAACAAAGTTTGCAATGAATACAGATAACTTGGTGGAATCAAGAAGGACTAGTTTGCACAATGTCCCATTTTGTTTCAGTTTTTTCATTAACGAATTGGTTACAAAATGGAATAAAATTGTCGTTTTGGTGTTAAGTTACATCCGGAATTTATTTATATTTTCTACTTCTATTTGCGGAAGACCTTATTATGTTTGGCAATACTGTCAACAACGTACAAATGGAGCTGAATATCTTGCATGATGACTGTTGTAAATGGGAAATGCCAGTCAATCTATCGAAAACAAATTTAAAATAGTTGTTATTCAAAATAGGGGAGGTTTATCACATTATGAAAAATGGTATTATGATAGAAATGCGTATGAAGAAGTTACTGGATACAGTTATCTTGGCTTGTATTTTAGCAATATATTACTGAGTGAGTGAGTGAGTATGGTTTTACGCCGCTTTAAGCAATATTCCAGCAATATCACGGCGGGGGACACCAGAAATGGGCTTCACACATTGTACCCATGTCGGGAATTGAACCCGGGTCTTCGGCGTGACGAGCGAACGCTTTAACCACTAGGCTACCCTACCGCCCCAATATATTACTGAGGTCGAATGCTTAAATAATATTCCAATTGAGGCAATAACGCTGTTCATGGTCCTGTTAATTAGTATACATTCCTTGAAACCATACTCGCCTCACTTTTACTTCAAATGTTTTGATACAAATATAACACCCATAATATTATACGGGGCTGAAATTTGGGGGTTCAGTGACAAAGAACCGAGTCTGGCAGATGTTCTATTCAGTCGCTCGCTGTTTTGAAATGTGTCAAATATTGGCTGTCTCTTTATAATATGCAGGCATCTCGTTTACCCCCAAAAATGTTACAATATGTTGCGGTTCTACGATGAACAAGACCACGTAAATTGGGTAACGAAACTGAAGTTTGTTACTTTCAGATTAGGATTTGGTGATGTCTGGTACTTGCAAACATGTGGTAATAAAACCGCGTTTTAAAATATTTTACGTCAAAAACCTTTTGTTCAGGATTGGCATAGTTATCTATGCGAAAAAAACCAAATGGCTTATTATGCACAAACATCCATTTCATGTGAGAACTATTTGAGTAGTATAACTGTAAATAAATTCAGGACTCGTTTTCTGTTCAGCTCAATATTCCTCGTGAATTTAGAAAATGTAAAGTTTGTAACCTAAACCATATCGAAAATGAATATCACATATATATGTTATAGCCATCTGAGGCTAAGTTTTTACGTCTTTCAAAATATTCCGAAGTTTAATACACTACTGTCATCGCAAGACCCTATTATCAATATGAATACAGAAAAGTACTTGTTTTACGCCAATGCTGTAAGAACACAAGTACTCCAACTTTGATAATATGCAATTATGTGAAAACTGCTTTTTCAACAACAAAAACTGCAAAGGTATGTGTTGTATTTTATACTGTTTGCACCTAAATTGTATTTCGTTTGTACAAAAGGGCCCGTGGCCTACAAGTACTGAATAAAGTGAAGACTAATTATTCGTAATAGCTTCCTTCAACTGTGCGCGTTTATTCAGGAACAAAAAAAAGATGAGCCATTGAACTTGTGTAAGTACACTACACCTTTCATATTCCAACAACCTCTCATCTACGACAACCTGGTCGTTATTTACAGGTTTTGTTTATGGGTCATAACTGACGATTTTGTTAAATCTTGGTACAAAGGTGTATCTAGGGACACTATACAATATGACTTTATTTACGTTACTACCTTGCTTCCATGGAAACGGAAATGGCATCTGCAGAGCTTATTAATCGATATTCAGAGATTTCGTTCAAATTTGGTATTTAGATACAACGTATTTCAGGGCTCAACCGAAGAGGTTTCTTACCATCATGGCAATATAATCGAGGCATCTGATTAGTCGACATTAAGTTGTTCGATTTTGTTAAAAGGGATATTTAGATATATTTTTGCGCACAAAGCACATTTTATTACAATAGCAACGGAATGGAGTCCTCTGATTGGTCGAAATGTGGATAGTTAACCCTATTTAAGACTATTTTACCATACTAATAAGTGCTCTTTATGAAACTAGGTGTGGATGATCAGCACAACATACAGTAACATAACCTCATTCAGAAATCCAAGATGGTCTCACGGTCGCCATTTTGTAATTTACAGGTCTCAAACATCTAAATGTGTAAATATCTATTTATGAATTCCTTTTGAAAACCCTCGTGAATATCATTTCATTAGATTATTAGTTCATTGTAGCCCCGCAACGAAGGGGGTATAATGGAATCAGTGTGTCAGCCTGTCTGTCGCTCAGTCCGCAGAAAATAACTTTCCGAACAAGTCCTTCCAAATACGAAATCTATTCACAATCCAATACGATCTATTCATAAAACATGTCGAAAGATTTACAGCTCGCCTGGTAAGAAGTTCCGTAGTGAGCTTATGACAGCTCCCCCCCCCCCCCCCCCCCCCCAAGATCGAATGGTCGGTTCCCAACTGACATGAAATACTCTGCAGGCCGTATTCCTAATGTTCTTTTTCGCTAATTTCAATCAACAATGGTCTTACTTCAGGATATACTAAACTGCTATAGGAAAGGAATAGACTTCATGTCCGAAACCTGTAAACTTCAAGTGGCTATATTTGACTCGGCACAGTACTTGGGAAATCTACGTTTGTTTTAACCAAACATCATTGCATTGGAATTCCTGTCGTTTGTTATAGCATATGATTCTGGTGTATGCTTAACTGTCATATCCGTAATACTGCAACAAAATGTCAATTGTTTTATGCCTAAAACTCTGTTAATGGACCGGTTAGGGGCCATAAACCCTTTTATGAAGCCTGAATATAACAACGAGGTGGTCGTTGTAGAGAAGGAATCTAAAAATGATTAGTCATTTGCACATCCAGACAAAGTAACGGTCAATTAAATCTGCGATGTTTCATGAAAGTTCGATAAACATTATTTTATAGTGATAAGCCTCAACGTAAAAAAGATTATTAACTTTCACTTAATATCAAAAATATACTCACACGCAAAAGAAACGCAAGTAGAGTATACAGTATACATGTTATTCATTTTCAACAGTAAAGACAAGAAATACTAATAGGGCAAGACTGACAAAAATTTAAACACTGCCACACATCTCCTGTACATTGAGTGGATCAGACGATTTGTGAAGGCCCTAGGGATACTCCTGCACACATTCAGAGCAGCTGTGCGTAGTTCATCGGCAGTTGTAGGGACTGGGCGCACATTGTGCAGACACCTTTGAACCTCATACCACAAGTGTTCGATGGGGTTCAGATCAGGCCTGAGGGCTGGCCTTGTGTTGTTGCAGAAAGGCCATGGTAGCTCTGGCAACATGGGGGCGAGCGTTGTCCTGCTGGAAAATGTGTTGTTGATGTTGTGCAAAAAATGAAACGACGTTGGGTCTGATCACTTGGACGATATACCGCTGAGCAGTGACGCCGTGTTCCCGACCTTGACCAAGATTCAGAAAGCACATGGGTCCAAGTCTCGAATTAAGTCCAATCCCTGCCCATATCATGACGCTAGGTCCACCCCATGGATCCCTTTCCACAACGTTTCTGTCAGCGAAACGATCACATCGACGCCGCCAAATTCTGACTCTTACGTCTGCATTGGAGACACAAAAGCGACTTTCATCAGAGAAGATGAAACGCCTCCACTCACGATGACGCCAATTGCGATGACCCTGTGCCCACTGAAGTCGTGCTTGTCGATGCCGTGGTTGGGGAACAGGACGACAGTGTCCCGCCTAATGTGTCGATTATGTGTTCCTATGGTCTGTCGAGCACTTACACTTGCAGTTAGGAACGGATGTCGCTGGTGTTGACGGGTAATCTGCCTATCTTGCCGAGGTGTGGTGACCCTAGGACGACCGATCCGAGGAAGGTCATTTGTGGTCTGTGTAGCATTGTATCGATGCAGGAGACGGTAAATTGTGGTTATGTTAAATTTGAAATAACGGGCAACATCTTGGACAGACTCTCCAGCTTCCAAACGTCCGATATCCTGGTTTCTCTGAATTTGAGTTAGGCGTGGCATTGTTGACCAAGGAGTGGTAGGTCCAAGAATCGGCCACAGTTTTATACCCACTACAGTTCGTGACAGTTCGTGCATTTTCGATTTCGCGAGAAATGGGTGCATGATACCCACATATTCATTGAAATGGTGCGTTTTGGCGATTCGTTTTTTATGTTGCGTTTTTACTCGGGGCTTCCAAAATGCAACCACAAATATTGAGAACACCCCAGGCTTCACTACATGCTAAAACGCGTATCAATTTATGGTTCCGTGTTTGTTACCTATTTGCTTAAAACCACTTGCGTTTCTTTTGCGTGTGAGTATACATTAAGAGTATCTTTTACATTAAGAGTTGTAACAATGGTGAACCCGAAACCCTTGATGTAAAATATTTTTACATTGAGAGTATTTTTTACATTAAGGGTTGTTACAAAGCATGCTAAATCATATACGGACATAACATTCTCTGTCGTGTAATAAAGGGCGGTCGGGTAGCCTAGTGGTTAAAGCGTTCGCTCGTCACGCTGCAGACCCGGGTTCGATTTCCGACATGGGTACAATGAAGTCCATTTCTGGTGTCCCCCGCCGTGATATTGCAGGAATATTGCTATATTCACTCACTCACTCACTCACTGTCGTGTAATAGTTTTAGGTTAATTGTCAAATGATGCACAGATCTGTCAGTTCTCACGGTTATTCAAGCAGAGTATAAGTTTTGTCAAGTTGCAGTGAAAGAAGTGTATGATCATGAAGAACTTAATTTTAATTTGAGATCGCTGTAATCCGATGTTTTGTTAGAGTTGCATCATTGTTTTATTTAATATGCATTATATTATTCATTGCAAGACAAACATGTGATAAACGGCTTTTCTACTGGTTGGAATGAATTGTTAAGGATATCAGAAGCTAGAACAGGTAACAGTGTGGTCAGACTCGCTGACATGGTTCATACATGTCATCGTATCCCAATTGCGTGGATCGGTGCTCATGATGTCAATCACTGGTTTGTGTGGTCCAGACTCGATTATCTTCAGACCGCCGTCATATAGCTGGAATATTGCTGAGTGCGGCGTTAAACAACAAATAAACCAAATAATGTGAAAGACGGGTGATAAACAGTGTCTTTTAATACAAGGAAATGTACGTTTCACAGCCAAAACCTGCTTGTGAATACTTTGAGGTAACATATTTCATATGAGGAGGTTGGTGGTGGGGTTGGGGGTGTTGTCCCTCCTAACTCTACGTGTACGTGAGCTGCTCTGTACATCTTCGTATGTACTTGGGGGGTGGAGGGGGGTATAAATAACCAAGTGTCTATCTATCTGAATAAGAGGAATACACCATAACTGGGCAATGGACTCATGGTCTGAAACAACTTCACGTGAAGAAAAGTCAATACAAACAATCAGTAAAATCCAACATAAATAAACAACAACATCGTATATGAAACAGCGGGGCTTGGAGCTGTGTCTAAACTGTTATCCCAGTGACAAGCGTTCTCTCGTCACGCTTGAAGGCCCGATCTTGATTCCCCACATGGATACAATGAGTGAAGTCCATTTATGGTGACTCCGTCGTGATATTGCTGGAATATTTTTATAAATTGTAGGTAAAATTCTAGATAATGTGGCTCGTTTTTTCCATTTTATTTGAATAGGAAATACGACAGATATGATTGCATTCAAGCCATTCAAAGTCGTTGGGCGTACATGTAGCTTTACATAAATGATTGTCACCCTGTGGGTGTGCTCTCTCCGTGTTGGTTCTGTAAACAAGAAAACAGTTGCTGCATAGGAAGCGATGGCGACGGCAACGGGAAGGCCAAATGAGACACAATACGCCAATTGCACAGCCCTAAGTACTACATTCATTTACGCATTATTGCTAAGAATATGGAAATTCGAACTTCCATTTTATTAAAATAGGAAATAGGACAGATATGATTGCATTCCAGCCATACAAAGTCGTTGGGCATACATGTAAGTTGTTGGGCGTACATGCAGCTTTACATAAATGATTATCACCCTGTGGGTGTGCTCTCTCCGTGTTGTTTCTGTAAACAAGAAAACAGTTGCTGCATAGCAAGCGACGGCAACGGGAAGGCCTAATGAGACACAATACGCCAATGGCGCAGTCCTAAGTACTACATTTATTTTACGCATTGTTGCTAAGAACCCGTGAAGACTAAAGGGATCGGCTTGTCAAGCTCGCTGGCATTGCTGATGTATGTCATCGTATCCCAATTGCGAGGATCGGTGCGCATGATGTCAATCAATTGATTGTCTGGTGCAGACCGCCGTCATATAGCTAAAATATTGCTGAGTGTGGCGTTAAACAACAAACAAACAAAGCAAAGAAGAATGGGACGGACATTATTTTGATAGAATATAAACAGTACTGGTAATGAAAATGATTATCAATGACATATTTTAAGTCTATAATTTGGAAAAAGGCAAAGATATGATGTTATTGCCTGTCTAGACTAACATATACCACCGACGTAAAGTTATGTATAATGTTAAATAACAGTATTACATAAAAGAGCCGTCGAGTGATGAGAAACCGCCAAGTCCAGGTTAGAATTGGTCTCCGGCAACCTATGCTTGCCGTAAAAGGCGACTTTGCTTGTCGTAAATTGCGACTGAAGGGATCGGGTGGTCAGGCTCGCTGACTTGGTTGATGCATGTCGTCGTGTCCCAGTTGCGTAGATTGGTGCGCATGGTGTCAATCAATTGATTGTCTGGTCCAGACTCGGTTATTGTGTTAGTTTTCGTTTTCATGCCGTCCCTGCTCTCAAAATCAGTCTCTGGTTCGCATATACAGACTCGATTATCTAAAGGTCACTGTCATAAGTCACTACAACATCAAACGTGCCTCCTAAATGAAAAGGTATAACAACTTTCACTCCTCAATGCCCCTTTTCCGTCCTTGCAGCGCTATGTCCTTCATTCCCCGTCAGCCCCGTGCCGTACAGCACCATACACACATCAACCGTGAACGGCTCTGAAACAGCGAACGTGGTCTGCAACGACGGTTACAAGTTGACGAACGACCCTGGGGCAGTACTGTGTGATGATGATGGTTTCTGGCCTACAATAACAGGCACATGTGAACAAACTCACTGGACTAACCAGGTAAAAACTAAATCTGTCTCTCTGTCTCCCTGCTTGTATCTGGTTAAACGTGTGAGTACATTTCACATATGGAGGGGGCACGGGTGGCCCAGTCGTCTAAGGCGCCGCGATTCGCTGTGCAGAGTTGCGTCCCTTGGGCACGCCAGAAACCTATGATTGTGGGTTCAAATCCCGGTTCGCCCCGATTATGTTTCTAGGTTTGTCAGCACCATACCCGTGCTTGTGGGTTTCACCGAAATGGTAAACGTCTGAGACCTGCATCACTTCGGGCTTTCCTCCCACATTAAGCTGACACGCCGCGATATAACTGGAATACTGTTAAAAGCGGCGTTAAACTCAACTCACTCACTCACAAATGGAGTGTACCCTGCGTCATTGTCAATACTTCACCAGCATCTTCACGTGTTGTCCCGTGTGTATGATACAGGTTCCACAGTCTTGTGCTTGGTGCTACGTGGAAAATCCTTGCTACAGCTGAAGATGATTCTCCTGTTTGCTTTTAGACGGCCGATGGCGTTATTGCGTTGGGCTCCCATCAGTCGTGTCATGTTTTCGCCGTTAACTTGCTGTTTTTGCGATTTTTTCATCTTTTCACCACATTTCTGCAGTACCTCATTCTTTCCACACAGATCAATCCCCATGCAGAAATGACCAATTCATTTTGGTATTAATTTTTTTATGGATGTCCAGACACTCTGTCAGATATTTACGATTTGCTTCTTTTGCAGTTCATTTTTGCAGAGCAAACAATGAGTAGGACTCATTCAAAATCCGTTAGTTATCCACGGCCACATTTCATTAACTGACCGGAAATAGACAAACGTTACCACTACACAGTATATCGACCCTATGTACATGTAGTAACGAGTGATGGAAAAAATGTATTGTATGCAAATGCGTGATTGTTGTAGATTTTGTGGGTGTAAGTGAATGTGCAAAGGTCCTCTGAACAACTGTATCTCTAAGCTGGTGTTTTGTGACCACTCCAACAAAAGGCGACCTCAAAGGTGCGCAACGACAAACTGAACTAGCCACCAACTTATAATAACATGTAACCAACAGTATATAGATCGTACAGATTTGCTTATATGCCAAAAGAAAATTAAATTAAATACAAATAAATTATATCAAGAATTTGTACAGCGCATTTTACAAAAATCAACTGCTCAAATGCGCTTAGACCATGGTTGATCTCGTCAAAGGCTCTCTTGGCAGGTTTTGAGAGTCTGATTAAAGTTTGTCAGATTTTCTGTTTCATGGATTTCTTGTGGCAGATTGTTCCATAGCAATGGGCCAACATGTTGAAATAATCGCCATATGTTTTGGTACGACACTTTGGCACCACTAGCAGATGTTAATCATCTAATCGGAGAAAACGTGCAGGCGTGTATGGTAATATCAGTTCCTGTAAGTATGCAGGAGCCGATGCAATAGGAGCAATGCAACCTTAAAGGGGAAGTGTACACGCAAAAATCACTTTCTTTCTTTTTCTAAACAAAACGCAATTTTAGAATTAATTAGTATCTGTGTTTGAAAATATACACTCATTTTTTTCACAGTGAAAGTAGGAAGCTCACAATAGTGTAAAAATGATATGCCGTTATGAGGCCTTCGTTTTTCGAGCTAAACAGGCCTGAGTTATCCCCCTTAGATTATGACGTAATTGGTGCCAATTCAACTGGGTCCCTGTCTATTCTCAACGCAAAAGATATCAAGTACCAGTTTGCGGTAAAACAACATGGCCTACGACACACTCCGGCGCAGTGGTGACTCAGCATGACACTATGCTGGCTTGCATCTGAGACGCTAGAATCACACATCTAGACCTACACCACGTGAAGCGGCTCTAACAAAGCATGATGACGTCATAATGTTTATCAATTGGCACCAATGACGTCATATTGCAAGGGGAATAAGCCATGGTGTTTTTGTTGTGGAAATAGAACACTTGGTAAATGTGAAAAATATAAATCGTTTTAATGCGAAAAATATGTTAATTAATTGTGATATTTTTATATTTTTGTCTATGACACTTCTAGGTTAACACTTTTAATGAGGAAAAAGTACAAGAAAAAAAGGTTAATTTCCGTGTGAACTTGCCCTTTAAGGATATGACAAGGGGAATAATTGTTAATTGGACACACACTGGGTGAAGGTCCTTGGGATCCGGAACTGTTCGTATTGCAGAAATGCATGTTTGCGTCCTGAAGCTTTTCAGTCGCGTTTGTTTATGTATATATTTGAGTAATGCAAATGTAACTGTCAGGTGGCGCAATGGGGTAAAAGAAAATGTATATTTTGTAATAATGCTATATTTCCACTAGTTTTACTAGAATGACTTCACAATTGCCGATAATTTTTCTGTTGATAAGTTTTGTAAATTGTGTATACAAGAGTTTTAGCTTTTATGTCATGTATCTACAAACGGCTTCCGATGACAATATGAAATAATGGAAAAAAGTGTTTGCGTTTGCTCCACTAATGAAACTCTATACCTCTGTAATCATTTTTAAATATAAAATGTAGATTATGTAATGAATTTAACGAGTCTGTCCAACACATCGGTGGATGCCCAGCTTTAGCTCCAACATAGTACCTTAAGCGACATGATAGAGTGGATCGATCATTTTATTACCGTCTTCGCCATGCTTGTGGTTTTGACTCAGAGGTAAATCCATGGTACGACCAAGAATATGTAGAGGGTATCATCGAAAATGATAAATTCTTTGAAATAGGCCCGTATACAGCCTCAGACATATCCAGGCCAACAAACCTGATGTTGTCCTTTTTGATAAATCCAAATCAATCATTTATATTGTTGAATTTTCTGTCCCTTTTGACACTAATGTGTTTGACAAGATTCAGGAAAAACATGGCAAATATGCAGACCACTATCATCATCATCATCATCATCATCATCATCCAAATAATAAACTGCGCGTGTGATGATTCCGTCCCAAAACGCTATGCGTCTTATCACAACCATGCTCAGTTTTCACATCACTCGTTTTCTATCCCAATTCTATACCCTTAAAATCACACCAATGTTTGACAGCACCCTTTCAGATTGAGTTCCCTGACCTATGCAGGCATATTGCTTGCCGCTTGTGCGCTATTGTTATGTATATTTGTACGACTGTTATAAAGCAATAAATCCCCATCACTATACGGCGACACACAAGTGACAATGATGGCATGTTTTCTGCATGCATTTTACCCGACGTCTCTTCATTTTTGTACATTCATCAGGGAATAATTAAATGCGACAACAGTAAAAATGTTCCCAATCACTTCTTATTGTATTGTATTGCTTTCCATAAGAACATTTTATATTAAAATACCAATCTTCATCTGGTTAATTACCTCCTTTCTCGAGCAGGAAATCTGAAGAAGTCCTGCATCATTCAACTTGAACAGAGAATTCTCCATCAATAACGTATAAAGGCTCATTGATATCACAAAACCACGACCATTATTGTCGAATGTCATACATTTAACAGTATCTACTAATGCATTTTCCGAGGTTGTTTCAAATTGTTTTATTATTCATCACTTCGGGAGGGCTAAAGTACCAATTATTGAATAGCATGGTAAATGCACTATACATTTCAAGTTCTACCTAATTATAAAAAAAACCCCGAATGCTGTCCTCAGCCATTACTGAGTATTGTATTCATGTGTATGAAGAATTCTGATTGTTCTATCATTCTTGTCAGAACGGGCGATGTGTCAAATCAATACTGAGGTATAATGTACTTTCCATTCCAAGTTATTCCAAAGATACGAATGTTGCCAACAGCCAGACTAAGTGTTATAGTCCTGTGGTATAAAACAGCCGTACCGGAAGATGAATCCTTATGTATATGATCTGGGTGTGTAAATGTAAATATATAGGCGACAAAACCCTTTCCATGATCATAAGAAATCTCTACTAAAACAGACTCCATTGCACGATTCAAACCGAGTCTGAGACGTGTGGTGGCTACTTCAACTACCCTTTCATTTGAGTGTGAATATAGCGCTTTTTTATGTTTGTGTGAATTTTGTATAGCAAATTATACCTTCAAAAACGTAGACTGGCAGCTGTTTACCAAACTCGTCAACAACATAGACACAAAATAGGTACAACACACCGACACCGACACATTCAACCCAACCTTTACTAACATTATACATGAAATAGTTCCGAATGCATCTCCAAATCTAAAACATACACAGTACACAATCCAGTACCCTGGTGCCCCCCCCCTCTCCCGCCCACCAACCCCCACCAAAAGGTACCCTTCTGAGAAGCATTTTATCGCCAACACTTTTAACTTCGTGATAGACGACATTTTTTTTCCAATTTCCAATCAAAACTGAATTTGACCAACACGTAATATGGTCACGCCTTATTTCTAACCTGGTCACATCCTGTAAAAATGGCCCAAATCTCGGCGGCTCTGATTGGCCTGGTACCTCCCTAGCCACCCTTCTAATCCTTTTAGGTGTATTTTTTATTCCTCTTCGACGCCAACAAATAAATATAACATACCGGGCTGGGGCCCAGCAGAACTCAATATTCGAAACAGTTCAAACAAAATGCCACAACACCAATAAACTCACACTCAGAAAACTCAACCATAATCCCTCACAAGCTCTATACCTTACACACCTCCTTAAACTAAACTCCTACATTCAAAACAAACATTAAAAAATCCATCCTGACCAAATCCATAATATCATCCATCTCAACTCAGTATTACAATCTGTAGATAAATCAATAACGCTACTCTTGGTACCTAGCCACTAACACATCCCACATGGAAACCAAACAGCAGACCTGACAGCCAAATTAGCCATAACTTAAGTTATACACCAGTAAGGCCGAGGCCAAAACATTAATAGAAAAGAACATCAAAATTCAAAACTTCAAAATTCTTATTCAAAATTGTAAATCCTTATGGATTAAATCTTTTTATTATAACATCAACAACAAAATGCCACAATGTATCTACCTCGACTCATTTGGACAAAACATTTTTATGGAATATGTATTCACTGCAATAGCCTGGAAGACCTACATCACATTTTTAAAATCTGCCCTGTTTACTTTCAGCATCAACAAGCACTATGATTATTTGATGAAGGTCCCGGGGCCATTGCAAAGATTTCATTTTCAATTAGGATGTTTGTTTAGTTTGTGCATATAAGAGTTTTTGGCGCCACTATGGTTCCTGGAAATAATTTTATCTGATTGGGCCGAAGTGGAAAAGTTAGTGCATTTTGTAAAACAAATTAACTTAAACCAATAAAGACAGAAAATTAATTTAAAAAAGGCGTCAAGTTTCCTTACTCAAATTATTATACAAAATATTGAGTACATGCGCACATTGCACACTGATTGAAAACAACATTAGACATACTTGTGCATGAAAACCAAACCGGATTTCTCCCAGGAAGATGTATTTACCAAAATATAAGATTGCTGTGTGCTCGTGTGAAACAAGAAAAGTAAACAAACCTGGACTTCTTTTGTTAATCAACTTCGAAAAAGCTTTTGTCACTGTTTCAAAATCATTTGTATTGCAAGTATTAGAAAAAATGTCTTTGGGCACACTGTGATCAAATGGATGAATATTTTAATAAACAACACAACATCATGTGTTATACGAAATCGACATCTCTCTACTGAACGGGGATGCAGGCAGGGAGACCCAGTATCCCCTTATATATTTCTATTAGTAGCGGAAATACTAGGATGCATGATTAAAGAAAATCCTCACAACAAAGGAATTACGCTTTAATGATGTAGAACACAAAATCGGGCAATATGCGGATGACACTCAAAAGTTTTTGAATGGACCAGAAGACTGTCTTCGTGTAGCTATTGAAACATTGAAAAAGTTCAACCAAATGTCTGGCTTGAAAATATATGTAGACAAAACTAAAACTATCTGGATAGGTACAATGAAGGGAAGTAATGTTGAGTTTTGCAAGGAGATCAAACGTGACTGGCACACAAGCAATTTTAAAATATTAGGTATAAATCCAAACTGTAATTTAAATAACCTTTGGGGAATCAACTAAAGGAAACGAATAGACAAAAAAAATTAGAATTTTATCAAACTGACGTAAGTTTCTTTTTGAAAATCGCTGCTATTAAAATCGTATGTGTCTCTACTCTAGTATATATTTTTTCTATACTCCTAAACCCTCCAAGAAATTCCTCAGACCAAATTAACTCAATTTTGTCTGGTTTCTATGGAATAAGAAAAGCATAAGATTTGAAGAATTAACATTATTATAAAATATGATGATGGGGGACCAGCAGGTAAAAGATTATTTAATGTCTCAAGCATAAACTAGCAAATGTTGTCCTTTGTGACCTAAAGATTTAAATTATTTTGTGACCACAGCAAACAGTTTTGTGTGGTAAGTCAAGTACCGCACACCACTGAAGCGCTCATAAAATATTATGTCATTACAGTAATTTCTGACTACATTACACATTCGTTTATGCTCATCTATCCACTGTTTGAGAAAATGCCTCCCACCATTTTGTGTTTGTTTGTTTGTTGTTTAACGCCGCAGTCATATTTATTCCTCCTATAAGATGGCGTCTATAATAACTCTAGTCTGGACCAGACAATCCAGTGGTTGACATCATGAGCATCGATCCATGCCTTTTGGATAGAATTTCATGCATCAACCATGTCAGCGAGCCTGATCACCCCGATCCACTAAGTGGCCTTTTACGGCAAGCATGGGTTGCTGAAGACCTGATTTTTAACGTTTAGCCAATTGTAAGTCTGAACGGTCTCTCTTTGATTGATTTGGAGCCTTCTTTCTTTGTTTTAATGCATCAATCTTTTCTTTGCTCCACCAAGGTACTGGGTTGTGGGCAGTGTATGCTTTATGCCTTTTGAGGTTATTTAATGTATTATTTCGGTAACATTTTGTTTTGGCAACGTTTTGTGTACAACTGCCAAATTTTTCTGTGTAATTTGCTGTGTCCCACAGTGGGTGGTGAGCATTTAGGTCTCCTCTAAAGAGAATGTTTGGAGTTAGATACTTGGAGAGTATCGCCAAGTCAGTTATTGTAAATGGTTTAGTTTAAGTGTGATAGATATTTATTATTGTTAATCTAGCTTTGTTGATTGCAGGACTTCTAAATTTAGGGTGGGTATAATGATTTTGACAAATATACCCATATCCATGCCCATTTGAGAGGCGAGCATTGCACTTCCACTGTTAAATCACCTTGATAAGGGGTAGTATCGGGTGGACAAAAGAAAAAACCATGGAGAAGAGGCTGAATTTCATTTAGAATATGGTGTTTTTTATTCATCCAGTTCGTTAAGGGCGGTTTTAATGTTTTGAAAGGATGTTTGGTATAGTTCGGAGATGAGACCAAGGGTGTGCAGATTTTAGCAGTGGGATGTTTTTGGAGAATGGTAGCTGAGACAAAGTCTATTATTTTGTTAATGTAGGCGTTTAGCTTATGTGGTGTAAAAATTAGTGAGGGAGCTGTTCTGTGTTTGGATTGTGTGTGCCAGGAGATTTTTCAGGTTGGGTGTTTATTGTATAGTTTAATGTTTGGTTAGAGTATGATTGTGAGTCCCCAATTATTTCATAGTATGGTGTGATTGCAGTTGGTTTTGGTAGGTCAACTTATGTGATGTGCTTGTTTATCCTAAAGATTGTTTTTTGTTTTGTAAGGGCATGTATTCTGAATGGCTGCGGCGCTGCAGTTTACACAAAAGGAGGGCCTCTGTGCTCCCGTGTATTGAACGTCTATCACAACAACATTTGAGAATGGGAATTTGACCTCTACCACAATTGTGTATATTTTTATACTCAATCTTGGTTTTTGTTGACAGAAGGCAAACTTGTTCATAGTGAATGTGTCATTTATTGGAGTCAATAGACAATAGAGAAGGCCAAAGGGATGAATTTCAGAGTAGCTGAGGTGGTTGGGGTTGGGGTTGGAGTTGGTTTAAAACAGGTTTTAGTTAGTTTCTTTGGTCTTCAGCAGATGGCGAGGCGTTTGGTGTTTGTCGCTTTTGCTAGATTAGTGGGGATAATTTGTTGGGGTAACATTATTTGGATGTGTAGTTTGGATAATTGTAGCTGCCTCAATTGGTTGGATAGTTTGTGTTGTTTGGCTGGTGGATGTCCACGCACTAATTTTCCAGTATTCAGCCTAACAACAATATGTTCATTTATCCAACCAGCTGCCCTCAAGGTCAAGGCCATCAGCACCGCACTCATTCGAACATGATGCCGGCTCGCCTCCCCTTTTACATTTTTAAAAATACTTTTCAACCCATTTTCATTACCTACAGGCCCTGGCGATAATTATGATCTCAAGTGATCTACTTTCCCTGACCGATTAGATATTCATATATATTTTATAAGTTAATACTTATGTTCAAAACACTTTATATTTTTTTCTGAATTTCTGATTGATTTCATAAATAACCCTCCAATTTTATTTTTAGGGACAGGATTTACAATTAATTGCTATTATAGATATTTATATTTCTCATCTCATCTGCCCCGTCCACGAAATTGGAACCAAGAAGTGGACGTAAAATCCCAAATGATGATGATGGTGGTTGTATTCACTCCAGCTTGATAACGGTGTAAGAATCTACATTGAAACGTCGCTACATGCAATTAACCAGAAGTATGTTCTTATTAGTTACTTCTAGAATGCCAATCAAACAGTTGATACCAGTAGTTCGTGGAGAGGTGAGAGTATCCTGACTCACAGGTTGCACCCATCACACACACATGCAAAGGCAAGTCAATTGTGCATCTGGAAATTAACGTCCACTCACTCATTCAGTACACCCGGCGGGTGTCAGAAAGCAAAACTATCTCCATTTTTTGTGATATTTAATTTCAGATTGCGCCGTTCACTGTGACTGTACCTGGCAACATGTATGAAGGGGCAAGCATCAACTTCACCGCTCGCTTAACCGGATCGATGTAAGCATAATCATCATCTCTGGTAACTAAAATCTCAGGTCGTTGATGTGTACTAATTTGAAGAACAAAGAGGTGATGTAAGGGTAAGTCCCAGATACGAATCCACAACAAGCTGATCCTGACATGGTGAAGGGACACACAGTGTTGTGAGTGTTGCGTCATAGTTATGTTTGGTGCAAGTCGCCTTTAAGCTATTCCATCACCACCCTGTTGCGTCATGGACAACTCACACTACAGTGACTTCTCCGGAAGTGCGTTTTCGATAATATACATGTTTGTACGTCAGCACATGATTCCAAATCCAATTAAAAGACATAATGACAAACCCTTATCTGAACCCTAATGGACACCTTTGGGCTCACCTTGGGCACCATGTAAGAGCAAGATACCCTCCGGTTAAAAACGTGAATGAACTGACCAAGACACTGCACCATAAAGATCCGGGGTAGAATAGGTCTACAAACAATACATATGAGTGTTGAGTGTGGGCGAATGTGGGCTGAAATATTTTGGCACTAAAGTTACTTTATACAGCGAAATTATTTCTTAAACATCGACTATTTTAAGAATAACATAACATGATAAAGAGATCATTGTTTTTGATACAAATAGATGATACATAAACCGACTCAGTTAATAATCTCTATGTATAATTCTAGATTCAACTCTGAAACCTGCATCACTTCGGACTTTACTCCCACATTAGGCTGACACGCCACGAAATAACTGGAATACTGTTTAAAGCGGCGTTAAAACCAACCAACTCACTCACTTAATCATAGTTTCATTTGTCTTTGTTTTGTGAACACTCAATGCGATATCTTAGCCATGTGTTTGTTTTTGCAGTTACACGTTCAACATGTACTACGGTAACAATGACGTCGCACTCCAAATGAGGGCTCTAAGCAGTGGCAAAGTGATGTGGTACAAAAGACAGAGTGGCGCTTGGGAGAACGTTGGAAGTGATACAACTCGTACCCCTTTCACCCCCATCAACACGACCACCACCTGCCTGGTGGAGACGAGAGTGGACAAGATACAGGTGAAGACGACAGGGGAGGATATTTAAAAAAAAGTCATATTCCTTATTCTGTTCATCTTGGGACTGGCTGACAAGGAGTGTTTTTTTACATAACACAATTGGTATGCTTGAAATAATAATAGTATATCCAGCGTGGTAACATGTAGCGGAAATTAGAGTATTTTCTCTCTTGTTTTATGTGGAAAAGCTGCATTGTGAATACGAACATTGTAAGCACTGTGGCGAAAATTTCAATACCAGTGCAAAATATTAATTATTCAGTTTTATTTTGAAACACAAACACGTGCAAAGGCAAGTCAACTTTTCACCTGTGAAAAACAAACGGGAACATATGGTGCATGTCAAAATAGGGGAATGTATCAGACATCATTTGGTCAAATTTGGAAATGTCCTCCACATGTCTACCATTAAAGTTTTTTAAAGTTTTTTAATAAGGCTTTGCATATAGTAAAGAAGTGCATTACGACCACTTGTAATGACACCACTAACACAGTACGCACAATACTTGCAAACAAGTATGTAGTACCAGGGACTGTTATATATACTCACACGCAAAAGAAACGCAAGTCGAGTATGCAGTTAACATGTTATTTATTTTCAACAGTAAAGACAAGAAATACTAATAGAGCAAGATTGACAAAAAATTGACTGAAGACAGTTTAATGGATTAAAAGGCAGATGGCTTAATTGTTTTGTTCAAATGTTAAGGGCTTACACAGTTTCGGGTCAATACCCAAAATGTCAGTCAATACCTGGTGTGACCACAATTAGCATTGACCACTACCACACATCTCCTGTACATTGCGTGGATCAGACGATTTGTGAAGGCCCTAGGGATCCTCCTGCACACATCCAGAGCAGCTGTGCGTAGTTCGTCGGCAGTAGGCAGTAGGGACTGGGTGCACATTGTGCAGACGCCTTTGAGTCTCATCCCACAAGTGTTCGATGGGGTTCAGATCAGGCCTGAGGGCTGGCCAAGGTAGAACACGGATGTTGTGTTGTTGCAGAAAGGCCATGGTAGCTCTGGCAACATGGGGACGAGCGTTGTCCTGCTGGAAAATGTGTTCTTGATGTTGTGCAAAAAATGGAGTCTGGTGGGGTCTGATCACTAGATTCAGAAAGCACATGGGTCCAAGTCTCGCATTAAGTCCAATCCCTGCCCATATCATGACGCTAGGTCCACCCCATGGATCCCTTTCCTACAACGTTTCTGTCAGCGAAACGATCACCTCGACGCCGCCAAATTCTGACTCTTACGTCTGCATGGGAGACACAAAAACGACTTTCATCAGAGAAGATGACACGCCTCCACTCACGATGACGCCAATTGCGATGACCATGTGCCCACTGAAGTCGTGCTTGTCGATGCCGTGGTTGGAGAACAGGGCGACGTGCTGGTCGGCGACATCTGAGGTTGTTGGAACAGAGACGTCGGATCACAGTGTCCCGGCTAATGTGTCGATTATGTGTTCCTATGGTCTGTCGAGCACTTTCACTTGCAGTAAGGAACGGATGTCGCTGGTGTTGACGGGTAATCTGCCGATCTTGCCGAGGTGTGGTGACCCTAGGACGACCGCTCCGAGGAAGGTCATCTGTGGTCTGTGTAGCATTGTATCGATGCAGGAGACGGTAAATTGTGGTTACGTTAACGTTGAAATGACGGGCAACATCTTGGACAGACTCTCTAGCTTCCAAACGTCCGATATCCTGGTTTCTCTGAATTTGAGTTAGGCGTGGCATTGTTGACCATCAGGCTTCACTACATGCTAAAACTCGTATCAATTTATGGTTCCGTGTTTGTTACCTATTTGCTTAAAACCACTTGCGTTTCTTTTGCGTGTGAGTATATTTGTCTTTCGGGTCTTTAAATATGGTTTATATTTAAATGCAGGTTTCTGTGGATGGATCAGAGTATTTCAGTATGGCGTATTTCCAAGATGTGACAGAGATCAATAAGGTGTCATTCCTGACTAGCGTTGATATCCTAGAAGTGGACCTTCTGGTATAGAAAACTGGACGACGGGCTGTTCTGTTCACGTGGAGACATCTTTGTTGATACAAACCCCTGGGAGACTAGAGACAATGCTGAAGACCCGTAACGACCTACCGCCTATTGTAATTATTTACATTTTGTATAAGAAAACACATTTTCATCAACGCTGTCATTTTAATTTAAGACCAAATGCAACTACAGCATTTGTACTTCTTTATTATTTTCACATATATTTTGTTCTTGTACACATGTACATTTTGGTAAGCGGCAAACAATTCAGGTTGAAGTTTTTTTAAAATATTATCTTGTGACACGATGCACGATAAACTTTAAAATTTTGCGATTTACTGATGTTCACTTACACTTTGCCTCAGCAGGACATCCAATGAACAATATATTTAAAGCTGAAATTATTTTTCATCCTAAGACTGAGGGATCACATCCGAAGAAAAGTTAGTTTTGACCCTTAAACACTTGGGCTGGACTCAAGGCTGAGCTGGTTGTACTTGCAGTCGAAATATGTGCGTCATTGAATAAAGTGTGATGACCAAATAAATGTCTTGACTTTCAAAGAAGGCTATTCTGTAATTAACCGTGAATATAGATTGGACTATCGATGGTGACAGAAATGTACGTGATAAACAAAAAGGATTTTTGGTACACTAATCAGAGCCCTTAGTATTAATTTTTCTCAGGAGAATACATACACAGGCTGTGGTGTTTCAGGAAGTCTGATGAACAAATCACTCGAACTACATTACGAACTACATAACGAACAACATCACGTCCTAAATTACGTCCCACATCACCTCATACATCACTTCATACATCACGTCCAACATCACGTCCTACATCACTTCATACATCACGTCCCACATCACGTCCTACATCACTTCATACATCACGTCCTACATCACCTCATACATCACTTCATACATCACGTCCTACATCACGTCCTACATCACTTCATACATCACGTCCTACATCACTTCATACATCACGTCCTACATCACTTCATACATCACTTTATACATCACGTCCTACATCACGTCCCACATCATTTTCTACATCACTTCATACATGACGTCCTACAACACTTCATACATCACTTTATACATCACTTTATACATCACTTCATACATCACGTCCTACATCACGTCCTACATCTCTTCATTCATCACTTCATACATAACGTCCCACACCACCTCATACATCACTTAATACATCACGTCCTACATCACTTTATACATCACTTCACACATCACGACCTACATCAAGAAGTACACTCCTGCCTAGAAGTTTATTTCTATATCAAGAACTACATCATTTCCTACATTACGTCCAACATCACCTCTTTCATCACGTCCTACATGACGTCCTACATGAGGTCCTACATCACGTCCTACATCACGTCCTACATCACTTAATACATCACGTCCTACATCACTTCACACATCACTTCATACATCACGTCCTACATCACGCCCTACATTACGAAATAAATCATTTCCTACATCACGTCCTACATCACGTCCTACATTCCGTCTAAATCAAGTCCTACATCACGCCCTACATTACGAAATAAATCATTTCCTACATGACGTCCTATATCACGCCCTACGTGACGTCCTACATGACGTCCTAAATCACGTCCTACGTTACGTCCTAAATCATGTCCAACATCACACCTTACATCACGTCCTACATCACGTCCAACATCACGTCCAACATCACGTCCTACATCACGTCCTACATCACGTCCAACATCACGTCCAACATCACGTCCTACATCACGTCCTACATTATTTCCTACAACACGTCCAACATCACCTCCTACATCACTTCAAACATCACGCCCTACATCACGTCCTAAAACACGTCCTACATCACGTCCTACATCACGTCTTACATCACGTCCTAAATCACGTCCTAAATCACGTCCCACATCACTTCATACATCACGTCCAACACCACCTCATACATCCCTTCATACATCACGTCCTACAACACTTTATACATCAATTTATGCATCACTTCCTACATCACGTCCTACATCACGCCCTACATTACGCCCTACATGACGTCCTACATGACGTCCTACATCATTTCCTACATGACGTCCTACATCATTTCCTACATGACGTCCTTCATCATTTTCTACATCACTTCATACATGACGTCCTACAACACTTCATACATCACTTTATACATCACTTTATACATCACTTCATACATCACGTCCTACATCACGTCCTACATCTCTTCATTCATCACTTCATACATAACGTCCCACACCACCTCATACATCACTTAATACATCACGTCCTACATCACTTTATACATCACTTCACACATCACGACCTACATCAAGAAGTACACTCCTGCCTAGAAGTTTATTTCTATATCAAGAACTACATCATTTCCTACATTACGCCTACGTGACGTCCTACATCACGTCCTACATTACGAACTACATCATTTCCAACATTAAGTCCAACATCACCTCTTTCATCACGTCCTACATGACGTCCTACATGAGGTCCTACATCACGTCCTACATCACGTCCTACATCACTTAATACATCACGTCCTACATCACTTCACACATCACTTCATACATCACGTCCTACATCACGCCCTACATTACGAAATAAATCATTTCCTACATCACGTCCTACATCACGTCCTACATTCCGTCTAAATCAAGTCCTACATCACGCCCTACATTACGAAATAAATCATTTCCTACATGACGTCCTATATCACGCCCTACGTGACGTCCTACATGACGTCCTAAATCACGTCCTACGTTACGTCCTAAATCATGTCCAACATCACACCTTACATCACGTCCTACATCACGTCCAACATCACGTCCAACATCACGTCCTACATCACGTCCTACATCACGTCCAACATCACGTCCAACATCACGTCCTACATCACGTCCTACATTATTTCCTACAACACGTCCAACATCACCTCCTACATCACTTCAAACATCACGCCCTACATCACGTCCTAAAACACGTCCTACATCACGTCCTACATCACGTCTTACATCACGTCCTAAATCACGTCCTAAATCACGTCCCACATCACTTCATACATCACGTCCAACACCACCTCATACATCCCTTCATACATCACGTCCTACAACACTTTATACATCAATTTATGCATCACTTCCTACATCACGTCCTACATCACGCCCTACATTACGCCCTACATGACGTCCTACATGACGTCCTACATCATTTCCTACATGACGTCCTTCATCATTTTCTACATCACTTCATACATGACGTCCTACAACACTTCATACATCACTTTATACATCACTTTATACATCACTTCATACATCACGTCCTACATCACGTCCTACATCTCTTCATTCATCACTTCATACATAACGTCCCACACCACCTCATACATCACTTAATACATCACGTCCTACATCACTTTATACATCACTTCACACATCACGACCTACATCAAGAAGTACACTCCTGCCTAGAAGTTTATTTCTATATCAAGAACTACATCATTTCCTACATTACGTCCTACGTGACGTCCTACATCACGTCCTACATTACGAACTACATCATTTCCAACATTAAGTCCAACATCACCTCTTTCATCACGTCCTACATGACGTCCTACATGAGGTCCTACATCACGTCCTACATCACTTAATACATCACGTCCTACATCACTTCACACATCACTTCATACATCACGTCCTACATCACGCCCTACATTACGAAATAAATCATTTCCTACATCACGTCCTACATCACGTCCTACATTCCGTCTAAATCAAGTCCTACATCACGCCCTACATTACGAAATAAATCATTTCCTACATGACGTCCTATATCACGCCCTACGTGACGTCCTACATGACGTCCTAAATCACGTCCTACGTTACGTCCTAAATCATGTCCAACATCACACCTTACATCACGTCCTACATCACGTCCAACATCACGTCCAACATCACGTCCTACATCACGTCCTACATCACGTCCAACATCACGTCCAACATCACGTCCTACATTATTTCCTACATGACGTCCTACATCATTTCCTACATGACGTCCTACATCATTTCCTACATGACGTCCTACATCATTTCCTACATTACGCCCTACATCACACCTTACATCACGCCCTACATCATTTCCAACATTACGTCTTACATCATTTCATACATCACGTCCTACATCACGCCCTACATCACGTCCTACATCACGTCCTACATCACGTCTTACACCACGTCCTACATCACTTCATACATCACGTCCTACATCACTTTATACATCACGTCCTAAATCACGTCCCACATCACTTCATACATCACGTCCAACACCACCTCATACATCCCTTCATACATCACGTCCTACAACACTTTATACATCAATTTATGCATCACTTCCTACATCACGTCCTACATCACGCCCTTCATTACGCCCTACATGACGTCCTACATGACGTCCTACATCATTTCCTACATGACGTCCTACATCATTTCCTACATGACGTCCTACATCATTTCCTACATGACGTCCTACATCATTTCCTACATCACGCCCTACATCACACCTTACATCACGCCCTACATCATTTCCAACATTACGTCTTACATCATTTCATACATCACGTCCTACATCACGCCCTACATCACGTCCTACATCACGTCCTACATCACGTCTTACACCACGTCCTACATCACTTCATACATCACGTCCTACAACACTTTATACATCACGTCCTAAATCACGTCCCACATCACTTCATACATCACGTCCAACACCACCTTATACATCACTTCATACATCACGTCCTATAACACTTTTTACATCCCTTTATGCATCACTTCATACATCACGACCTACATCAAGAACTACACTACTGCCTAGAAGTTCCAACATTCCGTCATACATTACGAACTACATCAATTCTGACATCACGTCCTACGTCACTACATACATCACGTCCTACGACACGTCCAATATAACGTCCTACATCCCGTCCTACATGACGTCCTACGTGACGTTCTACATGACGTCCTACATCACGCCCTTCATCAAGTCCTACATTACGAACTACATCATTTCCAACACCACGTCCTACATCACGTCCTACATGACGTTCTACATCACGTCCTACATCACGCCCTACATCACGCCCTACATTGCGAACAACATCACGCCCAACATCACGTCCTATATCACGTCCTACATTACGAAGTACATCATTTCCGAAATTACGTCCTACATCACGTTCTACATCACACCCTACATCACGCCCTACATCACGCCCTACATTACGAACTATATCATTTCCGACATCACGTCCTACATCACTTCATACATCACGTCCAACATCACGTCCAACATCACGTCCTACATCACGCCCAACATCACGTCCTACATCACGCCCTACATTACGAACTATATCATTTCCGACACCACGTGCTACATCACTACATACATCACGTCCAACATCACGTCCAACATCACGTCCGACATCACGTCCTACATCACGTCCTACATGACCATCTAAATCACGTCCTACATCACGTCCTACATCACGCCCTACATCACGTCCTACATTACGAACTACATCATTTCCGACATCACGTTCTACACCACTTCGTACATCACGTCCTACATCACGCCCTACAGCTCGCCCTACATCACGCCCTACATCACGCCCTACATCACGCCCTACATCACGCCCTTCATCACGTCCTACATTACGTCCAACATCACGTCCTACATCACGTCCTACATCACGCCCTTCATCACGCCCTACATCACTTTATACATCACGCCCTAGATCACATCCTACATCGCGTCCTACATCCCGCCCTTCATCACGTCCTACATTGCGTCCAACATCTCGTTCTACATCACGTCCTACATCAGGTCCTACATCACGTCCTACATCACGCCCTTCATCACGCCCTACATCACGTCCTACATCACTTTATACATCACGTCCTTCATCCCTTTATACATCACGTCCTACATCACGTCCAACATCACGTCCTACATCACGCCCTTCATCACGCCCTACATCACGTCCTACATTACGAACTAGATCATTTCCGACATCACGTCCTACATCACTTCCTACATCACGTCCTACATCACGTCCTACATCATTTCCAACATTACGTCCTACATAACGTCCTACATCACGTCCTACATGACGTTCTACATCACGTCCTACATCACGTCCTACATCATTTCCAACATTACGTCCTACATAACGTCCTACATCACGTCCTACATCACGTCCTACATCACGTCCTTCATCAAGATCTACATCATTTCCTACATCACGTCCTACATAACGTCCTACATCACGCCCTACATCACGCCCTACATCACGTCCTACATCACTTTATACATCACGTCCTACATCACGTCTTACATCAAGAACTACATCATTTCCTACATCACGTCCTACATCACGTCCTACATCAAGAACTACACTACTGCCTAGAAGTTCATTTCCCTAATACGCATGGGCAACGCCCTACGCAATCCGTGCGCACCGGGTTGGTCACTCGTGTGCATGTGCAACGCGTGACACTCATTACAGGGGAAATAAAATTTTGACCAAAGGAGGGCCCGCGTTAAGCTGTATCTGAAGGTGGTAACAAGGAGAGACAATTTTGATATCCTGACGAAAAATGATAATACACATGTACTTTCTGATGTCTACATTGGAGATTTTACGTGCGCTTTCCGAATGAGAACGTGTTTAGTGAAGCTCGAAAAGGGAATGAAAACTTTTTTAAGGGTTGGTGCAACCCGGAATGGGGCTTTTAAGGGTTGCTTATGTTGTAATTTGGAGATTTGGAGATTTGGAATGGATGAGTACTGTTGTGATCCATCTTTTTTTATACGACCATTGCTTCTAAAGGCGACGGTGTGAAGAGAATACAAGGTCCTGGAAAATGTTATTGTCTTTGAAATGCTTTATGTGATTTGACATTAACCGTCTGTAGTACGTCTGTCGGTGATTATATTTATGAGGTTTGGCGGAGCATTTTTTTTATTACTAATTACTTTATGATGTCTGGGTCTCTTTGTCTCAGCTCCATAGTCATAACGCTGGGAAAGGGGCAGCATTTACTTTATGAGAGTAGGATATGTCATGAAGGATACACTTTGGGGAGAGGGTTCTGCTAATTACCGTACCACAGGAAGAAACCTGTAGACGTGAGCGCGGGGTTGTGTGTAAGATGGCCGTTGCATAATGGCCGCCAGGAGAGGTAAACATTGAGCTTTGACTGCGTAATTTAAAATGAATATTGCGATATTGGGGCACTAGTCTAACGCAAGTAATTAACAGGCGCCCATCTTCATAGATCACGGGTAACCAATCAGTGTTCAAAAATGCGTAAAACAAATATTGCCTCCAAGTTTATTTAGCTGTACTTGCAGACGGTAACCCAGTCTCTTGTCACGCTCAGTTGCGTTAGCGAGCAAATCAACTCTCGGCAGCTGGTGAGCACCAGCGGCCAGTGTCAGACAGCCGAGAAGAAGCCAGAGATTAGTTTACAATCATGTGTTTTAGAGTATTTGTCAATTGTCAATTGTGTTGAGCTTACAAGCAAAAATTGTAATTCATGGTGACATGTAAATATAAAACGTCTCATGTAAAACATGTAGTTAGTAAGATAGTAAATAAAAATATACAAATCGCATTAAAAATACAATGATAACAATACATATATGTTATCCTAAAGCGGTTATCTCCCAAAACGCCAACATGCCAAAACACCTACAACCCAGTACCCCTACACTTGGTGAAAACAACAAAGGGATTTCACCTACTTATAATGGAACGGTCCCAAAGACTAATTAAAGTAAAGGATGAACCAGGTAAAGATAAGCTGGATCGACATTTGGAAAGATTGACTGAAACTGAGTAAAAGATTATATTAATTAACTTAAGATTGGTTTGTTTAAACATATTATATTTCTAGAGAAACCTGAAATGGTGAACAAGCAGGTTTGCTTATTTTAACACTTTTCCGGGAAATACGGAATTGGTTTAAACCCGAGTAAAGGTTGAAGCATGAATGTATCTAAAGTATTTAAATGAACCAATTTCAACCAATTGTATTAAGAGTTCGTTTGTAGGCATGTAGGCGTTTTGGGAGGACACCCCTAAAGCATGAGTTCCACATGCAGAGCCAGGAGAAAGTCAGCTGACTTATTGTTGGTAATATCCTTTTTCTTTTGGCAAATTTGAGGATAGTTAGTAACAGAAAATATACTATATACAACGAATGTTTTCATAACTATCACTAAATCGTTCGACACTGTCACCGTATCAAGCCCCGTTGTGGACTTGAAACAGTTATTTGCGCACCGATTATTTAACTCCTATCGACAGGTTGGGTGGTTTGTTCAAAGCGAAACGGACGAACCGGTCTGTTGTCTAATAAATGCTGTGCGGCGCCTTGGATCTTTCCTCCAACCATACACCTAATAGTAGTAAACGATGACCAGGATGGCCTGGAAATAAACAAAATTCTATCTTGTTGACAAGGCACCAATTCATCTGTCATGAGTTTTTGTTATGTATGTGTGCCCAGTGTATCCACAATTAACTAGAATGCTTCATATCTACAAAAATATATACAAAATAGATATTTGCCAACAGCAAATATTAATTCGCTTAATTGCATCAGTGTGGTTTATCAACACATGTATAATGTTTTTTTTACGCTTGGTGGGGCAGACTGAAATTGAACATTAGGACAACGTCAGCAGGGTAACAAGAGGTCATAAGACATAACTTTATTTGCTGTCCTGGTCATACATAAATATATTTAAGTTACATGGGGAGTAGGCTAGATTGTTTACAATTTATGGCAATATAGTGCAAATATTGTGTTCAACAAAAGTAGACGTTGATAGATTTATAATACACTTATTTTTGTACTATTAAACAAACTAATGGAAACATGTGAAGTATCAATTGCTCCTGCGCAGTTCGGAAAGTTCTATTTGTTTCTATACCCATCAACAACCTCCCGCAAGGTTTCACCACGTGGAAATCTGACCAGCTCATTGAACATCCTGTGATATATGGCTTCGCAGACGTCATGGACGCAGATACACGCTGTGGACCTGGCTATTCCAAACAAGTTACCGATAGTTCGGTACTCCACAGCTACTGCAACGCGATGTTCAGTGGTCAAGGCTTCTCTAACGTTAGAGTAGGTAGTGAGTAAGTATGGTTTTACGCCGTTTTTAGCAATATTCCAGCAATATCACGGCGGGGGACACCAGAACTGGGCTTCACACATTGTACCCATGTCGGGAATCGAACCCGGGTCTTCGGCGTGACGAGCGAACGCTTTAACCACCAGGCTACCCGACCGCCCCTTCTAACGTTAGATGAACGTCGCAAATCTGGCTCCGATTGGAAAACGTCTTGAGACATTCTGAAATTTTCAAGCCATTTATCTTCATCAAATGTCGTACCACCAACTTCTGCTTCTTTCTTTCATCCAGATTAATCTTTCTTGTAGAAAAGACGAGCTTATTGCAAGAGCAAATGCCTGCATAAACGTTGCCTTCTCCTTTTCCGAGCACTGCATCAAAACTTCTCCATTGTCTTGACTCAAATTAGTTAAATTGATTGATAATATCATGGAGTCTATATGATATTAGAATGATCGACCCCCAAGTATACAGTGCATATAAACACAACCACATTTTACCCTATGCCCACGTGCGTATATTTACCCTGGGGGTATTTTATCACTGGGGGCAAAGAGTGTGTTTAAAAAAAGGGCTTTAGACACTCAGCTCGACTTGTCTACCAAGACCTCGACCAACACTGTCACGAATCCGAACTGTCATTAGCTTCCCGTACGCGATTATAACATCACACGCTACAATCTGGCGGCAGTCGTGGCATTTGAACCTGTTTCCGTTTGTTTTTTTCTTCAAATCAAAGGTTATATTTTAATGATATTAAGTGCAAGAATAATATGTCCTTGAAAACGGCCGTTGATTGATGAACATCATTGAGTGGGGTGGGTTACCGCGCCGTTTTGAACCGTGTTTCTCATGAAGAGCATTGAGGTAATATCATCATAAGGAAATAACAAGTCGGTTTTAAAAGTGTACACGCAAAAATGACTTTCTTTCTTATTTTAAACTAAACGCAATTTTAGAATTAGTTAGTATCAGTGTTTGAAAATGAACACTCATTTTTCTCATTGTGGAAGTAGGGAACTCAATAAGTGTGAAAATGTCATGCCGTTATGAGCTCGTTTTCCGAGCTAAACAGGCCTGAATTATCCCCCTTAGATTATGATGTAATTGGTGCCAATTTAACTGGGTCCCTGTCTTGTCATAACGCAATATATATTATGTACCAGTTTATTGTGAGACAACATGGCATCCGATATATTGCCTGGTCCCAAGAAGTTCCCTTGACCCTTCGAGAAATCGCAAAACCATACGCTTTTGAACCAAAACGAGCAAGCTTCGCGGTATGGAAACAATGGAAATCAAGTGGAAACAAGAGAAGACCCACATCACCTGATGTGTCACCCGACTCCGTCTCGACATATTCACAATTACAAGTGACAACGTGGTAAAAATAACACTTTGATGTGTGTATACCTAAATTACCTATGAGCTCATTATTACGTTTTCAGAAGCGGAAACGTATTATCCTAAGAAACGTTTGTCACGCCTGGTGACCCGCATGCTTCGTGAGCTGGCCTATTCATTCTGTCCCACCCTATTACCAACCTATCGCCGGTATCGGCATTGTCGTCAATCTGAGTTTGTCTGTATTAGGTGTAACTATTCCCACCACCTATAGGCTACTGATCCATGCTACTTGGCAATATCATGAAACAAATACGATCTGTCGCCAAACGTTGTCTCAACAAGATTACACATTAGGTCTACCCGCTGATTAAGAGACCATATGCTTAGAGTAACACGAAAATGTGGTACATCCCAGTACGTTTCTAAAGGTTCTTTTTAATTTTTTCCAATCCGAATTAAAAAATAAGTGCCATATTTTATGGATAAGTAACTGGATGTCGTACTTCACACCAGCACCAGCACCAGCACCAGCACCAGCACCAGCACCAGCACCAGCAGCCGCCAAACAAAACAGTCCCCATTTGAAAGTGACACGATAGATCATCCCACTAATGTGTTTAGTGTATGAAACCAGTTATTGCAGTAGGCCTATATCTTATTCTATATAATAGATAATTGGTTATTGGTTTGTTCATAGAAAATGCATTGCAACTTTGCAGGGAAACTATTTATCATCTATTTTGAGGCCAGCTATAAAAAAAAACGTGTTTACAAACTATAAAAAAAGTGAGTGAGTGAGTGAGTGAGTTGGGTTTAACGCCGCTTTTAACAGTATTCCAGTTATATCACGGCGTGTCAGCTTAATGTGGGAGGAAAGCCCGAAGTGATGCAGGTCTCAGACGTTTACCACTTCGGTGAAACCCACGAGCACGGGTATGGTGCTGACAAACCTAGAAACACACTCGGGGCGAACCGGGATTCGAATCCACAATCATTGGTTTCTGGCGTGCCCAATGGACGCAACTCTGCACAGCGAATCGCGGCGCCTTAGGCGACTGGGCCACCCGTGCCCCGCCTATAAAAAAGGAGGAAATATTTAATATATGATTCATTTTTAAAAACAGTGGGTTGTTCAACTGAGTGGACCAGATATATGTAAAATGTTTGCAAAAAGCTCATTTACTGTCACTTTCAATATAGATAAATTATCTAAGAGACTAGTAACACGTGTTGAATATTAGTAGAGAAATATTTGAAATTGTAAATCTTTGTTTGGACATTTGGACCTCCCGACCTGACTAATTATAAATGTTAACAAACCTTATATCATGTGGTTAAAATTCAATTTCATAACAAAATATAGTCTGTTTACAGTATAACTCTGTTATATATGTACTTAGACATAATTAAACCATTGTGGTGATTAGGATCAATTATGTAAAAATATAATGTATTAAATACTATAATATTATCCTGATGCAATAATGTTACAGGTGCACAAGTTGTTACTGTGCGGGTATGCAGTCCAAGGCAGATAAGCCGTGCTGTCTGGATGTCGCTCCCATCAGTAACAAACTGGATACTTGAACCTCTGACTGCTGCGGATACATCATCACTCACCCTTAGCCACCATGAGGTCCCCCCCCAGCAAATACAGTATGTAGGCCTAACCTAATGAGTTCTTTACACCAGTGGGCCAGTAAGAGACGACCCAGGGCTCAAATTTCAAATAAAAAAATGCCCTGAAATCTTTGATAAAATTCTTTTCTGTATGAATGTATTGTGGCTCCAAATGTAGTTTCCAGGAATCAAATACTAAGTAGAGGTGGAAACAGATGTATGTGTCCCAAAGGAATTACCGTAGAACCCCACAATCAAGGAATGGGTAAATCATAATTATAAGTCTTTGTTGTTTGTTCGTTTGTTGTTCCCTTCAGCAATCTCCTGGAACAGTTTCAGATTATCTTCAATAAGTTCAGATTTATGAAATGTGCAATCATTTTTATATGAGTGAGTGAGTATGGTTTTACGCCGCTTTTAGCAATATTCCTGCAATATCACAAAGGGGAACACCACAAATGGTCTGCGTATATTGTGCCCATGTGGGGAATCGAACTTGGGTCTTCAGTGTGACGATCGAACGCTTTCACCACAAGGCTACCCAACACCTTTTTTATATGAACACTTGAAATGAAGTTTAGAAAACATATAATATGATTTACTTTCATCAATTTATTGTATTATGCATTTGAAGATATATCATGCACAACAAACAAATCTGACAAGTAAAATAAATCTTCAGTACCATAAATGTTTATTTTGCGAGCAAGTTGTGAAAACATATGTTACTTGTAAGGTGATATTAAAACATGTCCACAATATTTCAAGAAGTATTCAAACCAATAGTAATAAACACATTATGTCAACATGATAGAACTATAAACTGTATTGGTTAATATTGAATTATAAACTTGTAATAAAAATTATGCATATATCATCAATATAAGTTGCTTCTTAGATGGGCATCCCTCCAGATTGAATGACAAAAATATATATGTCTTTCTTTCATTCTTTCGACTAGTTCAGTTAATATACTCCCAAACTGGTATTTAGACGGGTTTCAATGATAATGTTATAAGGTTATTTGTCCAAAATACGCATTTGAGTATGCTGATTCGTAATTGGACTGGGAATTGAACCAGCATATCGTGAGTGAGCGAGTTGGGTTTAAGGCCGTTTTTAACAGTATTCCGGCGTGTTAGCTTAATTTGGGAGGAAAGCCCGAAGTGATGAAGGTCTGAGACATTTACCACTTCGGTGAAATCCATGAGCACGGGTATGGTGCTGGCAAACCTAGAAACATAATCGGGGCGAACCGGGATTCGAACCCACAATCATAGGTTTCTGGCGTTCCCAAGGGACGCAACTCTGCACAGCCACCCGTGCCCCCCACTGTTCATGGATCCTAATAATGATGTATTATTGGTTGTGACGCTTCTACAATGTAGTGGAGGTAGACATATCCAGTTGCAAAAAGCGCCGCAGTACGCTGAGAAGAGTTACATCCCTTAGGCGTTTGGTCGTAGGTTCGAATTCCAGATTCGCCCTGGTTCATAGTTTGTCGGCACCACAGCCGTACTCGCATGTTCCAAAGACGCGTGAATATGTGCGATCTGCATCACTACTCACTCACTCGTAGTTCCCGACATACCACAGCTTTAGGTCTGACCACGTCACAAGTTCATTTGCTGAAAACAGTTGCGTCGTTATTGTGAGTGAGTGAATGTGTTTTGTCTAATTCCCTTTAAGTAACGTTGCTGTCGTCTCATGGCGTGTCCTCTTGATGTCTGAGGAAAACCAGAAGGGATGTGGAAGGCACTATCTTAATACCTCCAGGCACTATCAGGCCACACGTGCCCCCTTTTGCATGTATAAATGTGTATAATGGCAAGGGCCTGTCCAAATCACAATGTCATCACCATCATGTCTAACCCTACATATTTATGAAATGACGACCTCAAATTACTTGAGCGATGCCGTATGTTGCAGTGTGTATCTGTACAATGTGACCTGCACTTGGAGCAGTATGTTACACAGTCTACAACTGTAAAATGTGACATGCACTTGGAGCAGTATGTTACAGTCTACAACTGTACAATGTGACCTGCATTTGGAGCAGTATTTTACAGTCTACAACTGTATAATGTGATCTGCATTTGGAGCAGTATTTTACAGTCTACAACTGTACAATGTGACCTTCACTTGGAGCAGTGCGTTACACGACTACAACTGTATAATGTGACCTGCATTTGGAGCAGTATTTTACAGTCTACAAATGTACAATGTGACCTGCACTTGGAGCAGTGTGTTACAGTCTACAACTGTACAATGTGATCTGCATTTGGAGCAGTGTGTTACAGTCTACAACTGTACAATGTGACCTGCCCTTGGAGCAGTGTGTTACAGTCTACAATTTTACAATGTGACCTGCACTTGGAGCAGTGCGTTACACGACTACAACTGTACAATGTGACATGCACTTGGAGCAGTGCGTTACACGACTAGAACTGTACAATGTGACCTGCACTTGGAGCAGTGTGTTACAGCCTACAACTGTACAATGTGACATGCACTTGGAGCAGTGCGTTACACAACTACAACTGTACAATGTGACCTGCACTTGGAGCAGTGTGTTACAGTCTACAACTGTACAATGTGACATGCACTTGGAGCAGTGCGTTACACAACTACAACTGTACAATGTGACCTGCACTTGGAGCAGTGTGTTACAGTCTACAACTGTACAATGTGACATGCACTTGGAGCAGTGTGTTACAGCCTACAACTGTACAATGTGACATGCACTTGGAGCAGTGTGTTACACGACTACAACTGTACAATGTGACGTGCACTTGGAGCAGTGCGTTACACGACTAAAACTGTAGAATGTGACCTGCACTTAGACAGTGTGTTACAGTCTACAACTGTACAATGTGACATGCACTTGGAGCAGTGTGTTACAGTCTACAACTGTACAATGTAGAATGCACTTGGAGCAGTGTGTTACACGACTACAACTGTACAATGTGACCTGCACTTGGAGCAGTGTGTTACAGTCTACAACTGTACAATGTGACATGCACTTGGAGCAGTGTGTTACAGTCTACAACTGTACAATGTGACATGCACTTGGAGCAGTGTGTTACACGACTACAACTGTACAATGTGACCTGCACTTGGAGCAGTGTGTTACACGACTACAACTGTACAATGTGACCTGCACTTGGAGCAGTGTGTTACAGTCTACAACTGTACAATGTGATCTGCACTTGGAGCAGTGTGTTACACGACTACAACTGTACAATGTGACCTGCACTTGGAGCAGTGTGTTACAGTCTACAACTGTACAATGTGACATGCACTTGGAGCAGTGTGTTACAGTCTACAACTGTACAATGTGACATGCACTTGGAGCAGTGTGTTACACGACTACAACTGTACAATGTGACCTGCACTTGGAGCAGTGTGTTACAGTCTACAACTGTACAATGTGATCTGCACTTGGAGCAGTGCGTTACACGACTACAACTGTACAATGTGACCTGCACTTGGAGCAGTGTGTTACAGTCTACAACTGTACAATGTGATCTGCATTTGGAGCAGTATGTTACAGTCTACAACTGTAGAATGTGGCCTGCACTTGGAGCAGTATGTTACAGTCTACAACTGTAAAATGTGACATGCACTTGGAGCAGTGCACTACACAGCCTACAACTGTACAATGCGAGCTGCACTTGGAGCAGTGCACTACACAGCCTACAACTGTACAATGTGATCTGCATTTGGAGCAGTATGTTACGGTCTACAACTGTACAATGTGACCTGCCCTTGGAGCAGTGCGTTACACGACTACAACTGTACAATGTGACCTGCACTTGGAGCAGTGTGTTACAGTCTACAACTGTACAATGTGGCATGCACTTGGAGCAGTGCGTTACACGACTACAACTGTACAATGTGACCTGCACTTGGAGCAGTGCGTTACACGACTACAACTGTACAATGTGACATGCACTTGGAGCAGTGCGTTACACGACTACAACTGTAAATGTGGCATGCACTTGGAGCAGTGCGTTACACGACTACAACTGTATAATGTGACCTGCACTTGGCGCAGTGCGTTACACGACTACAACTGTAGAATGTGGCCTGAACCTTCGAGTGTACCCTTGGCACTTCATGTTCACCTTTTTCTAACGCCACCATTGTGAGGTTAATTGGTGATTCTTAGAATTGGCTGTATCATGTTTTCAAGACACTGATCGATGATTGACTTTGCCTAGCAGCTTATATATCATAGCCGGTTTCCATGTTAGAATTACTTCCTCGGTGAATAATAACGTATATGTTTTTCAGGGATCAGTGCGTACTGGTTTGTTTCATCGTGAATAGTTTTCAGCTTTGAACTTATAAATCTTATATGTATGTCCCGCGGGCTAGACACAGACAATGCAATTATCTGATGAGATTGTAACAAAACAGAGATGGGTTTCTAGGGAAATGTTATTCTAGATTGCTTGAAATAGCAACATCCTGACAACATATTGTAGGGTTGAGATGTTCTGACATCATCGTATGTTGTTATAAAGTTATATATAGTTCTTTACTACACTTTCAAGATGCAGTGTATACACGTGAAGCTTTCAAATTAGTCGAATCAAAAGGAACCTCCAATAAACATATATTGGGATATGAAAAAGCATTAAGTTCGTTTACTGTAACTACCAGCATGTGAATATTGCATCTGTTTGCTGTTTATCACTGTTCCGGGAAATGGGACGATTCTGAGATTTGTACAGTGAGTGGGGCTGAGTGTAACGCAGCTGTGAAATCTATTTCAGATACTAGAACACGGGTGAAGTTCTGGGTTTGACGTGGTCATCTACCCGTGTTATTAAAGGGATCGGGTGGTCAGGCTCACTGGTTGGTGCATGTCATCGTATCCACATTGCGCAGATTCTCCTGATTGTCACTTGATTGTCGGGCCTAGTCTCGATTATCTTCAGGCCGCCGCCCTACAACCAAGTGCTGCCTTAAACAAAAACCAACCATGGGTGCCAGCTTGAGGAGGGAAGGACGCTTAGAGTGGCACATGTCAAAGACACAATTAGGGCGAGTTTGGAAGTCTGTAAAACACTCGCACAGCCCAACGTTTTTCTCTGAAATATGGACACACAATTAGAAATTTAAGAAAGATACGAACAACGAAAGGTTTTTTTCTATTATTTAATTGTCTAGTATTAGAAACATTCAAAGCAGAATTCTAGTTCAAGACACATGCTTAGACAGAAAAGTACCGCGGGGGGGGGGGGGGATTGGCCATGGTACCCTCCCCATGATTAGACGCTAGATAATGTTCAAATTTATCACTTTGTTATTTGAAAAAAATAAAACGGTGTAATTGTGTATGTCGCAAAAAACCCTCCCTTCCTTTATAGGTGCGACACAAATTACATAACATTATTTTATTGTGAATGTGAGCATGTGGAACAACTGGGTACTCCTTGCGGGGTCCAGTCGAACCGGCCACGCGTCATCACGGACAATACAAATGGTCATGATCTATTCATGATTATTTTCATAGCGTTATTTGTGTAATCCCATACCTTAGCTGAGACATCGACAACAATGAACCATTACCACGCACGTCACATGACTATTTTTACAGACTAAAAATAATAAATACAGTCGGTGATACTACTATACTTTCTATGTATTCGTGTCAATAGCAAAGTTCAGCATTGCAATAAAATGAGACGGCTTTAAATATATTTACATTGGTTTACTAATGTCAGCACTACTTCATGCGTACATAATCAGAAAGCTTTGATTGTATATTTAGATGTTTGTATATTTAACATAGGTGTACACACAATAACATAACAGGTTCCTGCTGCAATCAGTTCATCATGGCACTCATTGTGCTCGTCCCGGCGCCTATATCCGCATGTCCACCTCCAGGAGCTCGAGGTCATGCTGCAGGACAAATCGGTAGATATCAGTAGGGCCTTGTATATACGGGAAGCTGAAATACTCGGACCCATTCACTGAGAACTGAAACAGAGGGAAATATTTACCATTCAAACTGCAAACTCACTGACATTGAAATATAGTGTGAAAGAATGTTGGTGTGGTTATTTGTTTCGTCTCCTTTAGTTGATCACTTAAATCACTAGTGTTAGACAGAGGCATCAATCTGGACATGGATGTCGTGGATGTCTGGATGTTTGGCATTCTCGATTCCCCAGCGTCTCGTATATCAGCTCCATTATGATAAATACCCTGGAGACCCGTGAAGATCCGGGATAGAATAGGTCTTCAGCAACCCATGCTTGCCGTAAAAGGCGACTATGCTTGTCGTAAAAGGCGACTAACGGGATCGGGTGGTCAGTCTCGCTGACTTGGTTGATGCATGTCATCGATCCCAATTGCGCGGATCGATACTCATGATATTAATCACTGGATTGTCTGGACCAGACTCGATTATTTACAGATCGCCGTCATATAGCTGGAATATTGCTGAGTGCGGCGTTAAACAACAAAACAAACATTAGGTAGCATTAGGACCCCGTCTTCCTCTTATATTACCACTGTAGGGGAAGTAACATGTCACGGATACTCGAGTCGTGCTATTATGTACCGGTGGCGATCGGGTAGCCTAGTGGTTAAAGTGTTCGCTCGTCACGCCGAAAACCCGGGTTCGATTCCCGACATGGGTACAATGTGTGAAGCCCATTTCTGGTGTCCCCCGCCGTGATATTGCTGGAATATTGCTAGAAGCGGCGTAAAATCAAACTCACTCACTCACTATTATGTATCTTCTCAAATATAACTGGGGAAGCCTGGTAGCATTATGACCCCCGTCTTTCTCTACTATTACCCTTGGTTGGTGAGGGTGAGTTCAAGCTCACAAGCGACTTCTAACTCCTGTGCTAAGCTAGTAATACGGGGGTTGAGATCGTGACGTCACTTCCGCAACGAAACTTGGCCACGTGTGGGTCCAGGGCATGTATGTATATCATAATTGAATGCAGACATAATAATACGCTGGATAATCGAGAATGTTTGCACTACATGTTCTCCGTACCTCTATCTTGTCCTTCTTGGTCTCCATCAGGCAGGTGAATGTCGTGTTGAGAGGCCTGAAGGGGTCCCGAGTGTCAGTGACGGTGTTCACCCATGTGCCATTCAGCCTCTGCCTGCCCCACACCGACCCGTCGTCCCGCGCAAGTACGTGCAGTTCGATGTCCGCATTGTCGGAGAATACGTTTAACGTGTACCTGGAACACATTAAGGGAGTCAGGCATTTGTATTCTGTGATACAATGATCACATACTTACATCTTGACATATCTGTCAACTTCCTGCTGGGGTGATTCGACATAAAAATGCGATAAAACCATTTCCATATTCATCAGAATTCTCCACTGAAAGCAGACTCCAGTATACGATTCCGACTATATCAGAAGCATGTAGCCTAGTGGTTAAAGCGTTCGCTCGTCACGCCGAAAACCCGGGTTCGATTCCCGACATGGGTGCGATGTGTGAAGCCAATTTCTGGTGTTCCCCGCCGTGATATTACTGGGATATTGCTAAAAGCGGCGTTAAACCTCACTCACTCACGCAGAAGCATGTGTTTATGAATCACTACCAAATAGAGATGATACTAGGTGTTCACGAATAGGTGTGCGTACCCTGCCCCACTGTTGGCACCGTCACATGAAAAAAACATATTGAGTAATAAAGAACATATTCCAAACATATGGTATACTATGAGTGAGTGAGTATGGTTTTACGCTGCTTTTAGCAATATTCCAGCAATATCACGGCGGGGGACACCAGAAATGGGCTTCACACATTGTACCCATGTTGGGAATTGAACCCGGGTCTTCGGCGGAATATTGCTAAAAAGCAGCGTAAAACAATACTCACTCACTCACTTTACTTGTTTACCAATCCAGCTTCAAATAGTTGGTGGCGTACAATTGGACATGATCTTTCTAGTTCGAAGATTTCAAAAAGCGCCATACGACAGTGTGATGGTAAAATGTGCAGGAAATTGCCAAGTGCGAGCATCAGTGACGAAAGTTTGGTACAGTTCCCTATTTTCACATGTACAATAATTATGTTCCCGTGTGTTTTTTCTGGTAAACAATTCACTAGGTATCATTATAGTACTTCCCAAGTGTCTTATCAGTATTATTGTTATTCATCCCCCTTTCAGGTATATTTCTAATCGTTTTAAAATATTTTTTCTTAGTTCTAGTTAGGTAAACTTTGATCCTTAATCCGCTTAAGTGGGGGCCATCTCGTAAGCGATGTTTCCATTAGAATGGGTTAGCTCACCAACTTTCAGTGAACAATGTTTTATACTGATTAGTGAGCGATGTTTGATATTTTAAATACCCGTCTTAGTGTTTGTCTTGAGAGTTATGGGAGTTTATGTGATGGACAAAATGGCTTCTGTGAAAAAGAAGCACTAGTTCACATGATATATACGTTATATTCTATAATCAACAACCGAAAGCTATCTAAATGTGCTAACTTTGATTGTAACATTGACGCAAAGAAAGCTTTCGATCGATTATTCGTGACTGTCTCTGGTAAACATTAAAAATGTAAATGGTAATTTCTACTAAGCTGTTAAAGCGTTGTATGAAAACAATCGGGCAATAGTTTCTGTAAAGAGTCATTTAACCAATGTTTGTTTTTTAATTCATGGTGGTGTTAAGCAAGGCTGCGTGTTGTCGCCGACGTTATTTGTGGCTTGGTTGCATGTTAATGATCTTAACTGTGATATTAATATTGATGGATCCATGCAGGATGCATGAAGGTTGACTTATGATGCGGGGTGTGTGTATATACATGTATGTAGGCATGTGAGTATGGGTACCATTCGTCACCACTCGCAGGGGGGGGGGGGGGGGGGGGGGGGGGGGGGGCACGGATGGCCCAGTCGTCTAAGGCGCCGCGATTCGCTGTGCAGATTTGCGTCCCTTGGGCACGCCAGAAACCTATGATTGTGGGTCCGAATCACGGTTTGCCCCGATTATGTTTCTAGGTTTGTCAGCACCATACCCGTGCTTGTAGGTTTCACGGAAGTGGTAAACGTCTGAGCCCTGCATCAATTCGGGCTTACCTACCACATTAAGCTGACACACCGTGATATAACAGGAATACTGTTAAAAGCGGCGTTAAACCCAACTTACACACTCGTAACCTGCAGCAAGAAGACGCATCCCCCTTTCCATGAATGTTATGTGCGACAATACGACATACCAATCAGAATGCGCTTATGACTTCAAGTACTTTCAAAGAATCCCTCAGGAATAATTTGTGATTTTACATGTCTTGCATCTAAACATGTACTCAATATACAGTTATATATGTTCAATCTTACTGTATAATACCGTAAGTCCCGATATGTATAAATAGAACGTGGAATATACATGGTATATGGGGGAAATATAAATGAATCATTTCGCAACGAGTTGACAATTCACGGCAAACACGAAAACGTCGTTTTTTTCCGTATATGGTCATTGGACGGAAAAACGACGTTATTTGGACGTTTTCAAACCATCGTTTTTCCGTCCAAATAACGTCGTTATTTGACATCGGAATTTACTGGGAGAGAACGATAGCGTTAAGCTCCTCCCTTTCTTGACTGACATTGTCAATCAAGCAACAGCGTCTACCGGTATTTCTACTTCTCAGATTTCATTGGTCAGTCCCCGCGTGTTAGATTACAGGCCCGCGTTTGACGCTGCACTCGAAGCGCTTAGCGGAAGTACTGAAATCAATCGTTCTGCGCATGCGGATTACTTAATGCCTTGACCAAATTTTCCGTTCCGTGCATGCGCGATTTCGCGTATTGTTTCCTAGATTTAATGTCACAACTATTTGACAATGGTTCATAAACACAGTCACGTGAAGGTTCGGAATCGTAACGAGTAACTCCATTTAAATTGAAGAGGATCCCCAGTGATATGGGAGATTCCAAGATGAAACTATTCTATGGCTATCTAGGCTGCCACCCAAACCGATCTAAACGGGACCCGATAGCTTATTGTATGCTATATAGTCATATGGAAGTGGACAAGAACTATACATTGTATTCCGGCCGATTGTTCTTGCATTTACTTATAAGTCAGGAAAATGGACTTAAAAGGGGAGTTGTTGAATGTAATTATTTTAATTATTAAATGTTGCCTATACACTTATCTGGACGAACTTCTCATTGTTCTGTTTATGTCATCCTATATACTATTAGAATGTTACCGTTCTAAAGTCAACCCCTCACATAACATTATATTGTTGATAGTATCAAAGTTTAATCAACAATATCAAGAGCAGCGATTTAAACCACTGAAACACCCAAACACAAGGCTGTTATCAAGCGCCAGTGCAGACGTGATGCAACGTAAAAACTGTATCGTGATGTCTTCAGAAATACAATTATACTACGAGATAGTACGGCTAACGCTGACTCACCGGTGGAACAAAGACAATATCGCTAATACAGATATAACGTATTTGAATGTTAATACTAAAGACAAACAATCATTATTTTTGCAGTAACGATATAACACGTATACACGTTTATTGTTAACTTTCATCAGTTTTGCTCTTCATTTTAATAACTTTGTTTTCACATATATATGTAGCAATACCCGACAAGCATGTCATACATAATTATGGGGCAGTTTTCAATCGTGTACTGACTTTCTCTGGTGTTAATGAGCGAAGTTTATTGGCTTGTGTGTAAAACCCCGTTTTTCTGGTAATCCTATTATTACTTAGTTTATTTCTATCTAATGACACCCTGTTCTCTGGATCATGGCTCCGTGACTATCCATAACAATTAAGATGAACATTCAGTTCAAGTAAATGAATGAGTTTGTTTTGACGCTACAGTCAGTCAAAAAACCAATGCTGTGAGGTTTGATAACACACTTCTACCAGGTTGAACATCGTGGATCCTCATTTTCTGCCTAAAGAGTATCATAGTTCATATGCTAATCCATCTGCGAATACCCTCCCACTCAAGATGACCTTACTTGTTGCTAAATCTATCATCTATCCCCCCAATCTCACCCCCCCCCGCCCCCATCCCCCACACGCACGCACGCACACACGCAAACACGCACACACGCACGCACACACACACACACACACACACACACAACTGACCTAAACAACCTGGACAGGAAATACTGCTGATAGCCTCTGGTCAACTCAGCCGCGCCACCGCAGAATGTTCGTCCAACTCTGCAGGGGGCATTCTCAGTGGCTTCAAACGCGCTGAAATGTTTTCGCCTTGCATCCAAGATGGTGGACAAGTGAAATCGTATGAAATTTGGCTATTTTAGGTCCTCTCTCTTTTTTGATTACCCAATAAAGTCAATTCATAGTTACACGGTTGTGAAGAAGCTTACAACTTTATAAGACTTATTCATCTCATTCCAAAAAAGCTACTCGCGCTCACATAAAGTTGTAGTTATTATGTCACTGTTTTATTTCTTTAAAAATATATTACATGTTCAACAATAACAATTAAGATGAACATTCAATTTCCGATATAAGTAAATGAATAGGTGTGTTTTACGCCACAATCAGTCAAAGACCAACGTTGTCCGGTCTGATGACACACAATCTACCAGGTAGCACATTGTGTACACCCTATCCCCATTGAAGTCTCCACTGTGGGTATTCCTGGGGACGAAAAGGCCCCATGTACCTAGGAATTTCATCACTACATTCATGCGCGGCATTCTCTGCCTAAAGAAGATCATATAGTTAACATGCTAATCCAACTCGAACTACCATCCCGCTCAAGATGAATGTTTTATGTAACATCCAACAGGCCCACATTTACGCAAGCACGCACGCACGCACGCACGCACGCACGCACGCACGCACACATATATTTGGATTTACCAATCCCTGAATTGAGAAGACGTGCGTTACGAAGCTCCTCCAAGTCATCATCAATATCCGTATATGTCTGTGATATCATTACCCATCCAAAGCCGAATATACATTTATTGTGTTTTCTTGACAACAAATGTTATAATTGATATAACACTTTCTGAGTAAAGTACAGATTCTCGTACTTTCTTGGGTTGAGTCCCGTCCGGGATTTGAACCCACACTGTGAGTGAGGCACCCAATCGCCAGAACACAAAGTTGGCGATCTAACCCAGCCACCGAACCGAAAATGTTAGTCCAGATGACGTATACTTTGTGTACTCCTCTGACAAGAGAAAAATGGCACGGCTTCTATGACCGAAAGCTTTGAACCAACAATGCCTTTAAGAAAGTGGTCAACAGTAACACACATTATATTTGGATACCACTTTCTCAGAAAACTACATATTTTTAGGGTGAAGATAATAGACGTTGATGGTTGATTATCAATGGACAAATTAAAGCCAAAACCTAACTTATGAATGATTGGTAATGGGAAATGGACAATGGGCAAACGGGAGGCGGGGTAATCAGCGCCATGTCAGTTATCTGTTGGCTTCCCTTGTTGCGTTCCCTTCTTTGCTATCTTTTTACTTTTGTTGTTCTTACAGGTACAAATATAGGTTCTCTGCCTCATAGCATTTAATAATATGCACCTGATGAAGGAGAAAGTATATATTCCGAAACGCAGTGTTCCTCCGTTGACATCCATAAATATTTTTCCTTGTGTGTATCAGTTCTTAATGCCCTTCAAAGACTCAATCTAGCTTTGTTTTTAAATGCGGTGATATTTGCGTAGAATATAATATGGTCATGCCTATATACATTTAGGTCTTTGTCTACATAAGGATTTAGTCATACAATTTAGAGCTAAGGACATTGCTAATTCTGCAGGAATGAAGTACACGTCATAGCAAGCTGTGATCTTTATTCATACTTTAGATATTCGTAATGGAGATCTGTAACTGAAGTTTACCGTAATCTTCCGCAACTCTCACCTCCTGACCAGTTGAACGTCTTAGTGCATTCAGATGCCATTGTAAAATTCCAGGCTGCCCCTCTTTCTGTGATGTTTTGACGGATGAAATCTATTGCGTTATAATAATCTCTGTTTGCTGATATATAATATGTACAGGTTGTAAAATATTTACGATATTTTAAACGTGTAATTCGATGCATATGCAATGCAATGTGAACATAAGTGCGGATGCACGAAGGCGGTTATAGTCATAGTTATAGTTCGATGAATGTTGGGGAATGGTGGGAGGATGGATTATGTATGAAAGCATGCGCATGGATCCATGATGGCTGACGTAGACATTATGGTGGGGAAAGAAGAATGTGATTTGTGTGTGTGTGTGTGTGTGTGTGTGTGTGTGCGTGCGTGCGTGCGTGCGTGCATGCGTGCATGCGTGCATGCGTGCATGCGTTGTGATACGAGGGTTGGCGAACATGTTGTCAGATGATTGTGTGAGTAAGTTAAGTGGTTGAGGATGTGGCAAGTATGAGTATTGATACATGCAGACTTGGGGTTGGGGGACTGGGTGTGCCTGTACTGAGGTCTTTTGTTTCACTCACTTATAGTGTTTTCTTTCACTCAAATACTGTTTTACGCATTTTAATGACTGAAACTGTAGTGGCTCAAAGGTCATACTGGCCGGGCATTCAACATATCTACCCCAACTACATACGTAGCCATTTTTATGGTGTACAATTCTTCTTCTACCTCACACACACACACACACACACACACACACACACACACACACACACACACACACACACACACACACACACACACACACACACACACACACACACACACACACACACACACACACACACGCATTAATTGTTTTATTAAATGTATCTTCGAGAGTCAGTAAGACACTAGAAATAACTGCCTTTGTTCTGTAAACCTCACCTCGCCGCTTCCTTTGTGGACTGAGGTTTCACATTTGTAAAATGATCTCTCTTATCTGTCTGTACCATCAACTTAACTGCCCTCACCCCCTGCAGTTTTCCCGTCCCATATTGCCAAGCAGGTGACCCACAAGGAGGAATACCGCCCTCCCTCAGTCCAGTGATACTGTGCCTAGCACAATATGTTGGGGATACGTAGCCTTGCTGTGGGCAAACATTTTGTAACAATTTGGCAAACTTTGATATGTAAACAGCAAATATTATTCAGTTTGATTTCAACAAAAACGGAAAAAATCGGATCCTACTTATTTTGTGGATACCATAACAATAAATCAAGCCAATAGATCGTTTGAGCTGGCATGAATATAAAAAAAATTAGCAAGTCGATAGTCATAATTCCCTCTGTTGGTCCCACGTGAAATGTTCTTCATGAATAGAATAGATGGCTGATACACGTTCGACCGAATAATATCATTTGCTAACTTCAACTGTTCATCTAATTTCCATGAATGTATGTTACATAGTTCACATGTTTATGGGCTTCTTCACTGAATGTATAGTGTGGAGGACTACTTCACTTGAAGATAAGTAACATAAATAATGATGATAATTATGATAGTATTGCCATTATTATTCCTTCAGATTATTAAAAAAAACGTTATTATGTTTTCATAGAGAGAAAGAGGTATGGAGATTGTGAGATTATTTTTAGCATCGGAATTGTTAACATAATTCTTAAAGATATTATGTTTTGTTTGTTTGTTGTTAAATGCTGCACTCAGCAGTGTAAGGATATTAAAACATTACATTTAGGTTCAGTTGTATTTTTATATTTGTATCATTTTACAAATGTTACAGAGACCTGATAAGGGATATATAATAATGTATAGTCGCTATTCTTAAAGTAAGAATATGTTAGATTTATCAACCAGAAATATTGCACACAAGAGGATAATCATATTTCTTGACACTATTCAAAGTCGAAGTCAACGATATTTGTGTATGTTATTGCTACATGACACGGATACGTCATGATAAAGCAATTAGAAATTGGCATTTGATGATATAAGATAGCTTCGCGATAAATCACAAAGAACAAAGAAGGAAGCGATATTTATTTCACGATAAAACATTGTTCTATCATGACGTCATTTATTGAGATTCGAACATGCACTCGCAACTTGAAAAGTAAAATTTGTAAATTTGACCTTATTTTTGAGAGGTATGTGTCTAGTGAGTTGTTCCCAATAAATGTTGCTGGAGAATCCGAAAGTGAGAGTGATATGACAATCGGTATTGGGAGAAAAGGTACAGATGATTGACGAGAAAATTGTGAGAATATGCGGGACCAAACTCAAATCCTAAAATGGATTATCTAGCATGGCCGCTGTCGGATTCTATTCAAGGAATCATTATTATTTAAGTACGGGTAAATATTGTAAAGCGTGTATTTTTTCCAAATTTAACACCCTAAAAGAGGCTGTACGTAATGTTGATATCTCATATAGAAATAAACGAGTCTCGGTCGTTGTTTATCGTACAATAAACAACTCCCACTCGTCGTTTGTTTCTTAATTACATGACCATATACACTAACATTATATCTTTTCATGTTTATCGGTCAACAAAAGCGACATAAGCATTTCCATTATCATGAGAAACCCTTGCCAAAAGTAGCGCCAACTGCACCATTGCAACAACATCAGGAGCATGTTTGATGATTCATCATAATAAATGATGACATTGGATGCTCGCAAAAACGCGAGCTCATTCCGATCCACTAGTGGCACCCGTCACAAACACATCCAAAGGCAAGCCAATTGATCACCCGAAAAGGCAGAGAATTGCATCTGACATCATTTTTGTCATTGATACGTCAAACCTGGAAATGCCGTCTACACGTCCAACACAAAGCCCAAGCCAGGACCTAAATCCTTAAAACCCGGCCAAAGTTCTGTTAATTACATACATTTCCCCCTAACCTTAAATAATCTATACTAGTTCTGAAGTAAATCGTATTTACCCGTATGAATCGTCTTATGTTATTTATTGCCGATAAACAGAATATGCACACTTTCTGAAAGTACTGTGTGATAAGTCACGCACCAAACCTATACTCTCGATATACATGCTGCTCTTACTTAAAAAAGAATATTGGGTTAACAAGATACGTATATTAAAGTACCATGCTTTCCTGATGTGCTCTCATTCTAATTTGAAATAATGGCATAAATAGTTACCACTCATCTTTCAATATTTTTCAAGGTTGGGTTAATCACGAACATATTTGAATATGTACAACATCTATACTTACTTATCTTTATACTTAAAGGCATCAGGTTTGTCTGTCATAAGACCCCGAAACAAATATGTCCAACACAGCCCAATATTTGGCTCTTGGCTCCTTGTTCTTATATTTTATAAGTATTGTTTAAACAACTGTTTTTTCTGTAAAATATGTTCATTTCAGAAATTAGATGTTATTCTAGCATTAGGTCTGTGGTATGTTCGTAGATGACTGTAGAAAATGGAATAATTATGTGAGTAATCGGGTTAATACCACGTTCAGCAATATTCAGCCATATTGCAATATTGGTTTCCAACATACATGACGGACCATGAAATTATGACTTGAATTTGGACCTGGCTTTCTGGTGTGATGTAACACCCCAGAATCTCCGGTAGAAAAAGGGCTCAAAGCACGAATTAAGATCACGAGATGATACTGACGTATGCATCTGGACATATATTTGCGTAGTATTACTACCTTAATTCATCAGTATATATGTATTTTGCATAAAAGGATATTATAGGATCGACGCTGACATGCGCATATAACCTATTCACCAGTGCTGTAATATTTCATTTCTTCTGACACATATCGACACGAGAAATTATATTTAAATTTAAAAGGAGCCCAAGTGGGATAGAAATTTGAGTCTGAACCTGTTGAACAAGGCTTGTTTCATTTTGGGCTATAGCATTGCGGCAAGGCCTGGGCGAAAGGGAACACCTGTTTGCACCCATCAGATACCAATCACATCTTCTCTCTCCAAACGAAAACAAAATACGAAAAATGTCGGAAGTGTATCCTTCTAATTTTCTATTTAGATACATGTTTTAACTTTAAAGTAATTATATGTATCTCATTTATTATTGGTATCTGCGATGCTGGTACCGTTTTGATGCCATTGTGTAGCTTTTGTGGAGTTATTATGAATATCAAATACATGCCTTGAAATATGGACTTGTGAAAGAACTCATCATTGAATCATTTGCATTTAAATTAATGCATATACCATTTACTTGGCGTGTATGGACATATTATCCATCTACTTATACACACTTATTATGGACATATACAGAGTTTCATTGTACCTTATTATTTAAAAAAATACCCGTGAAGATCCGGGCTAGAATAGGCATTCAACAACCCATGCTTGTACGAAGGCGACTTGGCTCGCTGACTTGGTTGATGCATGTCATCGTATCCCAAATGCGTAGATCGGTGCTCTTGATGATAATGACTAAATTGTTTGGTCCAGACTGGATTATTTACGAACCACCGTCATATAGCTGGTATATTGCTGAGTGCGGCGTTAAACAACAAACAATCAAACAAAATCTATATAATTATTAAACACCTTCCAACAATGATAAATTAAACTTATATTTTCTAAATATTCTGTTATATTTATAACATAATTTGATTCATAATTTAATTATTGCGTTGCTTTCTTCCCTGTCATTCAATGTGCATGTTCAAACCCCTAAACTTTTAATATTTTATTTTTCATAAATGGCTACGTTAGTGCGTTGCCTAGATCTCTCGTTACCTACTCACAAGAATAGATTAAAATAATTTGTTTTACTATCATATTTCTGTTTATCTAATTCATAATACGAAATTGATAATTCATTTATAATAGTATAGATCATATTCGTGTATATCACTATCTGATGCTAAGGTTTTATTTCAGAAAATATAATTAATTCAAAATGTAGAAAGATACACAATTTGCCATTATTTGACTTTTAAACTGTACAACGTATGATATAATGATCAGAATGCCTGTAACGGGTAGTATTTAAGAAAGAAATATTTGTCGAGAAGTCCCGTTTTTCAGATATGCCCTTCAGTAGTATTATTGCATATCTCCAGAGAGAGGTTTACATTGTAGTTCTCATTATTTGTGGATAATTCAAAAAGCAACATAGAAAATATATATGCTACCATGACGAAAGAATACAGAGTATACATAACTCGCAATTCTATATATTCAGCAAACAGCCCCAAATCGAAACTCTACAACATATCCGATTACATTATAATCAAGTTGACTGGTGTGTACATTACTACAGTGAACATGTACATGATCGTGCCCTAATAATCAAATGCCGTAATGTCAAATACTAATTTATTATTGTGTGATGAATTTAACTGGATCAGTGGTAACATGTGATATTAATATTCCATCAATTTCTTTTCTGGTTGGTCCATCCATGTCTACAAAATGAAAATAATACAATTAAAATGGAGCATAGAACAATTCTTAATTTCAGGCTAGAGCTGTGGAAATCTAGACTTTCCCAATCATTATAGACTTGAGTTGGTCTCATGTTTTACATTATTCTCTTGGGTCAACGTCACAGCTCATACCATACACTAACAAGACCAGCTTGCCCCCCGCCGGAGCTCCCGGATTTTGGTTATATCATCTAACATGGCCAACTCTGCTCTTAAGTAAACAAGAACCTAATCAGCGAGGGGTCCTGTATCATCCCTGTGTGGCTGCTTATAAAAATCTGATATCTTTTCCCAAAGACCTGGTTAATAATATATTTTCTGCTGAATATTCGAAACAAATAGAGTGAGTTGGTTACTGTACATATGTATACGGGTCTATTTTAAATGACTGCAGCGCTCCATTATGAAAACAATTTGTTTTAACGCCGCTCTCAGCAGTATTCCAGTGATATATGACGGCGGTCTGTTGTATATGAAATATATGCAAATTGAATCTTGAATCTTGAAAGTTGTAACATTTCCGCAAATAAGTATTACATGCAGTATACAGTATATCAACTGCAATTTACTGTATACATCAGTATACAGTGTGTCGCGAGCTCTGCGCTGGGCTGGAGCACACATTTCCTACACCTCTCCCTTCGGCAAACACATCACGAGGGTTGCAACGAGGTCACAGGTCAGGCGTGCACTTGCAGTTGTCTAATACGGTCAACAGTAAGATCTTCCGGAAGACCACTTCACTGGAGGTATGTGGATTATTGAGGAGGTACTACGTGTTTGGAACTGGGAGTTGAACACTAAGCACTTTTAGAGAAGAGCTCACAATAAAATGTTATGGACTCGCGGACGGACTTGTGTTTTCATTTCAAGACGTACATTTATCAGGTTGAACTTCCTAACTGTAACAATAACTGAACTTTACGCCTTTTATACACATTTGTGATGGGGCGACAATGCGACAAGAGACATATTTTGACCTTGAAAATGTCGCGTTACGGCAAAGTCGCCCTTTTGTAAAATAAAGAAAAGGATTATCAAAGAGCGACAATGCGAACACGCGACAATGCGACAAATGGCCAATTGTCGCGCTTTTGTTAATTTTGACACGTTTTGCTTGTTTTTGAAAAGGCGACAACGAGACAACGTCCCTTCCATAGTAATCCGTGCAAATAAAACTGAGTAATGAAATAGAAGTCTGACATGCCAGTTAAAAGATAGAGTGTTGCAGCTTCTGATTTCATAGATCTTCAAGAAGGGTTATCAATAATGGGATGGGTGATGAGTTCAACTGCATACGCTGTGATTAACAATAATGCTCCGAGTCAATACATTTTGTCAAATGTATGACATGTATTACGTGAATGAACATATTGTTTATACTCGTCCATGTTTTTGACGGACAAAATAATTTACATGCTCGGTAAAACTGAGGACGGGCATCATTGTGTGTTTCCGTGCTTTGTTCAGGTGAACAATTGACTTGTCCTTGCATGTGTTTGTGACGGGTGCCACTTGTGTGGCAGGATACGCTCACCTTTTCCCGAACACCCATTGGATGACCTGAACCACTTCGGATTTTTATCCAACATCAGTCTGATACACCATGATATAACTGAAATACTGAAATACTGTACAGTTGAAAATGATGTTTAATGCGATTACCGTAGTGTGTTACTGCAACTGTTCATATTTTGTGCAGTGATGTAATATGTAAAAGAAAACATATTCAATTATCCAATTGATTTGAATAGAATATACTTGCGTCAGTGTATTTTATTAACGCCCCAAATCGTAATTTAAACACATAAAATAACAGATCACGCATGGTGCCTTGACTTACTACTAGATTTAATGGGCCACCCCGGAATAAAATAGTTCCCCCCAAAGCGAGGAACATATGTTTTAGTATGTTTACAAGAAATATATTCCAAACAATATCCTCATTAGATGAGAAGATCTTTTACAGAATTACCTCAGTAAGTCAATTACAATGACAGAGCGTCGTAATACATTTACATCAAGTACAATACGTCAAAATGGCCGACACGATAAACGTGACGGGAGATATTTTCGAAGTTGTTAATTAACCTGTGGCTATTTCAAGCCTTTGGCATCACTGATCAATTGGTCGATCATTGAAAGGTGATTGTGAAGATGTGTCAAATAGATACTAAGGTAAATTCATAGATTTCTGTAAATTGTCACTGCGACAGTTTGGATTTTTTTTCGTGTTTTTTCTCTCTGGGATGGGTTGTAGCGAGGGTATCCTTAAATGGGCTTGCAACCACACTTCTATATGACTCGGTACCAGGGAATTCCAAGGGTTTTCCCCAGGAATGTGGAAGTAGTCAGTGTTTACGCCTTTTCAAGAATACAGTCACGTGAAGAACGTCATTTGCCGACCTCGCGTCCAAGTCGTATATCTTGTAAACTTCACATTAAAAAAATAGTTATTGTTATAACCAAATGAAACACAACCCATTATCCGATAGGGGTAACTGTACATAGCCGTTACCACAATAAACTTAGTAACATTGTTTGGTTTGACTTCTTGGCGCGTGTCTGAATTCCATTAACATGTAACATATCCTAAAACTAGCTTATCAGCAAATCTCGCTGGACTGCCCGCGACAGATACTAGAGCAAGGCATGCCAGAAATACGAAACCTAAAGCTTCCGAAAGAAAGCCTTGGACATCACGTGCGTCGGGGGACCAGCGCCATCTGATTGGCCGTTAACAGTTGTACAAGGCGGAGCAAAAAGCATCGTTTTTCCGTCCATTTTACGCTTGAAAAACTCGACCCTTTTCTGGACACTTTCTAGACGCTGACCAATTAATCAATTTTAATTAATTTTTAGTCGTTTTTCCGTCCAATGACCATATACGAAAAAAACCGACGTTTTCGTGTTTGCAGTGATTCTTTTAGCTATGCACGTTTGCGTTTAGACGGAACCCAGTATGCTTGGTGGGGAGAGAATGGGGATGTGTGTGTGTGCAGGTACGATTGTGGATATATGCATGTGAGGACTTGTGGTCGTTGGGGTGGTTGTCCTTGTATTGTTCTTTTTCACTATTTTATTTTTAGTGTTTCCTTTCTAGCAATACATGACTTTAGTGTCTCTTAGCTGGGCATTAAACATATCCAACAGAAATACATAGTATTTTACATGCTGTGCAATGTGTGACACTTAAATGAAACACATTTGCTTGATAACGGTGTTAGAACCTACACCGAAACGTGGCTCTTAATTATTATAAAGAAGTTGTTCATCCATAAATTCTTATCCTTACCTATCATCTACTTCTGTAAAGAAACATCCAAATTGGTGAACACTTAATTATACTCTTCAAACAAAAGAAACGCAATGCGGATAATTTTGGCCATAAATGCAAAATTAGAGTACCAAGAGGTGCAAAATGAAGAGGTTTAATGTGTTATAGTGTCGGTGACAAATTTCCCGGATCAAACTGATCACAACAAGGACATGCAAACCATTAGTTAGGAAACACGTACGATTCGGAAAAACCCAGTGCATTAACAAAAGGGCCATGGAGCTGCATGTACTGCACGTGCAGCAGTACTATGAACGGAATTAAAGTGCAGCTTTTTTGATTGACTGGCATCTGCGTCAATCGAACAGTGACAGTTCAACAACATGCCAAGATTAACAGAAGTGCAAAGAAACAACGTCATATGCCGTTTGCAGGCAGGGGAATCCCGATCTGCTGTTGCCAGGGTTTTCAATGTAGCGCCCAGCATCATCACAATACTCAAGGTCGGGACGACCGAGAGTAACCACCCCGCCCAAGATCGCTACACCCTGCGCCGCCTAGGCGAAAGGGGTAAAAGTAGAGTAGCGCTTTGAGCATGCGCCTGTGTGGAAATATAAATAGGACAATTATTATTATGTTTATCATGGCTGGGGCATGTGACCAACCGAGGAGCATGTGATATTGCATACAAGGGACAAACAGATTTGCATCAGTACATGCATATGCAAGATAAACCACAATAGGTGACATCACGGGGGGTGTCCGACAGAACAAAATACATCTAGCAAGGGTTATCATGTATACAGAGACATTTCTTTTCACTCCACCCAGAAGACTGTGACATGTGGAACACCATCTTCCCTAGGCAATAGAGTTAACTGACCTTTAAAGTCCAGTTTCCACCCTTGCCGAACTAAGCTGGAATATTGGGCTCGATCGTAGCGCCATCAGTGGTTATTGCGAGTTATGTGCCTTCTAAACCTCTCCTATGGACCAATCAGATTCCATCATTTGCATTTGTTTCAAACAAAATGGCGGCGCCAAGTCAAGACGATCTGATCGATAATCAAGATCTACATTGTGATAAAACTGGTCTTACCTCGCGAAGTGCATCAAATCACGCGAACACCTTGATTAAAAACAAGAAAAGGTTTGAAAAATATCTGTTGACCACGAGTTGGCGGTGCACATGTTTTGCAAGTCTTGCAATCGACCGAAATCTGCGCGACAATTTACGAACCGGATTTCGATTTCGTTGCGCGATTGTGATTGGACTATTCATAGAGTCCAGCCAAAATATAACTCCATAATACCAGCCTAGTTCGGCAAGGGTGGAAACTGGACTTTTATTGTCAGTTGACTCTCTTGCCCCGGGAAGATGGTGAAACACTACAAGGACCGATACTGGCTGCATATTCTGAAGCCCATCAGCTGATCAAAAAGCCAGGACTGGTGATGATCTGCATTTACTTTTATTTGATTACATCACATTGACTGATAGATGAAAACCTGTTCACTTTGGTTTATGTTCCGTTAGGGACATGCATGAGCGTCATGGTCGCACACCTGAGCATACTGCAAAAAACCTGGAAAATCCTGCCAGACTAGTTACACAATATTTCATTGGTGTGAAACCAGGAAAAAATACATAAGGTGGGATGTTTGCCATTCATCACTTTCTCCAACAGAGAAGCTTTAATGTACATATGTGCCTTATTCTTTTATTTTTTAAAGATAACATTCACTGATAAATATATGAATACCTCATCACCTTAAGTGCAGCGCAGGTTTTTGTGATTAAACAAATAAAAATATCATGTCCTGTTAAAAAAGATATCAAATTCGTATTACAGTTTTGTTTAGCGATTAATTGCTTGGCAACAAAACACTTAATACACAAAAACAATGTCAATATGTGAGTTTAGTGTGTACATGTTATTGATCTTATCAATGTATTAGTTATTCATGTATTACTATAAATTAAATAATGACATCAAATAGTCACTTCATCGCATAAATGATGTTCAAAGATAATAAATGAAGATTGATCAGCTGCATTGTGTTGATGCATTGATAATTTTTAAGGGGCGATACACATAATCGTCGTGGAAAAAATAACTACTTAATATAACAATAGAACTGAAAATGGTAACAGATGTAAACAGGTGCAAATGATTAAGCATTAACAAATCTATCATCAAAACGCAATACTGGAGGTAGTTTTATTATGAAATAACTTTATAGATGTCAGGTGACATTGCCCTACAGCATGGCCTAAAAATCAATGAATGTTCGTATTAGAAGAACAAAGAATTATTAAAATATCCCAAATTCGATATGAAGCTAACACTGAAAACATTTACTTTGTATTTTATTAATACATATATCACACTATCTTATCATGTTCAACTAAGCATGAATCATTTTGAAACACATTTTGCCACGCCCATTTTCGCGCACCTGTTGACATGGAGGGTGATGATTGCCTGTCGACGATATCTATGGACGTATTGCGTGGGACACAGTAATCAGAGAGAATACAGAATCATCAGCATGTACATCACGATAACATGAATCATATCACTCAATATTCACCATAATATAATATGGTGATCCGTATATCAACAAGCGTTCAAATAAAAGAGAAACTTGCATCTGACATGTTGATCTGCTGTTGATCGTCTCCGGGTCACGGGAGCATACAAGGTCATACGTACTTAATAATATGCCAATATTATCGCCACATTGTTATTTCATATAAGTGGTGATTACTGATAATACAGAGTTACTGTGTTTGTCTTATTCGTATGAGCAGATTTTTCCTGACATGGTTCATGTCTGCCGATAAAAACTGCGAATCTTTACACAGTTAAAAATAATATTTCGGAGGTATGCTTATTGAAATCAGTTTGCACAAATCTAACTATTTAAACAGGTTCCTCATATGAAACGCATGCCACCTTCAATAAAGAAATTCCGGTAAATTCAAGAAAAATTACAATTTATGTTCGCTTTGGTCTTAACTACTGTATGTTTGAAAATGTCCGGATATTTTAATATAATAATAATGTGTACTTATTCATAAGAATAAATGTGCGAAATATTGATTCATTCGTCGCAAGTGTAATGAGGAATCGACTGCCCGAAATCACCCACTCTCTTTCCAGCGCCTATTGCTAAAACAATTCAGCAAGCTGAAGGTTAAAGGCGTCTGTTGACCAACTGTTGAACGCTTCGTTTGGTATCCTTCATCTGTATGCAAAGTCGAAAAATCTATTACAATTATAAGATATGAATATCTTAATTACTTACTCAAATGAAAACCACTTGCAGGTAATGTTTTTTTACATATCAATAGCAATATATAATTCAAGTATATTGCCATATAGAATAATTTAATGCCTTTTTTCATTTATAGCTGTTTCACCTTTTGAAAACAGAAACACAACAAACACATTCGCCCTTATGTGTTTGTGTTTGTGACGGGTGCCACCGGTGGGTCAGATACGTACACCTTTTCGCAAATGCCTTGTATCATCACTATTGCTTGTGATATAGTCGGAATCGTACTACAGACTCTGCTGTCAGTAGTGGTTTCTTTTATGATTATGGAGTAAGTGAGTGAGTTAGTTAGTTGGGTTTTTAACGCCGCTTTTAACAGTATTCCGGTTATATCACGACGTGTCAGCTTAATGTGGGAGGAAAGCCCGACCTAATGCAGGTCTCAGACGTAAACTACTTCGGTGAAACCCACGAGCACGGGTATGGTGCTGACAAACCTGGAAACATAATCGGGGCGAACCGGGATTCGAACCCACAATCATAGGTTTCTGGCGTTCCCAATTGACGCAACTCTGCACAGCGAATCGTGGCACCATAGACGACTAGGCCACCCGTGCCCCCTAATGATTATGGGAAAAGTGTTGTCACTTATATCTGCAAAGAACCTGATGTCAACCTTTGCTGGGCCTTACGAAGCCACCATCACCCAGCTCACCTACTTCTATCATGACTCTTATAATGACACTTGAATATTGGACCCAAGCCACCGATGAAGACACTGGCTAGTGTTAGACGGAGTAATGTGTCCGTATGTGGAATCGAAACCCTGCGCTTCTGCGTATTGAGCCAAAATTAATACCATCGTCCCTTTCTGAACAATAAACCAGATTAAACAAAAGTGTGTTTGCTGATTCACACCGCTGATATTCAAATTTTATATTCGAGTTTTGACCAGACAATCCAGGGATTGATATTTTGAGCAACGATCTAAGCTGCATGGAGACAATGACACGCTATCAATAAAGACAAGCATGGGTTGTTGTGGATCTATTCTAAACCAAAATCCCCACGGATGTTTCAATGGAATACACAAAACTTGAAATGTCATAGTTCATACGAATTGGGGGCACGGGTGGCCCAGTCGTCTAAGGCGCCGTGTTTCGCTGTGGGAGTTGCGTCCCTTGGGCACGCCAGAAACCTATGATTGTGGGTTCGAATCCTGGTTCGCCCCGATTATGTTTCTAGGTTTGCAAGCACCAAACCCGTGCTCGTGGGTTTCACCGAAGTGGTAAACGTCTGAGACCTGCATCACGTCGGGCTTTCCTCCCACATTAAGCTGACACGCCGCGATATAACTATCATCGTGAGTGGAGGCGTGTCATTTTCTCTGATGAAAGTCGCTTTTGTGTCTCCCATGCAGACGGAAGAGTCAGAATTTGGCGGCGTCGAGGTGATCGTTTCGCTGACAATAACGTTGTGGAAAGAGATCTATGGGGTGGACCTAGCGTCATGATATGGGCAGGGATTGGACTTAATGCGAGACTTGGACCCATGTGCTTTCTGAATCTTGGTCAAGGTCGGGGACACGGCGTCACTGCTCAGCAGTATATCGACCAAGTGATCAGACCCCACGTTGTTCCATTTTTTGCACAACAGCAAGAACGCATTTTCCAGCAGGACAACGCTCGTCTCCATGTTGCCAGAGCTACTATGGTCTTTCTGCAACAACACAACATCCGTGTTCTACCGTGGCCAGCCCTCAGCCCTGTTCTGAATCCCATCGAACACTTGTGGGATGAGGTTCAAAGGCGTCTGCACAATGTGCGCCCAGTCCCTACAACTGACGATGAACTACGCACAGCTGCTCTGGATGTGTGCAGGAGGATCCCTAGGGCCTTCACAAATCGTCTGATCCACTCAATGAACAGGAGATGTGTGGCAGTGGTCAATGCTAATGGTGGTCACACCAGGTATTGACTGACATTCGGGCTTGAACCTAAACTGTGTAAGCCCTTAACATTTGAAAAAAACAATTATGTCATCTGCCTTTTAATCCATTAAACTGTCTTCAGTCATTTTTTGGTCAATCTTGCCCTATTAGTATTTCTTGTCTTTACTGTTGAAAATAATACCTTTTTAACCAAAGGGTTTGATGTTCGTCTCCAGAACGATAATATTGCCTGCTCTCTTCTTAGTTTCATTGGGAGTTCTCCCGTTTCTACTTGTAGTGCTTCTAGTGAGGTGACTGTTGCTGCGCCTGTGACCAGCATTTGGGGCTTTTTATTGTATTCTGTCTAGGCGGCTCAAGACAGTATTTGATGCTGAGTGAAAGGCCACACTACCATAGTCAATTTTTAATCTGATAAGAGATTTGTAGAGGTCCAGCTGAGTGTCCTTCGATGTGCCCCAAGATGTGCCTAACATTTCCCGTAATACGTTCAGGTCTTTTTGACATCTGTTTTCCACATATTCTATATGTTTGCGCCAAGTGAGGTGTTGATTAAGGATAATCCCAAAAAATATCGCGAAGTTTTCGAATTTGATTGGTTTGCCTTTATGGAGACACGGGGTATCACAGCATCTTTCCCCCGGCGTTTGAATAGAACTCCAACAGTTTTTTTCACTTGGAAGTGAGAAATCCCCATTTATTGCACCGTTGATCTACTCAGTCCAGGGCTGACTGGAGTTTTTTTCTGATTTGTGAAATATCTCTGTGCTTTATCCAAATTGCTGCGACATCAGCGAATTAAGTTTGGGTGGGAGAGTTGACATGGTCAAAAAGATCATGATGTTAAACAGGGTTGGTCTTATAATGCTGCCTTGTGGCGGGCCATTGTCCAGGGCCATAGGATCAGATCGATTGTTCCCTATTTTAACTCATAGCGACCTGTCTTGCAGGAAGGTGTCTATGAAGTTTGCCATGTTTCCTTTTACTCCATTTTGTGCTAGTTTTGTTTTTGTTTTGTCATGCCATACCGTGTCGAAGGTTTTGCTGACGTCCAGAAATACTCCGGCTAGGTATTGTCTGGATAATTTAACTTTTTGTATTTCATTTTCCAGTCTTAGAATGTGATCTTGACACGAGTGTCCCTTCCTGAAGCCACTTTGGTCAGGTTTGATGTGGTTGCCAGTTTCAAGGATATGCATGAGCCTTTCGTAACCATGGCTTCCATAGCTTTGCAAATGTTTGAGGTGAGTGAGATCGGTCGATAAGAATTTGGTTGGGTGTCGTCTTTCCCTTGCTTTAGAAGCGGGATAACTGCAGCATGTTTCCATGCTTTTGGGACTTCTCCTTTGGACCATATCGTGTTATACAACTCAGTGAGTATTCTTTGCTGCAATTTGTGTTGCTGCTGACAGATGAGAAGTGCTCGGATAGAATGTTGGCCTTTTCTTTGACTGTATGTGTGTTGGCTAACTTTGCATTTTTGTGGGTGTACGCTTACCCCTGATTGCATGTATTTTGCTCCAGACTGTTTTAGCATTTGTGTTCTCATTTAGAGATTTGCAGAAGGTCTGCCATGACTCTTTTATCGTCTATGAGCTGTCTTTTGTCCTGGCTGCTCGGACTTATCCCTTTTTGACCTATTTAGGGCTTTCTTTCTCACTCTCCTAGCTTTTGCTATTTCCCTGTCCCACCCTGGTACCAGAGTTTTGCCAGTTTTGTGGTCTTTTTTTTTAATTGATTTTTCAACTGCGGCAATAATTGCTGAGGTGAGATTTTGGAAGATCAGGATTATCCGAGGCAATTTCTGAGGACTTGAATGCTATACATTTCTTCTTGAATTTAGGCCAGTAGGCCTTTGTATAGGCCCATGTGGACTGAGGATTGGGCTGTTCCTCTAGTTGTTGTGGGCTACCTATGTACATGTAGGTGAGTATACGAAGGTGATCGCTTCCCCAAATGTCATCATGGACTTGCCGTTGGCAATGTGTGGCGAGGTTGTTGGTGGCAGTTGTGAGATCATTTGAACTCCACCTGATGTGGACTTGGTCATAACGTGTGTGACTGCTGTTGTTCAGTGTTATGCGATTGTCGTCCTCAACCCATTTCTCTACCATTTTGCCGTATTTGCATGAATCATTCCTGTCTTCCCAAAGAGGGATGTGGGCATTAAAGTAACCAAGGATTATCCCATTTTTGCCTACTATTTGAGCTAGTCTTGTCAGCTCTTCCGTGTTCGTTTCATGGGTAGCCCTGTGATATATGTTAGCTATGCGTAATTCATTGCCATTTGCCAGTTTTAGGGAGATTACTTGGGTTTCAGGGTTTCCTACGTTTGATTCGATATTTTTGGAGGAACAGCGTCCTCCCTTGTTGCCAGGCATAAGACTTTTTCTGTCTTTTCTATATTGGGTGTACCCAGGTAGTGTGAATTTGGCCTTTTCACTGAGTTTAGTCTCCTGTATTAGAATGACATGCGGCTTCATCACCTGTTTTTTGACATCATTCAGTTCATTGCCGTGGCTCTTAAGGTCATTTGCGTTCCACTGTAGTAAAAGCAAGTCCATGATTGTTTATAGATGAGCGCTTATTGAGTTTTAGGGCATGCTCCTTTTTAGAAGCTGTTTCTTTGTTCCTTAGTATTTCATTATTTTGGAAGCCAGTTTGAGGATGCAGGTGGCTTTGGCTTTGACACTGATATTTCTGCCTGTAATTTGGATCAATGCCGTGGCAATGAACTCTACAGCTTTGTTTCTGTTCTGAGCCTTTTGTTTACCATGAGCTGGTGTTTTCTTTGCCAGACTGATTCGTTTCCACACTTATTTATTCTAATAATATTTTTGTGCTTGAGCTCTTTGGCAATATCTTGAGCTGTTAGGATCTTATTAAGAATTGAGAGAAGTCTGCGCTACGTTTTCCCCTTTCGTTTGTGGTCTTCTATTTTGTTGTGTCTTCGACTCTGATGAGACCATTCTTTGTCGTTTCTGTACTATTTTAGCCTTGGGTGGGCTAGATTGTGGCTGTTAAGCATGTGTAAGCATGCCTTGAGCCCATAGGGCACCATAAGCAATATGTTCTTTGTTTTTAGTTCCTGAAAACGGTCAGGGACATTTAGCGCGGCTTGACCATAAGTCATGTTGGCTGTTTTCTTTGGCAGTTTTTCTGGTGACCAGAGTGAAGGGATTCCCTTCATTTGGGTTGGACTGACCCTTTCGAGAACTAGGCTGGTTCTCTTGAGAGTTGGGCGGACTCTCAACAATTGTAATTTCTGGACATAAGACAGCCATCGCCATTTCCAAGATCATATTTGTTAGTCCCAGGGGCCTTGGTAATTGACAACCTTGCAGTTTAAGCTGGTGAGCAAACCGAGCTTGGTAGGCGCGGAGGGTTGTGTACAGTACGGACCTGTGACACAACTGAATTTAACAGTACAGCCGTAGTTGTGTTTTTAACAATCCACGGATTTCTGCGTAATAAATAAATAAAATTGATTTATGGTCCTATTTAGTAGTTTTATTGGATCTCCCATACCCAGGCCAAGACATCAAAACAAACAGCAAATAACACCGCTCATTAGCGTAGAGTACGTACTTCCTAAAAGCAACAGTGTTTTCCTAAAAACAACACTTAGGTTATATCAATGTTTATTCTGTTTGCGGAGTAGATGTCATCAAAATGGAAGTCCTCACCCAAGCAATGGTAATACTACCGGATGTCCATTATGTAATTTCTAATTTTGGGGTGACATATTGTTCTCAGTAACGTTAATGTGGAAATAGATAGTTGATTGGTGTTATATTCAAGTTGGTATTTCCGCTATTCAAAGTGTGCAGTAAGGCCGTCTTATCAACTGTCATTTCTGAGACATAAATGTCCTCTCTCATATTTTTTGCATTTATAATTAACTCTAACGTTAATTTCAAGATTTACAGTATATACTATTCAAAAGAAGTTAAAGAACACCCGATTCTTTCATATGATTATGGTAAGTCATAAGAGAAAGCGATATCTAGAGTGATGAAGCGATATCTAGAGCGAGAAAGCGATATCTAGAGCGAGAAAGCGATATCTAGAGCGAGAAAGCGATGAAGCGAGAAAGCGAAAGAGCGAGAAAAGCGAGAAAGCGATGTTTCCCACAATGCCGTACATTAAAACGGTTTTGCTGATACTGAGTGATCTTCCTGTAATTCTCATTTCTATTTTGCCTCTTATAATTAGATTTTTGTAGTAGATAAATATGTTACAAATACATACATCTTTTTTTTCTCGTTTAGTTTGTATATACACACATGTGTATTTTCATGTAGTGTATGAATTAAGCAAGATTCACAGACTACAAGAGAATAGTCACTGTTCCTATTTTCATTTTGTTAATAATACACCCTCCCCCCCCCCCCCCCCCCCCCCCCACACACACACACAACTTTGTGGCCAAACTAATTATTATGTCTCTCCATTGGTGTAGTTTACACAAGTACACATATCAACTGTGGTAACGCCAGGGGTAGCCTAGAGGTGAAAAGCGTCCGCTCGTCAAGCGGAAGATCCAGTTCGATTCCCCACATGGGTAAAATATGTGAAGCGCATTTCTGGTGTTCCCCTCCGTGACATTACTGGCTTATACTTAAAAGCGACGTGAAACCATTCTCACTCACTCACTCACTCACTCACTCACTCACTCACTCACTCACTCACTCACTCACTCCAGGGTTATACTTGTAGATTTGCACAATCCAGGAGACACAATTTAAACTTACATCAAATGTCAAAAAGAATATTTACGGACAACAGTATGACACACTGTAACATCATATACAAACGAAAAGTTATAGAACACCCATATTATTATTATTATAAGATTGTATTTTTGCAGAAATAATGACTAATTAACCATAGTCTTTTTAACTTCTTATGAAAAGTATTTATTTAGATTTTAACCTGATTTGTTTGGAGCGTTTTGCCATGATCTGCCACGCGCTTTCGGCGTGATGTCACATACAACCGAATAGGGCCGTAAATCAACCAATTACATTTTACCCACAACTCTGTGGATTGTTTTAAAATCACCTACGTCTGTACAGTTAAAGTATGTTTTAAGTAAATAGTGAGAAAGGTTCAACCCAATTACAGCAGATATCACATGCGGTCCCTATAGTGGCCAAGAGGGGATATTGCTTAACCACGAGAAAGCGATAGAACGAGAAAGCGATGTCCCCTCTCGGCCAACATAATCTTCACGTGTCTGCTTCAGCTGATCGTATTGAGAATACTACTGCATAGCTAATGTTCTTGAACCCCGTCAATAGTGATTTATGGTGGACTATAAAAAAAGTTATAATGTTATGACAACGGCATTTGCACACAAACACAAACCTAGAAACAAAACAAGGGCGAACCGAGATTCGATCTCATGATCATAGATTTTTGGCACGCTTAAGCGACGCAACTCTGCATAGCTAATCGCGGCGTCTTTGACGACTGGGCCGCACCGACAACAATCTAAACTAGAAAGCGTGTGCAGCTACTTACACTGTACAGATACAAAGTCCTTTGTGCACATGGCTTGGTGATAGATATAGGTGTTACCACCATTTCTTCATTTCTGTATATGGGGCCAATGAGAAAAATTCAACATGACCGCCATTTTCAAGAGGGGTTTTCAGTTTAGGGTCTTACTTTATATATCTTCCAAAGTTTTTGATTAACAAAATTACATTTAAATTAACATATGTTGTAAATGCCTTTAATTTTATTTTTATCGTTATTGTGTAATTGTTGAAAAGTTCGATTTTCAAAGCCTACAAATTTTTAATAAGGGGACATCGTAATGTTGTATAATGATATGAAAAACGTAACGAACAAGTATTTTATATAACAGAATACATTTCTTTATTTCTTAAAATGCAACCTTATGTTTTTGTTAATAAACGTTACAAAATGTTTCGAGGATATTAAACACATGAATAGTTCTATGGTGCTTACTTTTCTCTAAAAATATGTTTCGTTTTGGACAATTTAGTTTCTGTAAATAATTTGAAACAATAATCGACCCCTTTACCACTAACGGGTAACGGTCAAAGTCAAGTTCATGCAACTGTCGGGAAAGTATTTGTAAGTATTATCCCTGTTATAAACCAAGGAGTAAAAAAACAACAATACATATTATCAATACTTACTCATACCACCAGCTAAACAACAAACATAGTATTTGATGAAAGTATATAATTATTTTGATAACTTGAAATATTAGACTACGTACAATAAATCTTTAATCTTAAAATGAAGCTTGTATTAGGGCCTACGTGAGTATATGTTTTACTGTCAGCCAGTGTGTGTTTACCGCTGTTATAATTGCTGGGCAAAGCGGAAAAAAATCGCAAGGAGAGAGTCTGAATTGTATTCTGTTTCCACAAGCGTGACATGTGCTACTATTGATCAACATTAAAACTAAACTAAAACGAAATTGGTTTCAGCAAATAACTTCATAAACTAGTTTTTTTCATTCTTTTTAATACTTTCTGCTAGGAAAGTAATATGTCTTGGAAAAAGCTAGTGGTTCGTGAAGTTGGTAATTACTGTAAACTTCTCATGTAGAAATAGTTTCTTAATAATTCTTTGGTGTAAGTTAACCAGGAAACGCACAGCCGACTGGTCGATCAGTAAAGATTGTATACATGCATGGGTGGCCCAGTCAAACAACTTACAGAAAGACGTAATTCGAGCATGGGGACATTTTACGATAATGACAGGTACTAACGTCAAAGAAGCTAAAGTATGTTTGTTTGTTTGTTTGTTGTTTATAACGCTAATAAATTCGATGCTGTAGAAATAAACACGTTCGTGAACTTCTGGATTTTATGTCATCTTCTAATAACTATTTATGGTATACGTTATACGAAGGTATATGTTACGCCTCTTCTGTGTCACCAATGAAAGTGACTATTGAATACATCCATTAACTCATCTCTTGAAGTGTACTTACAAAGTCTACGCATATTGTAACCAATTTTGTAACATTTTGTCTCTATTAGCTATCACACTGACTTCAATATGAATTTAGCCTTCCTTTGTACAATGTCATTTATACGTTTATGTATACCAGGAATAAAATACCAAATAATTTAATTTTTTTAATCAGTAAATGCACTATGAACTTTTTCTGGTTCATCAATCACTTGGGGGCACGGGTGGCCCAGTCGTCTAAGGCGCCGCGATTCGCTGTGCAGAGTTGCATCCCTTGGGCACACCAGAAACCTATGATTGTGGGTTCGAATCCCGATTCGATCCAATTATGTTTCTAGGTTTGTGAGCATCATAACCGTGCTCGTGGGTTTCACCGAAGTGGTAAACGTCTGAGACTTGCATCACTTCGGGCTTTTCTCCCACATTAAGCTGACACGCCGTGATATAACTGGAATACTGTCAGTAGCGGCGTTAAACCCAACTCACTATTGTTGTTCTACAGTTGATATAATTGGACAAGAAGCCAGTCATCCAATATATTGCTTTTGAACATTGTTATATGTTTGGCATAACTGATACTAGACAACTGTCGTTCATTCGACTTGTGTTGATTTCTACGATGTGGACATAATGTCAAATACCTACACACTGAATAACCATAGCAACGAGTGTCCTCGAAAATTAAGTCATTATGGATATGTGAAAGGACCTATTTAGAAATGATATTCTAACTCTTATGACATAACTCCCAGTCTAATTGCCTCATATTATACTTGTGAAACAGTATCTACAGTACAAGTTTAAACCAGAAAGTCTCATTCCTCTGATAAGAACGTTATACCAAATTCTCGTTGGGTCATTTTTCCCGGTTGTGAAAAAATACATTCAGGGCGACTTCAAAACAAAAAGTTATAAAGAAAAGTAAAATGTGTAATATTCTTGGTCATCAATTCATTTCAATGAGTGAGTGAGATGGGGTTTAACGCCGCGTTTAACAGTATTCACATTCACATAATGTGTGAGGAAAGCACGAAGTGTTGCAGATCTCAGGCGCTTACGACTTGGGTGAAATCCACAAGTAAGGGTATGGTGCTGACAAACCTAGAAACATAATCAGGACGAACCGGGATTGAGACCCTTCAATGAGTGAGTGAGTGAGTGAGTTGGGTTTAACGCCGCTTTTAACAGTATTCCAGTTATATCGCGGCGTGTCAGCTTAATGTGGGAGGAAAGCCCGAAGTGATGCAGGTCTCAGACGTTTACCACTTCGGTGAAACCCACGAGCACGGGTATGGTGCTGACAAACCTAGAAACATAATCGGGGCGAACCGGGATTCGAACCCACAATCATAGGTTTCTGGCGTGCCCAAGGGACGCAACTCTGCACAGCGAATCGCGGCGCCTTAGACGACTGTGCCACCCGTGCCCCCCCTTCAATGAAGATCACTTAAAACTTCAATGCCCACCCAAGGGATTGTATTTATCACATTACATACAACTACAGTAAATACTTCTAGAGCTGTCATGATCATTTTTGAGTACCGTATTCGACGTAATAAGCGCCCACGGCGATATTTGTTAATATACTGGCTAGTGAACAATCCTAATTAGCACCCCTTCCGATTGATAAATATACACAAGGCTATTTATTCGTGCATAATACGTTTGTTATATGCACCCTTAATTATGGGCAATTAAATTCTGGAAAAATATATCTGTCGTTTATAAACATTTCAGCATAAACCACGAAATTTACGCTCTTTGAACTCAAAAATATATATTCTAATAAGAGCCCCCTATTTCTAATTTTGATAGCGCCATGGGCGCTTATTATGTCGAATACGGTATATGACGGTGAGAGTGAATTTGACTTTCAGTATCCGTCCAGAGTATTTCAAGAACATTCCTAAGGGCTATCAAACTTGTAAAGCAAACAATATTTACCAAGATGGAATACGGCAAACATAACATTTAGCAACGAGAATATAACAGCATATACCTTGATCTTCTACTGATATCATAAGATTGTCTCTCGGTGCGATGAAAATAAATGGATCGAGTTTTTTAAACATATGTTGTTCCAATATTTTGTGAAAATAAAGTATGAAATATACCAATTTTCAGGTGAATTACACGCTTGGTATATTTAGCCCCTCACCAGGAAACTGACTCATTTCATCCTGTCTACCATAAGCATAAACTAACGAAATTGATGGAGAAGTACTTTATATGTAATATGCCTGTAATTTCCAGTGTGAGAATGTAAAAAAATCAGTTATGTATTGTTCACCATCTCTACTAACAACCTGAAGCACAGAAAGCCATTACAAATCAAAAATAGATGACAGGTTTATCCTTGAAATACAAAGTCCTATCTATAATAGGAACTTCCTTTCAAGTTTCAAGAACTTTCCCGGGAGGATTCATGATCAGATGAATTAAGTGCTTCCTGTCGAGAAGAACATTTCAAGTTAGAAAGAGGCAAAACGGTTCTGGCATTGCCACATCGTCGATACTGCTTCCGTAGGTTGCATTGCATTCCACGATCTATACGTCAATGTGTCCCTAAGTGACTTAATTACACTTCAAGGGACCCTATACAGATTACACTTATTAAACATGGGCACAACACGAAAAATAATGACACAATATCTATAAATTGTAAGCACATTGGGCACTACAAAAAGATGAAATATGCATTTTCTTAGACAATATTAATATCGATTTGTTTTTGTTATCGTCATAGCTACGCAGCCCCCTCCATAGCACTGCCAGACAGTATAACTATAATAGATGTCACGTGGGGTGTACACCACAAACACACATCATCAATAACTATCGCAATGCGCAATGTCATAAATATATGGGGAAAGTTTTTGTTTACGTCGCATCCCGGGGTCCATGTTTGTGGCAGAGGTACCGCAAGTCCCATTGGTCCCTAGTATTGTGACCGCCTCCGTGGTCTAGTGGTAGAGCGTCCGCCCGGAGAGCGTCCCGGGGTCCATGTTTGTGGCAGTGGTACCGCAAGTCCCATTGGTCCCTGGTATTGTGACCGCCTCCGTGGTCTAGTGGTAGAGCGTCCGCCCGGGGAGCGGAAGGTCCGGGGTTCGATCCCCGCCCGCGTCATACCAAAAGACGTTAAAAGATGGTACTTGTTGTTACCCTGTCTGGCGCTCGGCATTAAGGGGCTAAAACAAGGACTGGTCGGCTCGGAAGCAGTATACTGTGTCTGAGTGGGGTATTCATGTTTAACTGCGGCATGGTATCTCAGTGGGCTAGCACTATAAATCGGCATCAGTCCGGACTAGTACAAGCAGCCACACACACACACACGTGCATGCACGTCGCTATATAAGTGCGACGTTAAACCAAATTTCACCTCACCTCACCCTAGTATTGTGATCGTCCTTTGGCTGCCGATGATCTATAGCCTGTTTTAATAATATACTGCCAAGTTATAGTTATTACTTTGTACTGCTCTAGTACTAGTTTTAAATACAAAACAGTATATAGTTATTATACTCTCCATTGTGGACAGGGTTCCGTTCCACAAAACGATCTTAGCGCTGAGGTGATCGTAACTCCCATACTTTTTCATAGGTTTACGGGGGGCACGGGTGGCCCAGTCGTCTAAGGCGCCGCGACTCGCTGTGCAGAGTTGCGTCCCTTGGGCACGCCAGAAACCTATGATTGTGGGTTCGAATCCCGGTTCACCCCAAATATGTTTCCAGGTTTGTCAGCACCATACCCGTGCTCATGGGTTTCACCGAAGTGGTAAACGTCTAAGACCTGCATCACTCCGGGCTTTCCTCCCACATTAAGCTGACACGCCGCGATATGACTGGAATACTGTAAAAGCGGCGTTAAACCCAACTCACTCACTCACTCACTCATAGGTTTACGACTGTCATAGCGCTACGATCGCTTCGAGGAACGGAACCCAGGTTTGTAGAAATGATCAATGTGGAACTTGTGCTAATCACAATATAGCTGAGATATATAAATGTTAAATTACATTTTTTTGTTTTATTTCACTTATTTAACTCACTCGCTGTCAGGTCGTAACTGTGGTGGTCTTATGCAATTATTATGTTTGTTTGTTGTTTAACGCCGCACTCAGCAATTATTATGTACAGATAAAAATAAATAAATGCAGCAAAGAGGCTTTGGGTGATCCTGGCACAGTCAGGCTGGCCAGGCTCATCCTCATCCCAGGGCCCTTGACCCCTCTACACAAAGCCATGAGAGCGAATGGGACTTCTACCGGGAAGCGCTGCCAAGTCGAACCCACCAAGAGAATGTGTGGACTCCCCAACACTGCAGTCGTCTGCAAGGTGAGAGTCTGTATTGTATTCTCTTTCCACAAGCGTGACTTGTGCTGCTATTGATAAACATTAAAACTAAACTAAAACGTAATTGGTTTCAGAAAATAACTTCATAAACTAGTTTTCTCATTCTTATCAATACCTTCTGCTAGAAAAGTTATATGTCTTGGAAAAAGCTAGTGGTTCGTGAAGTTGGTAATTACTGTAAACTTCTCATGTAGAAATAGTTTCTTAATAATTCTTTGGAAACTCACAGCGGACTGGTCGATCACACAAGATTGTATACATGCACGGGTGGCCCAGTCGTCTAAGGCGCCGCGATTCGTTGTGCAGATTTTCGTCCCTTGGGCACGCCAGAAACCTATGATTGTGTGTTCGAATCCCGGTTCGCCCCGATTATGTTTCTAGGTTTGTCAGCATCATACCCGTGCTCGTGGGTTTCACCGAAGTGGTCAACATCTGAGACCCGCATCACGTCGCGCTTGCCTCCCACATTAAGCTGACACGCCATGATATAGCTGGAATACTGTCAATAGCGGCGTTAAACCAAACTCACTCACTATTGTTGTTCTACAGTTGAAATAATTGGATAAGAAGCCAATCATCCAATATATTGCCAGGCTCATCATCATCTCAGGGCCCTTGCCCCTTCTACACGAAGCCCAGAAAATGTGTGGACCCCCCCCCCCCCCCCCCCCCCCCCCCAGTCGTCTGCATTAGCCAGGCTGGGTACTCTCCCAATGTCTCCCAATGTCAGCCAGTTGGGAGGTACCAAACCTAGGGCACCGAGAACAATGAGGAGTCGGACAGCCTGTTACATGGGATGCAGGCGTGACATTTCGAAAGCGAGATCCGCATGTTTGCCATGTTGTGCCATGACTGTTGTCCATCACTTCAGGGGACAGAGAATCCAATGATATAAACTATTTCATTGGATTTCTCAAAAAGGACAAGATCAGGTTTGATGTCCTGGATATGTCTTAGGCTGTCTACGGGCCTATATGTTAAAGAACTTTGTAACTATCATTTCCCATGAAGCCCTCTACATATTCTGGGTCTGGATGGACCTCTGAGTCGAAGCCACAAACAGAGCTAAGAACGGAAATAAAAGGATCGAGTCACTCCATCATGTCGCTTAAGACACTGTGTGGGCTGGGCAGCCACTGACAATGTGTTGGACAGTCTCATTAAATTCATTGCCTAACCTACATTTCGTGTTTACAGTTTGATGCAAAATCACACATTGACGGTTTTGAGTGGGTTGGGACAGACATGAGCCGCGAGCAGAAAGCCTTCTGTTTCACTTTTCAGGCCAGTCGACTCGGGGTTGCGGTTCACAACACTGCACATAAACTCAACGCAGTGGCCGTTTGGAGAGCATTCCCTTAATAAACGAGGCTTTGTCGATTTGATATGGCACTTCGTTTGGTTGACACCGATTTCTGTACCGTCCAGCTGTATAAAACTATCTACAAAATCAACATTGACGTTGCGAATATGTCCCACGTCCTTGGCTTAAGAAACCCTTGGAATGCCTTGTTTTCATCATGAGTCTTGTCATGCTTCACAAGAGGATCATCAGACAAAATAATGTGTGCAAAGGTGAACAATAACATTCTGTCACGAAGAGCCTCCATGTTCATCAAACTGCGCCCTCCTAGTATAATTGGTAAATATAGACGATTGAAGGAAGGAAGGACGAGGATGGTGATATCTATTGTCTGACATGATGGTACGTGTGAGGCGGTCGATACGCTGAATCTCTTGTTTCTTACATTCAACAACACCAAAAGAATATGAAAAGTCGGGTACAGCATAAGTAATTAGTGGCTTTGACTTTACTGGGAGCGTTAAGCTCTGAAATACAAATGTTCCTACGTCTACATTTCGAAGACTCTTTATATGGGCATTCAGGAGTTAGCCCCTCACCTGCTTTCCTAACTGCAAAAATAGGCCTGACCTTCCAAGAGATGGTCAATAACTTCTCAAAATGCGGATCGAGGAAGGGAGGGGTCCAAAATATCAAAATCCCCCCTCAGTCAATTTCTACTGCCTACAACATATTACATTTGGTTTACAAAAGGGGACCCCCTGGACCGTCCCCAACCCCCAACGCCCCCTCTCGACGTCCTCCCCCAAGTAAACTGACCGAGCCTCTCTTTGCTACCTTTTCACGTTCAGATGAAGAATGTTGCATTGGTTGAGACCAAAGAACATGCCGATATCATAAGAAATGGAGACGACAAGGAGAATCTGGGTTGTTTTAGAGTTGATTCTCCTTTGGCAAGAGGTTCAAGGTCATCCATTTAAGGGAACTGGGTTAGGAGGTGCAGGGTGGTAGTCTTCCTGTTTGCCAAACAAAAAGGATTTAGTGACAAACAGAAAATTAATGTTTAAATTATTCAGCCAGCCTACATGGTCTTTGTGTAGATGCCACTGGGCGTGTCCAGACATGAAAAGAATCTATTTCTAAACGCTTGGCTTGTCACAAACGAATTGATCGAAAGTCACTCTATGTTCTGTCACTAATCTATAAATCAAATGCATTAACGTAACATGGGTTTAAGTGTGATGGAACCATTGATACAATAATTGTTATGTATCGACACGCTGATAAGAACGTAGAATGTTTTATTGATGTCCCAGTCACATTCAACTTCGATCTAACAATATTAACAGTTTGCATAATCAATCTTACGTGTGAACGTCAATCAATACGACGTCGAACTCCCTTCAATTAAATAGCAGAATGCAAACTTCAAATGAATCGAATAGTACAAGTCACTCATACAAGGTGAGTACACTTAATAAAATCTCGAGATCTCCGACTGGAGAGAACATGGAGGGTATTCCGGACAACGGATCGAATACTATAACTTACATTCGTCCAGTCAGGCGAGCGGTGTAACTGATGCTGGCTCCAACGAACATGTTTCCGGGAATGTTCTCACCGAATGTAACAGGCTGGAACCAAAACGGGAGAAAGGGTTACTGTTTGAATACTATGTCCTGCTCAAATGCATACATGTGTGGTTATATACTGTAACCCTGATTACAGTCCGTTTGACTCCAAATGAGAACGATGAATTGCAAAATAACTCGAAATCCAGAAAAGTGTATGAAACATCAATACGGTACTTGACCATGAATATCCTGTACCCAACAAAATCTGAATTTTGTTTATTTTAAGACCCATGACGGATGAAGTTCTTTAAGAAACTATCATGTAATTTTGTATAGAAATGTGTACATAACACGTAGGGGGACAAACCGTAGAAGGAACAACGCAAGCACGGTCTGCACGTGCTACACAGTGACCGTGTTCATTCAATGACAAGATGCGCTACTCAGCAGATGTTAAACAGTTGATGTTGAATGTGTATGATTTCTTTAGAAGTGAAGCAGAAAGAGCAAAGTCTTTTTATGCAATTAATATATTCTTGAAACGAGCTTCAAAAGCTCTTGGTATGTCCCCTCAGAAACTAAAAATGTTGTTAGTCGACGAGATACAAATAGTCAGGCCACGGAGGTAGGGAACATGTTAAAACCACGCAAGGTTGATAAATTAGACAGTTTTCAGAGGGATCAAGTCAGACGTGCAATTGTTAAACTGCACTCCAAAAAGAAATACCTGTCCCTAAGAATTTTGAAAAAACCACCTTGAAACTGACCATGATTTACGTGTTACAAAGTACAAACTATGGCAGCTGTTGCATACATTTGGTTACAAATACAAAAAGATAACTTGAGAAAATAGGGCTGTGTTGTGTGAACGGTCTGACATTGTTCGTCTCCGAAATCATTACCTTCGTACCATCAAGCAGAAACGTGAAGAAGGATATGAGCCCGTCTTCTTAGATGAGACATGGGTAAATGCGTCACACACAGACAGCAGTCAGTGGGTCCCCAGTGGTGACTGTAAGGAGTCTGGTAGAAAGTTACCAATGGGAAAGGGTGAAAGACTCATAGTTCTCCATGCTGGTTCTGCTAGTCAGGGTTTTCTCCCAGACTGTGACCTCGTCTTTAGAGCCAAGGCCAAAGACAACAGGGACTACCACACAGAAATGATCGGCAATGTATTTCTGGAGTGGGTGAAAGATAAATTAGGCCCTGCTTTGCCTACCAAGTCTCTCATTGTCATGGACAATGCACCGTATCATAGTGTGCAGGATCCAGATAGCAAGACTCCAACCTCTAATAACCGTAAAGGAGACATGGTTACTTGGCTGCAACGGAGGAACATTACCTTTCCTTCTCGAGCGACGAAACCACAGCTCTATGAAATCATCAAAACTATGAAACCTGACCCCGTGTATAAAGTTGACAGTTACATCAAGGGTCAGGGTCACGCTGTCTTACGACTGCCACCTTATCACTGCGACCTGAATCCAATCGAGTTGGTATGGGGCATCGTCAAGGGTGACGTTGGACGATCGAACACAACGTTCAAATTACGAGACGTTGAACAACTCGTAAAGGAATCCCTTGGTCGGGTAACAGTAGAAACATGGAGGCGTTGTGTGGCCACAGTCGTTGACGAGATACAGCCACGTTATTGGTCACGAGATGGACTACGGCCAGCAACAGTCCAACCTATAATAGTAGCAGTCGGTTCAGGCACCAGCAGTTCCGACGACGAGATCTATGGTATGAGCGAGTCAGATTGCGACTGAAATTATCATGAGCCGGCCCCTCTAACGCTCTGTCATTTCCCCTACCACAGAACGTGCAGTGCATGCGTGCTTGCGCTGTGCCTTCCATGGTTTGTCCCCCCTTCGTGTCATGTACACATTTCTATACAAAATTACATGATAGTTTCTTAAAGAACTTCATCCGTCATGGGTCTTAAAATAAACAAAATTCAGATTTTGTTGGGTACATGGTATTCATGGTCAAGTACCGTATTGATGTTACATACACTTTTCTGGATTTCGAGTTATTTTGCAATTCATCGTTCTCATTTGGAGTCAAGCGGACTGTACATGGTAATACTACATACTTTGGTGCATGACGTTAAATACATCACGGAGAAATATACCACGGCAAATGACAGCACTAACTGATAAACAACGGACATGAAAGACGGGTGCAATAAAGTTACAAAAGAAACGAAAGTGTTGAAAAACACATTGCAAAGAGACCAGTGTGGAGTTAACGTCATAACTCTAATCTGGGACTTTTTTACATGTGATGTGTTTTCAGCTACAGCTTGATTAAAATTATGAGTCTGGATATTGCTTTATGAAAAACAGACCGCCTCCGTGGTCTAGTGGTAGAGCGTCCGCCCGGAGAGCGGAAGGTCCGGGGTTCTATGCCCGGCCGCGTCATACCAAAAGACGTTTAAAGATGGTACTTGTTGCTACCCTTTCTGGCGCTCGGCATTAAGGGGGTAAAACAAGGACTGGTCGGCTCGGAGTCAGTATACTGTGTCTGAGTGGGGAATTCATGTTAAACTGCGGCATGGTATCTCAGTGTGCTAGCACTATAAATCGGCATCAGTCCGGACTAGTAAAAGTCCTCCCCCCCCCCCCCCCCCCCCCCCAAACACACACACACACGTGCATGTACGTCGCTATATAAGTGGAATAATCTTGGACGCGACGTTAAACCCCAATTTCACCTCACCACACCTATGAAAAACACCTTGTAACAACGTATTTTTTTGTGTCAGACAAGGTCTTTTCTTCAACAGACTTAAGCATATGTTTTTAGTTTTTATTTTCCTATGTACATTGAGAATGACCTTTTACAGTTTTCAGTGATCATTAGAGACCATGGGAAGGAGAGAGAAGGGGTTGGGGACGAACAAGTGTTTAATAACTACTCTATTTTCTCAAGTCTACCAACATAGGTATTTGTTGGGATAAAACATGAGGACAAATTTATTCTTTTCCGTTTTTTCTCGAAAAATAAATCTTTTCTAAAATATTCTTGGCACACCCACATCCCACCATCCCCCGACCTACGTCACTCTCAACCAGATTATAATATGGTCGGTCCCTTAGTGTCTTTGATGAGTGAGAACTAAAACTATAAGTTGTCTTATGATAGGTTAGCTACCGGCTGGGCAGGACTTGTTTACCCTTATCGCGAACACATGGTGTTGTCAAAGATTTTTAGTGATCCATTCATATAATTTTCATCACTTTTATGCTCTTTAATGTGTTTCGGTAGATAATTGAGACTAAATATTATCTGACGTTGATGTTCTCTGTAACATATAAGAAGTCAGTAAAGTTATTAATTTTAGAGCTCAACCTATCAAAAGATGTTGGAATCTACAAGAGGCACAATGCCATTACCTCTGCAGCAATGACTAGCTCTTTGGAAGCTTGCTTTCGCGAACACCAGATTTTCAGAGGTCCATTTATATAGTTTTCGGCACTATTTTGCCTTTTGCGCCCAATGGAATCTGTTTCGGCAGATACACAAGACGGATTATTCCCTGGCGTCAGCAGTTTTTGAAGAAAAGAAAAGTCGTTAACGGGCATTTAGAGTTTGGAAGAATATGAAATCATGAACAACAGTGTCTTCAAAAGAAAGGTGCGGTAAAAGTGGATTCTGATTGATACAACTCTTCTGTATAACGAAGACATGTAGTTGCCACATCCGTAAGATGCATCCGGGTAATGTATTGGATAGGGCACGCACATTGAATTAATAAATAAGTTATTTACCGGGTTTATCCAGTGTCTTTGTTTACATGTGCCAGTGATGGTTGGCCAGAATCCGTCATTATCACACAGCATTGTCCCAGGGTCGTCCGTCATCTTATACCCGTCGTTGCAGACGACGTTCAGAGCTTCAGTGCCATTCGTGGTTGATGTGTTCAGAGAGCTGAAGGGCACGGTGTTCACTCTGAACGCCGAACAGGCTATGGCTGAAACGAAACGAGAGTTTGAGATATAGAGGATGATATACTGAGCTTAAAAGAGCATTCATTTAATAATGTGATCCGGCCTAGTTTGTCTGCTACTCCCAATTATTTAATGTGCACGGTTAACAATTGTCGAGGTAACACAGTATGTCAAGAACCGGATTGGAAATGGGCCCGCCATGTACACTTGGGCCCCACATTGGGTTTAGAGTGGGCCAGGTGAAGCAACTGGTCGAGGGTTCTGCCAACTGGCGGCAATCAATCGGATCCTAATTTTGAAACTCGTATATATACGAAATATAGACTATAAACCAAATATTCTATGTACGTGTGAATGTATGAGGTAGTCATGCCAAACAAGGTCTGCATGCGATATGCGTGCAGAGAAAAAACATAAAAACCCTCGCAGACACAATCAAGGTTCCATGTGGGCTATACCTGTATCCTCTCCCCCTCCCTCCAGGACCCTTTTGGAACCCTTGGAGCAATCCTAACAGTGTCCCGAAGGGCTACCCCATTTAACAACCATTTCCCAGCCCGCATTAACCCCAAGTGGGGCCAATGTGTACATGCCGTCAAGCACAGGCTCCATGTGATCACTATAGATGATTGATGTCTATGGAATAAAGCAATCATTACCCAGTGATACTATTAAATGAATTAAATTATTATACATTGATCACTGCAGAAAACAGCTGATTGTTACCGACAGTCAAGGCAATGCGTCTTTCGTTTTAATGACCATGAATTTATATATAGTAGGGTAGTACAACGAAGGTATTGTATGCTCCGATTATGGAAAGGGTCGTGTGGCTTTTATTTATATTTATGAAGCAAAAACTGAATTTGTATGATGATTGCAAAAACTCAAATTTCAAGATTTAAAATACTAAATATTAATGCCGCATTATTCAAGATAGGGAACTCCCTAGGGTTTCTTAGGGGTAAGGGTGTCGCTGCGTCCCTGGGGTGTGACAAGAACCTATGCTATCATATTCGCCCTGATTATGTTCCTTTGTTTGTCAGCACCATACTTAGGTTTCGCCAAAGTCGTAAACGTCTGAAATCTAATCACTTCAGGCTGTCCTCTCATATCTAGACACGTGGTGATATAAGTGACATACTGTACAAAGCGACTCAGTCACCCGAGGTCATGTATGTAACAGTTTGGGTAGTGATTACATCTTGTCTATATTATGATCTCCTTAAAGGGCAAGTTCACACGGAAATTAACCTATTTTTCTTGTACTTTTTCCACATTAAAAGTGTTAACCTAGAAGTGTCATAGACAAAAATATAAAAATATCACAATTAATTAACATATTTTTCGCATTAATACGATTTATATTTTTCACATTTACCAAGTGTTCTATTTCCACAACAAAAACACCATGGCTTATGCCCCTTGCAATATGACGTCATTGGTGCCAATTGATAAACATTATGACGTCATCATGCTTTGTTAGAGCCGCTTCACGTGGTGTAGGTCTAGGTGTGTGATTCTAGCGTCTCAGATGCCAGCCAGCATAGTGTTATGCTGAGTCACCACTGCGCCGGAGTGTGTCGTAGGCCATGTTGTTTTACCGCAAACTGGTACTGGATATCTTTTGCGTTGAGAATAGACAGGGACCCAGTTGAATTGGCACCAATTACGTCATAATCTAAGGGGGATAACTCAGGCCTGTTTAGCTCGAAAAACGAAGGCCTCATAACGGCATATCATTTTCACACTATTGTGAGCTTCCTACTTTCACTGTGAAAAAAATGAGTGTATATTTTCAAACACAGATACTAACTAATTCTAAAATTGCGTTTTGTTTAGAAAAAGAAAGAAAGTGATTTTTGCGTGTACACTTCCCCTTTAACTGACCATAAAAGTCCAGTTTCCACCCTTGCCGAACGAGGATGGAATTTCTGGGCTCGATCGAAGCGCCACCGGTGGCTATTACGAGTGATCTTCCTACTATGACCCTCCTATTGACCAATGAGATTCCATCACTTCAAGCATAATGGCGGCTCTCAGTCGAGACGATCTGACCGATATTCAAGATCTTTATTGCAATCAAACGTATCTTACCTCGCGAAGTGCATCAAATCGCGTCAGCCCCTTGATTTCAAACATGAACAGATTTGGAAAATATCCTCTGACCCCGAGTTGGCGGTCCACATGTTTTGCAAATCCTGCAGTCGACCGAAATCTGTATGGCAGTTTACGAACCGGATTTCGCTTTCGTTAGGCGATTTTGTTTGAACTGAGAATAGACTCGTTGGTCCAGCCAAAATATAACTCAATAATTTCAGCTTAGTTCGGCAAGGACCGCCTCCGTGGTCTAGTGGTAGAGCGTCCGCCCGGAGAGCGGAAGGTCCGGGGTTCTATTCCCGGTCGCGTCATATCAAAAGACGTTAAAAGACGGTACTTGTTGTTACCCTGTCTGGCGCTCGGCATTAAGGGGCTAAAACAAGGACTGGTCGGCTCGGATTCAGTATACTGTGTCTGAGTGGGGTATTCATGTTAAACTGCGGCATGGTATAACAGTGGGCTAGCACTATAAATCGACATCAGTCCGGACTAGTACATGCAGCCACACATACACACATACACGTGCATGCACGTCGCTATATAAGTGGAATGATCTTGGACGCGACGTTAAACCCCATTTCACCTCACCTAGTTCGGCAAGGGTGGAAACTGGACTTTTACAGTCAGTTAATCCCTTGCCTCGGGAAGATGGTAATTTCAATTTACATTAAAAATGTATTTCGTGTTAAACCTCACCTTGAACAGCCACGTACCATTTTTTAAGTTGGAAGCAAATGTGGATTCATTGGTGTAGTAAAAACATTATAACAAAACACATATACTTACGCCTGAAGTACTCATCTCCCGCTGATGGTACGAGAGAAGAATCTGTCGCTCGGAACAAACTGGAATGGAGACGGCAGGTCCATGTTCCCTTATTATAGAAAAATGACTGACATTCTGCGGTATTATAACAGTAAATGGCACATTCTGATTGTTTTATCACGTCGTAGGCCAAAGTTAAAGAACTGGTGTCACTTTTAGAACCAGTCACTGCTTCATCTCTGACAAACTTCACATCATCACACGCCAAATTATGTTTCAACAGCAGAATGACGAAACAGAAACAGATGTCCGAAATCATATCCGTATATGTCAACTTGTAAGGACTTCGACTTGAAGACAATAAATATTCTGGTTGTAACGCAGTATGTTATTTACTTGGAGACCGCAAGTAGTATTGATTTCTCTTCTCACGAACAGAACGCTAAAGGGTGGAGATAAAATCAATGCTCCGCGAACTGAATCGAGTTTTTATCAAATGTACTAAGATGCTGCCACGAAAATTAATCGCAGACCTTAGATCGAGGTGCATAACAAACCTCTTTACAATAAATTGTATACTTACAAAATCAATAAATCAGGCTGTAGCCATTGTTCACATATCGGCAGAATCGTTAAATACCCGAATCTTGCATTACTGAGGGGAACTTCATAATGTCATGTATCTCATAACAGATGGAAGCGGATGTTGATGATGGGACTACAATGTTGAACACAAAAGAAACTTTCGTGAAATTCATATGTACTCTGTTTAAGGCATTATTTGACTTGGATGCCTTCCAGTCTCCTGATAGTTAGTCAAGGTAAATTATAATAACATTGCATAACAGTGGGGATGAGGATTACCCTTTGAAGAGGCATATCAGCGTTGAGTGAGTGAGTGAGTGAGTGAGTGAGTGAGTATGGTTTTACGCCGCTTTTAGCAATATTCCAGCAATATCACGGCGGGGGACACCACAAATGGGCTTCTCACATTGTACCCATGTCGGGAATCGAACCCGGGTCTTCGGCGTGACGAACGAACGCTTTAACCACTAGGCTACCCGACCACCCATATCAGTGTTGAGTGTCATAAACAAAAACATATTTCGGTATTTCCAGTCATAGATAGGTTTACCTTGTTTTCAGTTATCAAAAATGTTAATGTCATTGCAGAAACATATGCAGATAACAGAAATGTGATTGTCTTTAAGTGGAATCCTCTCCTTGAATGAAGCATGGTACTTGTCCATTGGGTTTCGGGCCATTGGTTTTGAGTTTCAGTGGAGTTTCAGGTGAAGTAGTCTTTTCAAGCACTTATCAATGGATGTCTGATCTTTTGTCATTGGCTAAGGGGTGAAATGGGGTTTAACGTCGCGCCCAACATTATTTTATTTATATAGCGACGTGCATGCACGCGTGTGTGTTTGTGTGGCTGCTTGTACTAGTCGCGACTGATGCCGATTTATAGTGCTTGCTCACTGAGATCGGTCAGTGGAACATGAATACCCCACTCAGACACAGTATACTCACTCCGAGCCGACGAGTCCTTGTCATAGCCGCTTAATGCCGAGCACAAGACAGGGTAACAACAAGTATCATCTTTTTACGTCTTTTGGTATGACGCGGCCGGGGATCAAACCCCGGACCTTCCGCTCTCCGGGCGGACGCTCTACCACTGGACCACTGAGGCGGTCAGTATTGGAAAAAGTTTAAGGAAATTGTTCGAAACCTAACCAAGACTAACTGTTTTAACCCATTTGTTTTCTTCAAGATATCTTCTATTATTTTATATGGAACAAAAGTGTGTAGTTTACAAATGTTTGCCACAATAGAGACAGTACATTTATTGGCCTGTAAAACCTTTCTAATTCAAGCATACATAATGCAAATGTTGCTGATTGTATGCGGCGAATGTTGCCGTTACCGTTTGTTTATAACTTTGTATGTAGCTTTAAGTAACGCATATGCATGACGGACGCAATACCAAAGGAATATATCAGGATCGTCTAAGGCGCCGCCATTTGCTGTGCAGAGTTGCGTCCCTTGGGCATGCCAGAAACCCATGAATGTGGGTTCGAATCCCGGTTCGCCCTGATTATGTTTCTAAGTTTGTCCGCATAATAACTGTGCTCAAGGGTTTCACGAAAGTGGTAAACGTCTGAAACCTGCGGCACTTAGTGAATTCCTCCAACATGAAGCAGACACGTCGTGAAATTAATGGAATAATGTTTAAAGCGGCGTTAAACCCAATACTAAACCCTTACTAATATCAAGTAAAGGAACCCTTCTCGCTCAGGTTGATGGCAGTTGCACGTCCATGTCTTGCCTTTGAAACTGATGATAAATAGTTCAATAAATGTTCTATCACTCGTTAATTTATATAATCGACATATATACAGTACACGTAGTTATCGACCTTGCCGTCATATAGCTGGATGCTGAGTGCGGCGTTAAATAACAAACAAACAAACAAAGTGATCGACCGACTCACTTCGTCAATGTTCTTTAGCCTAGATACAGTATGTCAATAACACGATTTCACGTGTGAACATCTTAATGTTTTTCCAATGAAAACCATGTGGGGACTTTGAGAGGAAACCCGAGGACAAATTATCTGTTTAAAAAATTTTCGGGAATCGATTTCATTTTTTCAAATTCCAAGCAACCACAACCAACATCACGCCAAAAGGAAAACAAAAAAAACAAACAAAAACACTCAACACTTCAGAGGTGAGGTGAAATGGGGCTTAACGTCGCGTCCAAGATTATTGCACTGTTATAGCGACGTGCATGTACGTGTGTGTGTTTGTGTGGCTGCTTGTACTAGGCCGGACTGATGCCGATTTATAGTGCTAGCTCACTGTGATACCATGTCGCCGTTTAACATGAATATCCCACTCAGACACAGTATACTGACTCCGAGCCGACCAGTCCTTGTTTTAGCCCCTTAATGCCGAGCGCCAGACATGGTAACAACAAGTACCATCTTTTAACGTCTTTTGATATGACGCGACCGGGAATCGAACCCCGGACCTTCCGCTCTCCGGGCGGACGCTCTACCACTAGACCACGGAGGCCCAGCACTTCAGAAGAACAAATGTTCATCCACAATATTACATGTTATTTTTCCAATAGTTCCTGAGGTGGAATTACTTTGAACGTGTTTTAGAGAGGATTTCTACAGAAAGCTATTGTTCATTGTCTCCTGTGCGTGTACACATATACTGATGGAAACGAATAAGGGAACAGTGGAAATTATAGGGAAATAAGCTCTGCTGGCAGTACATTTAGAATAGCGCGCATACAAATTCAACACAAGTCAGAATAAAAACTTAAGAAGTGTTCGTGTTTCCAACGTGTGTTTGGTTGACATTTTACTGTGTCTAAAACTAAGTGTTTCCTTTTTCATTTCCATCAATATATGTAAGTAATCCTTGTGGTGTGCCAATCAGTGATGGTAAGTGTTGACGTGGGCGTGCAAAAACACCTTGCATAGAGTGCAAGGCCATAAATCGTAGCCCCTGAGTGAGTGAGTTGGGTTTAACGCCGCTTTTAACATTATTCCAGTTATATCACGGCGTGTCAGCTTAATGTGGGAGGAAAGCCCGAAGTGATGCAGGTCTCAGACGTTTACCACTTCGGTGAAACCCACGAGCATGGGTATGATGCTGACAAACCTAGAAACATAATCGGGGCGAACCGGGATTCGAACCCACAATCATAGGTTTCTGGCGTGCCCAAGGGACGCGACTCTGCACAGCGAATCGCGGCGCCTTAGACGACTGGGCCACCCGTGAATGTATACAATCTTGTATGATCGTCCGGTCCGCTGTGCGTTTCCTGGTTAATTACACCAAAGAATTATTAATAATTACTGTAAACTTCTCATGGAGAAATAGTTTATCTCCGTGGAAGAGCGTCCGCCCAGAAAGCGGAAGGTCCGGGGTCCGATCCCATATCGGCATACCATTTTGCTGTGTTCAAAACGCACGCACGTCGCTATATGCAAGTGCATTAAACCCATTTCATCCCAACTCACCTACTATACCTCCAATTTATCACGTCAAGTAGTTTTCTCTGTTGTGAGTTAAAGTGATATATCCTACACGTGAGTCCGATGTATTTCTTTCCGAGTTGCTATGTGTTCCAGTGAGTGTGAGTGAGTTTGATTTCAGCTTTTAGCAATATTCCAGCAATATCACTGGGGGGGGGGGGGGGGGGGGACACCAGAAATGGGCTTCACACATTGTACCCATTCTATGTGTTCCAGGTGTAGTTAAGGGAATGGGGTAAATAACAGCAAGCAATCAATCCAATGTTGTTTTCTTTCAGCATGAACATTGATGCTAAGGTCAATGTTTCCATTAATAGTCCATATTCGAAGGGATTCGGAATCAAAAATATATATTTACTCAGATCAATGAAATTGATAAGATAAACAACTACATGCCGAAATATCAATATCTAGTTGATATTGATTACAACTTATTCCTTTAGTGACATTTTTTGTCATTAACAGAGACAACGGGCTACGTGGGGGCAAAAAGGAGGCGTTATGTATTTTGGTTTAAAAGAAAATTTGAAACCAATATTGTACTTCACAAGAAAATCATGTTCGGGTAGATATTTATGTTTGTCCATAGATCAATTCACTATCGGCGGCGACGAACAATATTATTAAGCAAGTGAGAGAGGTCGCTTGGGGGCATCGCCGCTTCGACGGGTAGTCAGTTGCAAGTGCGAGGTGTGGCCGTAACAACACGGTATGGTTTGTGTGACAGACAGTTGTTTCACTATTAGGTCACTGGCTCATAATTGTGTTTGTTTGTTTGTTTGTTTGTTGTTTAACGCTACACTCGACGGTGAACTGTAAATAATAGTCTGGACCATACAATCCAGTGAATGGCATACTGAGCATCGATCTACAATTTGCGAGACTGCCCAACGGATTCCGTTAGTCTCTTCTTACCACAAACATGGGCTGCTGAAGACAAAATTCAAACCTTGACCTTCACAGGCAGCATAGGTATGGAACAGAGAAGCTGAGATCATACTCGGGGCTTTGAACCTGTGTTTCAATAATAACTAGAACTTAACTGATCCGTACTCTTTAACAATTGACGTGGTCATCTGCAGTCTTTGGCTAATACATTTTTAGCGCATAAGGGATCCATCATTTTATATTCTTGGGGCGTGGGGCTAGAATTTAAAAAAAATAATAATTGAAAAAACTAAACTACACTCCACTGTATGAGTTATTTGTTTCTGTTGCTTTTTATAGGACAATCCTGTGAATTCGTTCGCATACCTCGATTTACCTATTTAAGTGTCGGTCACGCGTCTGATACTTGAAAACCGACAGACAGTTGCAAAAGGGTCCGAAACTGAGTGAGTGAGAATGGTTTAACGCCACTTTTAGCAATATTCCAGCAATATCACGCGGGGGACACCAGAAATGGGCTTCACACATTGTACCCATGTCGGGATTCGAACCCGGGTCTTCGGCGTGACGAGCGAACTCTTTAACCACAAAGCTACCCGACCGTCCCCCGTAACTGAGGAATTGTTGGTTCAGGGACACCGATTTCCAATTCTTATCAACGTATCTTTGGTACCGATACACTATTAACAGTGGTATAAGTATTTTTAGTATTCTGAGATTACAGGGGTAGTAAGGAAGGATGTTATTGACAATAGTTTCATGCACGGGTTTTAAACAGAAACTAGTTTATGATCGTACAGTTGACCCTAGGAGGGAGACGGCCATGACAGCTGCAGGAGTCGACTCTCTGGTACAACCTATGCCGGTCTTAGATGCGACCAAACGGATCAGATGATCAGGCTCGGTGACATGGTCGATTGCATTTCATCGTACCCGACAACTAGGGTCGTGGCTCACAATGTCAATCACTGCCCCAGATTCTATTATTTGCAGCCCAGTGTCATATTGCTGCTTTTGCCTAGTTAAAATATCCAACCGACCTGGGGCAATTCGGAAATGGAATTTTACCTATTTATACCCTCTTTGGGTTCTTTGTCATTGGATACCTTTAGCTAAGTGAAGAAAATATGTTAGGTATTCTTCAATCTCACAAATTATCAAAAGGCACCAGTTCACCACTAGATTGATCTGTTTAGCAAGTTTGATCAAGAAATATTAAATGGTTTTGTAGCTCTGCTCTGGAAAAAAGCCCTCCCCTCCAACTTGTCGAAAAAAAAAAAAATTTAACAAAATAAAAATGGCACTAGTTCACCACTAGACTGATCTGTATAGCAAGCTTCAACAAGAAATATTAACGGTTTTGGAGTTCTATTCTGGACAGGAAATCTGAAAGCAACCACTATTCCAAAAAGTGTCGATGACAATGAAACAAAACAAACCTGTCTCATCTTGCCAATTTTTCGGTTATGTCACCCTACCATGGCATGGTAGCTTAATGAGGGTGAAAGCCTTAGTTGATTACACTCTTGACCACCTTATCAAAACCAATGAGAACCTGAAAGATGCTTTCAGCGAAATCTGCCTTTTCGGACGACTGTGTCGCATGTCTCTCAAACAAGTACATGTAGATCCTATGACAATGTATGTATAGTAGCACTGTAGCAGCATGCGACCTCCCATACCCCGACATCATCACAGCATACAAGATGAAAGGTCTCTTCTCATTTCTTGTTCTGTATCCTGAGAGGGCTGTTGATATGATTTCATACTTACCTTATTTAATTTTTTTTATTAAAAAAAAACACTCTCTCATTCTTTCTGGTTTGTTTTCATCAAGTTTCAAATTTTCTTTTGGGAAAATTTGTTTTTTGGGTGGTGGTTTGTGTCCACATCTTTTCATTTATTATGATTTTATGAACAGTGTTTTCATTTTCCACATATATGTACATTACAATATTTTTTTTCAACATTGTATGCATATTCTCATTTTTTCTTAGACTGGATATGTTTCTTTTTTGCCATCAACGTTTGTTTTCATTTTTTTCTTTCCAGTCTTGGCTCATATTGATTTTCTTCTTTTCAAATGCAAACAATGTTGAAGAAATTTCACAGATGACAATTGTGTAGTTTTACAATGTACACATCAATGTAAACGTTAAATTACAAAACAAATGCACAATAGATGAAGATGTCATACTCAATACTGCTCATATGAACAAAAATCAACAATTCAAAGAGTACACACTTGCTTCCTCCACTCACACACACAAACCTCATTTACAGTTACACAGCTGTACACAAAGATGCGAATGGTATCAACAAGCAAAGCAACATATTACTTAAATAAAAACGTACAAAATCATATTACCTAAACATGCCCCACTAAAATCATATGGAAAGGGTTTAAGATATTTGTGTAACATTTCCTGCATAAAATACTTCAAACCTGTATAAAATAATTTTCTGATATTGTCTCAAAAAAGTGTATTTTTACCAGTTTTGATTTCTCAGAAGACAGTCACATTTATATGTGTTCGTTAATATACAAAACATAAATTAGTTGTACTGATAATAGTGTTCACATGATAGGAACTTAATATGAAAACATCTCCACCAAACCCTGGCAGTTCACTAAACAACTCTGGCAGAATAAAAGACATTTGTGGTTGCAATATCTCCTCAGTGTCTACATTACAAAAACAACCCTCTTGAAAGGCACTTGGAAACATTTACAAAATAAGCTAACAGTTTGAATGCTTCTGCAATCAACCTGTGCATTGCCCCACTAAGGTTTCAACAACCTTGATTTATCACATTCAATCCATCTTCTTTCTAAAATACATGTTAACCTTGCCAGCACATAGCACAAATTACAATGTCTATTTTCGTTGTAATTCATAAACTACAGAGATCCATTGAGCAGGCTAACTCGTGGTCCTGTACATCCCTTGACCGGGCTTACACGAGGTCATGTACATCCCTTGACCGGGCTTACACGAAGTCCTGTACATCCCTTAACCGGGCTTACACGAGGTCCTGTACATCCCTTGACCGGGCTTACACCAGGTCCAGTACATAACTTGACCGGGCTTACATAAAGTCCTGCACATCCCTTGGCCGGGGTTACACGAGGTCCTGTACATCCCTTGACCGGGCTTACACGAAGTCTTGCGCATCCCTTGACCCGGCTTACACGAGGTCCTGCGCATCCCTTGACCGGGCTTACACAAGGTCCTGCACATACCTTGACCCTGGTTTACACAAGGTCGTGCGCATACCTTGACCAAGCTTACACAGGGTCGTGCTGATACATTGACCGGGCTTACACGAGGTCCTTGCACATCCTTTGACCCGGGCTACTCTGGGTCCTGCACATGCCTTGACCCAGCTTACACGAAGTCCTGCACATGCCTTGACTGGTCTTACCCTAGGCCTAGCTCATCCATTACCTGGCTTAGTATGGCTAATCACTGAGATGCAGGATCACGACTTTGTTGCCATCTTCTAGTCCAACATTAACTGAGACTACATATGAAAACATTTTGTCCATCCATTACTGATTCTATTCCAAACACTGAAAGGCACCTCACTCTTCAATCCTTACATACAAGAAACGGGACTATAATTTTCTTTTTCTCACAAATACAACCATTTATCCCCCACACATTCAAATAATGTTGTTATACACAAATGAATCAAGACAGTGAAAATGAAAGTGACTAGTAAGCCTAGGTACTTCGTCATGCAAGAGATCCAAATAAAGTCACATAGTTTCTGTTACAGGTTTAATGAATGCAAATGATCTTATCATCCTTGCATGTGTTATTACTGTTCAAGCAGTATGTTAATGCAATGTTTAAGTCCATGTTGAGATGCTTATTAATACAGCGAAACCCTATTTTCCCAAGTGTTCCATTCCCAGTTTGAATAACAAATTTTCTGAGTATCACGTCCCTTTGTATACACGTAGATGTTCCCAGCAGTGATCATCATGAAAGCAGGGTTTCCAGAAGACTGGGCTAAATGTACACTTGAATGCATGTGGTTGCAGACACATCTGCATGTAGCTGTGTCAGGACACTCACATATGCATGTGTCCTTACATGAGTGAGTGAGTATGGTTTTACGCCGATTTTAGCAATATTCCAGCAATATCACGGCGGGGGACACCAGAAATGGGCTTCACACATTGTACCTGTCGGGAATCGAACCCAGGTCTTCGGCGTGACGAGCGAAGTGTCCTTACATGGATGCCAGAGTGTGAATGTGTCAGTGCATGACTACTCATATCCTACTGAACACTTCATAGGGACATCCCTCTTGTTACTGCATACCCCAAATGCATCAAAAATACTATGAAAAATAACAGTGTCCCTGTCCAAAGCTGAGCAGTTTATAAGCAGGTGTCTTTGCATGCATGTAGTTTAGGTGTCCATGTGTGCATGCATGTGGTCATGTGGTCTAGTACAAAATAGGACTCAGTAAGTAATAACAATTCAGCTGCACTTCTTCACCACCTCCCGATTCTTCTCCAACTTTTTCATTTGGCCTTGACCTTTCTTGAAGACTACCTCCTCCACGACCGAGACTCTTCATCCTCCTCCTCCTCATCGTCTGCCCCCAGCAGTCCTGCTTCATCCAGTTCTTCCTCAACCTGACTCTGGCAACAGCATAGAGTGAGTGAGTGAGTGAGTGACCTGGGTTTAACGCTACTTTGAACAGTGTTTCAACAATATCACAATGCATCAGGTAAATGTGGTAGGAAAGCTGAAAGTGATGCAGCCTCTTGATGCTCAAAACTTACTTGAAACCTGTGAGAATCATTACAAGGACAGTGCAGAAATGGCTTCGATCGTCAGTTTGGGTTTGCCTAAGGGACAACTCCCACCAGTCTTCGGCGTGACGAGCGAACGCTTTAACCACTAGACTACCCGACCGCCCCCCATCAAATTTATATATATTAATACATTGCAACAGTTGCTGCAGACTTGGGGGCCAAAGATCAGTCTCTGAGCAGATCGAGATAAATCCCTAACTCCAGTGAGTGAGCAATATCACAGTGGGGAACACCAGAAATGGGCTTCACACATTGTGCCCATGCTGGGAATCGAACCCGGGTCTTTGGCGTGACCAGCGAACGCTTTCACCACTAGGCTACCCGACTGCCCTATTCTACTATGAATATGACATGCAGTTGTATAGAAGTACCTCATCTTCATCATCTTCCTCCAAAGCTCCGGACAGACTGTCATCACTGACTACGCTGACAGTCCTCAGCAGTGGAGTGAACCACTGTATATTCAGAGGCTTCTGGTACTTGTTTCCTCGACTTATGGCCTGTAACAGATTTATCTGTCAGACATGGCACAACACAGGATGTCATTTCAAGAATCTTGTCAAACATGCATTGGCTTAGATGGAAAGATCTGCTCTCTTTGTCTTCTTAAATTTCCGCTAAAATAGTTCAATATCTCAATATGATCTTTATTAAAACAACCCTATAGTCGACGAAGTCATCTATAAGTTTTGTAAGAAATTATTTAACGTTTTTTGAGTTACGCTCCGGAAACGAACAGCACCCTTATAGAACCCAAGTCCAACTTGTTGCCATGGAAACGTAAAAAATAAAAATTTATAAAACTCCTAAATAGCAAAAGGCACCAGTTCAGTATGTGTCTGGTAAACATGCACAGATTTGTAAGAAATTATTTGATGTTTTTTGAGTTACGCTCCAGAAACAACAGCACCCTTATAGAACCTAAGTCCAACTTGTTGCCATGGAAACGTAAAAAAATAAAAATTTATAAAATTCCTAAGTAGCAAAAGGCACCAGTTCAGTATGAGTCTGATAGACATGCCAAGTTTTGTAGAGAAATATTTAACGGTTTCTGAGTTATGCTCCGGAAACGATTTCGGGACGCACAAACGCGCACACGGACGGAATCCATTTCTATAATGAAATAATAGGGCCAAAGGGACTATGTAGTTCAACTGAATTTTTATGAATATTATTAAAAAAATAAAGAGGGATAGGCTAAGAATTGACAAGTCTTTACACATCTTCACAGAATGTTCATTAAATTACACAATGACTCACTTTCTCTGCATCCTTCCTGGTTGAGAATGTAATTATTGCACTTGGAATGTCATCATTGTAGTCCACTTTCTCGGTCATGCAGGTCTGCTGCAAGCAACATGCACATCAACATGAATCAATGAGTCCTTCTTTTAGCCCCTTAATGCAGAGCACCAGGCAGGGCAACAATAAGTACCATCTTTTAATGCCTTTTGGTATGACGAGGCTGGGGATCGAACACCCAGACTCCGCTCTCCGTGTGGCGCTCTACCACTAGACTATGGAGTGGTGCGACTATTTTGTGTGACTTTCAGCAGTATCCAAGCTAGATCAGAGTCTTGTAATCATCAGTTTAGGGCAGGCAAAACCAGTGGCAACATGAGCAACAATCCACACTACTGTGGTACGATGACACCCAATCAGCAAGGTCACACAATGTAACCATTTAATACACATTGGCAGTCTTAGGACCATCCGAAATTATTTGTGTTTTCTTTTTTCTAGTTAACAGTGAGTGAGTGAGTGAGTTGGGTTTAACGCCAGTTTTAACATTATTCCAGTTATATCACAGCGTGTCAGCTTAATGTGGGAGGAAAGCCCGAAGTGATGCAGGTCCAAGACGTTTACCACTTCGGTGAAACCCGCGAGCACGGGTATGATGCTGACAAATCTAGAGACATAATTGGGGCAAACCGGGATTCGAACCCACAATCATAGGTTTCTGGCGTGCCCAAGGGACGCAACTCTGGACAGCGAATCGTGGCGCCTTAGACGACTGGGCCACCCGTGCCCCCTTCTAGTTAACAAGTAATCCTGACATAAAACAAGAATAATGCCAAAGTCCAATATAAGCAATAAGTGATTAAGCATTTGCTCTAGCAATGTAAAAGCAGGGGATCTGTACCCATGTGGCATGAGTAAAAAACGTTTTCTCCTCTCGGCTACACAACCACCCTGTCAACAGTAAGTAGTCAGTGATGAAATCTAAATCCTACTACACTGACGCAAGTCTTACACTGAAAAATTGTTTGATCTCTTCCTTTTCCTCCAGATCAAATCCCTTGATCTGAAGCGTCCTTGGGCGTTTGTCTAACGACAGACTGCCAGCTGCAGCTCCTCTCCCTCTCCCACGCCCCATCCACGAGCCTCGACCTCGACCAACTCCTCTTGTGACCATGCCGCGGCCTCGACCCCTTCCCCTTCCCTTGCTGTCCAGGAGACCCATGGCAGTTGCCTAGAAGACAAATGAAAGAATGTGTTTGTGGGTATTGTCTGATGACTCTCAGCAATATCAAATGGAAGCCTGCAAATAACTGAGCCTCAAGATGCCTCTTATTGACATCATAATGCTTAAGTTTCACAACATTTAATCAGCATGGGGTATCCTTAAATCACACAAGCAAAGTATCAACATCATTTGAGGATTCAACAGAACTTAAAAGCAATTGGCTGAAGATTAACTCTGAGGTATTGTTCCATACTCGAGAGAGCTCTTATTCTAATATTATTCTTATGGTGTTGGTTAAATATTTTCTTATTTCAACAAAATGTTTAAAACAATTTAAGTTGCACATAAAGCTACAGTTTCATAATTGTTTGTTGGTTGGTTGTTTAACGCCGCACTCAGCAATATTCCAGCTATATGACGGTGGTCTGTAAATAATCAAGTCTGGACCAGACAATCCAGTGCTTGACATCATGAGCATTGACCCATGCAATTGGGATATGTGGTCACCCAGCAGTGAATGGGTACCTGGTAGGATGAGATGGTAATGTGACTTAACCTTTCAGCGCCTTACAGGCAGCTTTGGACGTATAATCCGAAGGAAGCTGAGAATGAAAGTCTAGTGCACACTGATCCATTGACCAGGGTATAAATAAATCTGTTAAGCACCTTTGAGCAATATTTTTTTTTATCATTAAAACAACTGCTGGTGTCTACCTACCTCCCGGGTAAGTTCCATCAACTTCTTCTTCAGCAGTGTTGTGTCTTCTCCATTCCCCGTCTTCGTCATCAGCTCCAGCTCAGTGTCTAGGATCTCACGCCGAGCCTGTTGTAAAGAATGCTTTGTAAGCAGAAAATTCTTAGTATGACTTGAATTGTTGCATAAAAACATCTTGGGTGCCAATACAAACGAGACGACAGATCAATCTGTGAGACCATATAGTCCACATCATTAAAATTATCAGTTAACAATGAATGCATACATAGAGACTATTATCATGATTATATGAGCATGTGTTATACCAGCATTTCTCGAGCAAGAGCTAGGGTAATACATAAACTCTTACATGGGTTTCGTTATATCACTGTAACACAAATGAAAAATTTCTTTCTTACCCATTATTTCTTAACCTTTTGAGCTCCCTTTTAGAGTGAGTGAGTATGGTTTAACGCTTTTTTTAACAATATTCGAGCAATATCATGGTGGGGAACCGGCTTCACACATTGTACACATGTGGGGAATGGAACCTGGACCTTCAGCATGACGAGTGAACGCTTTAACCACTCGTCTACCCCACCGCCCTACTAACCTTTAGAAATCACAATTGTTGAAAGACATCAACTATCTTCAGCTGTGATGTCGTTTCTAGCCTTACGCCATTCTGACTTAATGTCACAATAAAGCTCGAATGACGTTAACAATACAGTGATCGAGCGAGTATGGTTTTACGCCACTTTTAGCAATATTCCAGCAATATCACGGCAGGGGACACCAGAAATCGGCTTCACACATTGTACCCATGTCGGGAATCGAACCCGGGTCTTCGGCGTGACGAGCGAACGCTTTAACCACTAGGCTACCCGACCGCCCCCGTTAACAATACACTAATGGACATGAAGTGATATTTGCACTGGTGCACATGATTTTTAAGAACTCTAACCTATCATGAATAATGGGAGTTATTTGATGATATATTAATGTATGTACAAATAAGTCCCCCCACTGGTGACAATTAAAACATGAATTGCCTGTGTGATGCTGAGATCAGCCAGTATCAGATTAAGAAGGCTAGCTACCTGCTCAGGGCTCCTCACCAGCGACATTCCCCCCATCTTGGGCATTAGCTCCATCTTCAGCTTGTCTATGCAGCCAGACACAGCTTTTAGAGTCTGAAACATTGTCAAACTCAGCATCTTCAACCATCAAAACAATTAAGAAATACTTAAATGTATCACGCTCCTATAATGATGACACCATGAACACATACGCACATTATCATGGGGCAAATGGTCCATAAACAAATTATTCATCCATTATTTGCACATTTGATATGATACGATATGAGCCTGTTTGTTCTGTTAATAATAAACAAAATGAGTTTGTTTATTTACAAAGAAACACATTTCCTCAAATCTTCTTACGTCTTAAAATACCACAGGTGCAATGTCCTAACTCATCTCAAAAACAGTACTTCCAGACCTTGACAACTTTAGATAAAAAATGTATGTCAAGTCTGGATTTTTAAGTAAATATGTATTAGTAATGATGTTTCACAATATCCTGAGATGACCTTGACCTTTTAAAGACACAGCAACAATATTACATGTGGTAGGATTTTTAATGATACATGCAAACATAAAGTTTCATAGCTGCAAAGGTAACCATGCCTCAGAAACTGGCAATGAAAAAACCCATGTGTAGCCGACCTTGACCTTTCACTAATCTTGACCAAACATTTTAAAAACAAGGCCCCATCCTAAAGAAGGTATACTAAGATAATCATAAACGCTAGAGTACTTTCTTGGAAAAGTCATGACCTAGACCTTTTCATGACAGGTCCTAAAAGAATTTCTATTGCCAAAGGCAATTTTGGAAGAAGTCAAGGGAAGAATAATCTCTAATGTCAAAAACATTTGTGTGGTGGTCATTAGAAAAATGACATGGACCTGCAGTCAAATTCCAACCAAGCCTACATGCAGTTCCCATTTCACGGGACTTTTAATAATCAGCTTGAATAATTTCACATCAACTAATGTCTGTTACTGTGAAGGAAAATCCATGTGGAAAATGGAGAAACACTCACAGTCATGATAGCACTTTTGTCTTCAACGCTCATTGATTTGTTCTTCTCCATCTTTTCAATCAATTTCTGAAAAAGAAATTAGAACATATATAACAAGTGCATGTGATACCAGTTGCTGCAACACATGACACCAACTTACATATAAACAATGTGGAGACAAATCACAATTACATAAAAGCTGAAACTTTGTGAAGACCCCCAACAAATTCAGTGAAAGGCAATTATTTTGGTTTTCTTAAAATAATAGTGAGTGAATGAGTGAGAATGGTTTTACGCCGCTTTTACCAATATTCCAGCAATATCACGGCAGGCATCTTCCCGAGGCAAGAGAGTTAACTGACTATAAAAGTCCAGTTTCCACCCTTGCCGAACTAGGCTGGTATTATGGAGTTACATTTTGGCTGGACTAACGAGTGTATGCATAGTCCAATCAAAATCGCTCACTGAAATCGAAATCCGGTTCGTAAACTGTCATGCAGATTTCGGTCGATTGCAGGATTTGCAAAGCATGTGCATCGCCAACTCGTTGTCAACAGATATTTTCCAAATCTTTTCATGTTTTTAATCAAGGTGCTCACGTGATTTGATGTACTTCGCGAAATAGAAACCGTTTTATCACAAAAGAGATCTTGATGGTCGATCAGATCGTCTTGACTGGGCGCCACAATTTTGTTTGAAGCAAATGCATGTGATACAAGAGGTGGAATCTGATTGGTCCATATGGGAGAGGCATAGAATGGACATAACTCGTAATAGCCACTGGTGGCGCTACAATCAAGCCCAGGAATTCCACCTTAGTTCTGCAAGGGTAGTAAAGTCAGTTAACGCTCTTGCCTCGGGAAGATGCACGGCGTGGGACACCAGAAATTGGGTTTACACATTGTACCCATGTCGGAAATCGAACCTGGGTCTTTGGCGTGACGAGCGAACGCTTTAACCACTAGGCTACCCGACTGCCCCTCTTAAAATAATTCCAATTGATGTATAACACCATATTCGATTTCAGATCATTTTCAATGAGGTTACTCTTATCAAGCCATTAGAAAATATGAATGTAACTTGCCTGGAAAGCATACATCTTACAACATCATGCAGAAATAAATGTATGCACACTTTCTGAAGTGTCAGTTAATGTTTCACTCCTATATTTATGTCCAGCATTACCTTCTGTTGCTCTATCTGCTTCTTCAGCAGCTCCTGCTTCTGTTGCTGAATCTCCAGCCGCTTCTTGGCAGCCTCCTGAGGGAAGAGAAGGAGTTGGGTTTAACACCTCTTGCAACAAAATCATGATTATCTCGCAGATAAACATGGTGTGTCAGCTTGATCATGTTGATGCGGAAGGAAAGCCTGAAGTGATGCAGGTCTAACACGTTTAACATCTTGGTGAAGCCAAGGAGCACATACATGATGCTGACATACCAAGATACACAATCATGGAGAACCGGGATTCAAACCCAAGATCATAGGACCAATAGATATCATTGTTAATAATTTCTACCTCTATGATGAGTGAGTGAGTGAGTGAGTATGGTTTTACGCCGCTTTTAGCAATATTCCAGCAATATCACAGCGGGGGACACCAGGAATGGGCTTCACACATTGTACCCATGTCGGGAATCGAACCCGGGTCTTCAGCGTGACGAGCGAACGCTTTAACCACTAGGCTACCCGACCGCCCCACCTCTATGATGAAACCCAAGAGCATAGGTATAATGTTGACAATCCAAGATATCAATCAAGGAAACTGAAATGGAACCCATCATCCTGGCATGCCTGAGGTTTACAACTCTGCAAGCTAACTGTGCCACTCTAGTCCCCATGTAAAGGGGCATGTGGTTAATCTCACGGCAAAAGTTCCGAATCTCAAATCTTCTTAAAAAAGGACAGACTCAAACAACTGCAAATACTTACAAAGGAGTAAAAATAATATTTCCAAAGCATTACAATTATTACAACATAAATATGGGTCAGAAATGTACTCAAGGAGTATTACAGTCTTCAACTTTAGCCGCTAGCCTGAGTCAAATAAAATTTTATTTGGTCTAGTCAGCTCAGCTAATAATAGTCCATGTGATAACTCGACTGAAAATGATGCGTAGAGCCATGTTCAGTCTAGTGACTCAGAAAGAAATCCCACAGATTGAAAGTTCTTGCATCAAGTCTCTCCTTCATACCTTTTTCAACCCTTCTGCCTTCTTGATGGCCTCAATTTTGGTCACAAAGTCCGCAGTATTGACCGCTGTTGGACTTGAGAGAGAGGCCTTGGTGTGCTTCAGGGCTTCTGCATTGAATACTGTCTTCTTCAGGTTGCCAACGGATGATGTGTACACAATACCCTGTAGGAACAAAACGTTGCTTTTACCTCACACAAAGGTTCTGGTGTCTATGACAAACTGAATGAATGGAATCTACTTGAAACAACTCATAGCTGTAACAAAATTCATCAAAATATCAGTAATTTAGCTTGTGCCTGTAAGCATGTAGCTTGCCACTTACTTGGCCATGGGCCAATATACAAAACGATATGAGCATCAGTGTTCTGCTGGGAGCATTACAGCATTGAATAACCTCACATGGGACACACACCAAAATGCATAAAACACATCAGGCTCAAATCATAGTATGTAATAAATGATTTGTTTGTTTGTTTATTGTTTTCAGCGCACTCAGCAATATTCCAGCTATATGATGGTGGTCTGTAAATAATCGAGTCCGAGACGGCCAATCCAGTGATTGACATCATGAGTATTGGCCTACACAATTGGGATACGATGACATGCATCAACCAAGTCAGCAAGTCTTACCACCCGATCACGTTAGTCGCCTCCTACGACATGCATGGTCGCCTTTTACGGCAAGCATGGGTTGCTGAAGACCTATTCTACCCAGGATCTTCACGGATCATGTAATAAATTAATAATAAATTTCAAGACATGACATAGAACATGGTAGAATGTGATTATCATGTGAAGGCACCTAACAAGCAGATTTGGTTGCATACTCCCCATGGAGTTGGGACTGTAATAGGAGTGCACATTGATTAGAAAACCCCAATAAAATAATGGCATTTGCTTTAATTGTACATGCTGTCAAATCTCTTGTCATGTTATTGGCCTATTAATATGATTTCACATGCAAAAAGCAATCGTGTCACTACCTTGTCTATTGGTGATTCAGGGTTTTTTGTCCCTGAGTTGTTCAACTTGAGTTTACTGGCTGGTGGTACACCGAGACGGGCTCGAGCTGGGATGCGGAGCTGGTCGGGTGTTGGTAAACTTTCTTGGGTGGTTGAGAACTGGAGAGAAAGGGGAATTATCAACTGATTTCTGATTGCATTCTTATCATTCCTTAGGGCCTACACAAACATGTGATCTCCATAATATATGCCTTGGCCTCAAGAATCATGCAACGTGGTCAATGTGAAGCTTGCTGAACATAAAATCAAGTTTGAAATTAATAATGAAACAAGAAAAGCCTGATATTATGTTCTATTTATTTGTTGGATAAGGCCATGCTCAGCAATATCAAAGCTGTATGCTGGCGGTCTGTAAATGATAGAGTCTGGACCAGATAATTCAGTGATTGACATCATGAGCTTTGATCTGGGATACAATGACATGGTGTTGACCAAGTCACCAAGCCTGACCACCCAATCCATTTATTCATCTCTTATGACAAGCATAGGTTGCTAGGGACCTATATCCTTACCCAAAATCAAGGTTAAATCCTAATGATAAAGCTGATAGATCTAGAGTGTGGGGTATTAGATTTGTGAGTGAAATAATGTTCACTCTTTATCATGGCGGCCTATAAATTACTGCTTGTAAGTCTGACCAACGATCCACTCCTTCAGGGCAAACCTAAAATCAACAACATCTCAAACATCTAAACAATGCAACACTGCAAAGAGACTTTGACAGTGGAGATCATAGATTCACACATCTAAATACTGGAAATTGGCCTGTTACCGTAACAAGGACCTTCTGCTTGAGATTCTCCTGCTGCTGCTGCTCATGCTTCTGTATATTCTGAGCCTTGAGCACCTCCGGATCCGTCTCCACGGGTTTCTCCATCTCCTTCTTCTTGTGCCAGAACACCTTGATGAAACGATTGTTGAACACCGGCTCACTGCTCTTATAGGCAGCATGAGCTTCACCATTGTTGCTGAACGTCACTAGAGCTCCCTCAGGGTCTCCCTCGAAGCAAATCTAAAACCAGAGCACGATCATTCTCATACTGGGGCATGTCGCATCTTAGCACAAGAGATTCAGCATGTTTTGTATGAATGTCTATGCCCCAATTGGAAGTGGATATGTCACAAAGGCATGTAAAGTAATGACGTCACACCAGTATTCTACTTATATATGCAGAAGAGATGGCGAGAGCTGCACTTGGACCCTGTAAGTAGCAGTGTCCAAAATAGATGCCAATTCGCCATCCCATGACAGGGAGTTCTGTCTGGAAAGGGGAATTTACTCCTGCCTGTCAGGCTATCCAGTAGAAAATTTCAGCACTTAACATGTGTTAAACATGTTGAAGTAACAAAACAGGAGCTCTGTAACTTCCAGTAAGTGTGTGAACAAAGACTACTAGTTTTCACTCCCAACACGATTCATTAATGCGACTTGCCTGTTATGAAAGTTGCAGGCCCTTAATTCCACACTGATTGTAGATAATAATTATTTATAGAGACTCCAGTAACTAAGTGTGACCAAGTAGAAATAATCTTCTTAAGTTCTAAATCTGCTCCCACTACTTTGTGCACTGTACCTGAACATTAACAAGTGTTCCAAACTTTCCAAAATGCTCGTTCAGTTTGGCAATGTTGTTGAATTCCTGTGGGACTTTTCGTACTTCCAGAGTAGCATTTTCATTATTATATTGTCGTCTGAAACCTGTAGGCAAAAGAAGATGACATTTATTACAACTACTCCTCAATCAGCAATATAATGAATTAACCCTTAAAGAGCTTTATCACAATCCCCCGCCATGGTGCACATTGGGATTTTGTTTGTTCATATAGAAGTGAATATAAACTATAAAAAAAGAGTCCTATAAAAGCCTTAAGAAGAAATAGGCACTTGGGTCGCTTTGTGTCATTAGAAAAAGTAATTAAATCTGAACTAACACACACAAAAGGTCCCTTCTCTGTAAAAATAACTCAGTCTTGATAAGTCTTAGATAAGGCTAAAAAAAAATAATAGTCTTGCTTCTCAGGCACCACCTGCATCATCATGAAGTCTGCCGCACATTTTGTTTTTATTTCCATTTTAATTTTTTTTATAAAAACACAATGCACAAAAAAAATTGAAAATGGAAACAAAAACAAAACATGCAATAAACTTTATGATGATGTGGGCAGTGCCTGAGATCCAAGACTGTTATTTTTTTAGCCTAAGCTAATTTCAGCACATGCACCAAGTAAAACAACAAGTATCTCACAGTTAAGTATGCTAACTTTCATTCAAGTAACTTCAGTAGTTTCTGAGAAAACATGTCCCAGTTGCACACACAAGGCACTATATAAATAAGCATGAAATACTCATATCCCCCGCAATATGTGCAATGTGTGCAATGCATTAGCTCCTGTGAACTATGTTGACTGGGCCTTTTTGTAAATGGCCTAATTTGCAGCACTAAAAAAACTTATTACTGGTGTTGTTCCCATCTGCAGTTTATGATAGAATATGTAACTGTATTTGGAATGAGTAAGGATGAGACAAATGGACAAACAACTTCTTTATTACAATTAGGATCGATGATTTCTGTGTAGGTTCTAACACCGTTATCAAGCAAGTGAAGTATGGTTGACAAGAATATATACAGGATAGGAGGCAGTGTTTATACAGTTGATTACGTTGAAGATCAGTTACACTGTTGTATTTGTAATGAGTTGTGTTTCTGCATAAAGTTAGTCAATGAATGCAACAACCGTGTCCATGACACTTTTGGAGGAACATACACACAAGCAATGCAGAACTTAGAATGGAAGAATGGAAATGTACTCAATACTGTGAGATGACATTATGTGCCAAGTTTGTTGAAGAAATATGGTACGGTTTTCAAGATCTGCTCCGGAAACAAGGATTACCGCCATTTTCAGTCGAAATCAAAGTCGTTGCCATGGAAACTCGTAAAAATTTATTTTTTTTGAATCCCAAACTATCAAAAGGCACTAGTTCACCACTAGACCTATCTATGTGCCAAGTTTGGGGAAGAAATATGGTACGGTTTTCAAGATCTGCTCCGAAAACGAGGACTACCGTCATTTTCAGTGGAAATCAAAGTCGTTGCCATGGAACCTCGAAAAAAAAAATGTTTTTAAATCCCAAACTATCAAAAGGCACTAGTTCACCACTAGACCTATCTATGTGCCAAGTTTGTTGAGGAAATATGGTACAGTTTTCAAGATTTGCTCCGGAAACGAAATGTGACGGACGGCACCCATTCCTATATCATCCTTCCACTTCGTGGTGGGGGATAATAACATGGATCAAGGGCAGTAACTCTGTAAAGAATAATTTAAGGCACAAATGGCGGGGTACACCAGAAATGGGCTTTCACATTTTCATTGTACCCATGTGACGGCGTAACTAGCGAAAACTTTAAACAATAGAAAGCATGTAGGAAGGGCCATAACTCTGTAAAAACTGAATTTACAACACCAATTTTTGAACTTATTCGAGATCATGACCAGTAACAATTTCATTTCTCTGACTTAAATAGTTTTTGAGAAAATTTGTCCCCTTTGAGAAGACAAATAGACAAACAGCAGGGGATAATGATCAATTCCAATCAAGACCCTGTGGGGATTCTGGATTAGAATAGGTTTCAAGCAATCTATGCTGGTTGTAAGAGGCAATGGTGACTTGTTCTATTGTGTGCCTTCGTACCCGGACAGCGTGGATAGTTGCTCACAATATCAATCATTGGATTGTCTTGTACAGTCTCAATATATGCAGGCGGCCATCATACAGCTAGAGTCTTTAATATCCATCAAACAACACACACAAATGATTCAAGATCCATTGGAAAAGTGTACAAAAGGCTTGAATGACAGATAATAGAACATACATTGATTGATACAACATAAGCAAATTACAAACATAAATTTCAACAATGGTCATATTAGATTTGCTTCATTAGACAGTCAGCAGCAATATGCTAGCCATATGATGGTGGCCTGGAAATAATTAAGTTTGGACAAGACAAACCAGTGATTACTGTTATGAGAGACATTCCACATCATCAGGTTAGTTGACATATTACCAAGTAAGTCACCAAACCTGACAACTGATCTATTAAGATGCCTCTTAGTCCGGACTAATGACGATTTTATAGTGCTAGCCTACTGAGATACCATGCTGCAATTTAACATGGCTACCCTACTCTGACACTGAAAACTGACTCCTGGACAACAAGTCCTTGTTTAAGCCCTTTAATGCTATGCACCAGGCAGTGAAACAACAGGTACTATCTTTTAACACAATGTGGTATAATGCAACCAGGGATCGAACCCACAACATTTCACTCTTCGGGCAGACACTCTACTACCAGACCACGGAGCGGTCTCATCGCTTATTGCAAAAATAGGTTCGACAACTGTAGGACTAATTAACCTAAAATCCCCACATATATGTGGACACAAACATTATATATGACATACCTCCTAGCCTTCCATAGTCAAATGGTTTCTTTGCTGGAGACATGTATCCTCTGCCCCGCCCCCGGCCCCGCCCATAACCCTCCATCATTCCATGGGTGCGCTTCTGAGGAATCACCACTCTTGATGACACAGTGGGATGTGGCGGGGAGTTGGACATCGTCTCATGCTTTCCTAAGATAAATACACACACTGTCAAATATTTTCAAGAGCTACACTAGTTTACTATGATTCATTCCTTATTCAGGTAATTGAAATTTAAATCATATTAACTTCTAATTATGCACCTCACGAATTAGATACATTTTGTGTGAAGTATATGAAAATACATCTTCTTTAAAAATATGATTTCAATTTAAGGAAGTAAAGGATCAGTTTGATGTAAATATGCAAGTGTTTTGTTGTCATGGTGAGTTAACATGAAATATTGTAAATGAAAAAACTTATTTTGATAAATTCTATTACAACAATCTTGGTATGGGGCTTCAGAGTAAGACATGCAAATTTTACCTTCCAGTTCTTCTGGTGGGGACTCGGGGAGGGTGGGGACCTGGACAAGATCCCTCTGTCTCTGTGCCTGGGGGTTGAAGAAAGGTGCTTGGGAACGAGGACCCCGCTGGTTTCCCCAGAAACCTGGAGGTGGACGAGAAGTGAGTGCAGGAGCGTCTGGATTGTAACCCTCACCTACAACAGGTGGAAAACAATAATTAACTGACGATTTACTTTTTGCAAGACTACTGAATAGAGTCAGACCTTCTTATGCTTCAGCCATTATGCTAATTCATAAAACAAATAAAATATAATTAGGATTCTCATAAGAATAGAGTATCAAATGTCTTGTTTCTTGAAAAGTAAAACTGAGACTTACCACCAGGCCCTGTCCTTGGTGGGTGGGATGGCATGTGTCTTGTCCCCATAGTTCCTGGGGGTGGGGGACCGGGAGGGGGAGGAGGCCCTTGGCCCGGGGGAGGTGGGAACCGTGGGCCTCCAGGTACACCTGGTGGAGGTGGCGGTGGTGGTCCTGGGGGTGGTCCAGGTGGCGGTCCAGGCGGCGCCCCTCTACCTCCAGGTCCTGGGGGAGGGGGACGTGGGCCAGAGCCGGGTCCGGAAGTTGGTGGCGGTCCTCCTGGCACAATGATATACAATTGACAGAATTGGTGGTGTCCTAATTCAAAACTGCCTTGCACCAACAAAAGTATGTGTGTGTATATGTGTGTGTGTCTGTTGCTTAACGCCATACTCAGCAATATTACAACCATATGACGGAGTGCTGCAAATAACCGAGTCTGGACCACGCTATCTTGTGATTGACATTGTGAGCAACGATCCACTGTCAGGGTACGATGATGTGCTATCAACCAAGTCTTCAAGTCCGACCAGCTGATCCATTAAGTTACCCCTTACGTCCAGTATAGGTTTCTGGGGACCAATGAAACTTAATTTCTAACCGCGAATCTCAATGTTAACACTGTGGGAAGACTAAAGTGTCCAAAATGCCTAATGTCTAAGTGATCCCTGCCACATTTGTATAGTGACTTGAGTGCTACGACAATCAGCATTCAGAGCATTCACACATGCCAGGTAAACAACGTCTGGGCCAAGCAAACCAGAAAATATTTCATGCTTTTCCGTAGGACAAAGCGACATAGCAAACTATTGATGTATTGCAATTGTTTTCCCTATGTTTGTACAATATATCAATAGGAGTATAAAAAACACTGATGTTATTGTCGAAAGTATGCATAACAATTGATTGATTCAATAATCGCAATCAGCGATGATCAGTTACAAATAAAACATGAATTATAAGGAAACTCAAACATTTGAATTTGAAACCTGCCATATCTTAATTAGCAAGAGTTACTTCCCTTTTTTCTGAGTAGCAACAGGGAGGAAAATGCCTGACTTTGACATTGTCAGCAATACTTTATTCATTTCTATTACTGTGACTAATATAAGTATTAAGTTGTTTTACTGCTATCATAATACTATTGTACTAGTTGACAACCATTGCAATACGATCACAGTAGTGAAAATGGCCCTAATAGTCACCCCTACCATCTGTTTATATAAAATAATCAGGCCAGATTACACATTGTTTGTTTGTTTGTTTGTTGTTTAACGCCGCACTCAGCAATATTCCACTTATATGATGGCGGTCTGTAAATAATCGAGTCTGGACCAGACAATCCAGTGATTAACATCATGAGCATCGATCCACGCAAATGGGATCGATGACATGCTTCAACCAAGTCAGCAAGCCTGACCACCTGATCATATTAGTCATCTCTTATAACAAGCATAGTCACCACTTATGGCAAGCATGGGTCGCTGAAGACCTATCCTCTATCCGGATCTTCATGAATCAGATTACACATTGTGACTCTGATTCTCATTATTGCTAACCCTTACAACAAGAATGGGGTACAAGGTACAAGGATCTATTTTGCTCTTGAATCACAAAAGAGTTAAAAGATCTGCAAACACGTTTTTTATCAGTTCCTGTCAAATCCCAGTGATAAAGAAATGAAAGGCCATTTTATGCATAAAACGGGTAGAGGTGAGGTAAAGGCATAAACAGTTATTTATGATATTTTTGTTGATTTTCTTTCATGATGGCTACAATATTCCACCTATATCAATGCAGCATGTAAATAGATCAGTCGGGCAAACCAGTGACTGATAGCATGATCACCCTCTACAAAGTCAGGATACAATGACAAGCAATTAGCCAAGCCACAAGGCCTGACTAATGATACCCATTTTAGTTGGTTCTTTAAGATAAGCATGAGTTACTGGAGACCTATTCATGATGTAACAAGGTCAACAGCCCTTGGAAAGTAACAGTAAAATACAATGGCTCTGTGTTTACACAACAAACAAGGTCCAACAAACAAAACTTCATACCGAGAGATGGTGGAGGAATGGACATGTTAGGTATAGCTATGTCCTCCACAACAACAGGGTCAAGGCCATGGTCAAACGGACAGAGGTCACCACGCATACAAAATCCCTTTTCTGAAACAACAAGATACAGTGCATTATGTACTGGCCAACAAACTAAGACATGGACATAATAATACAAGAAATGAATGCATGTCATCAATGATTAATGGAGGACTTTTGGAGGATTAATGGAGCCTGAGACTGTTTGTGGCAAATAAGTTTTGAAAGTAAAGTTCTAACACCAAAGTTGGGATTTAAACAGTCAAACACCGATGTGTCAGAAGTTGAAGGCATCTACGTAAATACTTCCCATTATCCCAAGATTTACACAACCAAAAATGATGAATATTGAAGGCAAATGCAGGGACTAAGCTCTTACTTGGAGACAACCGTATGTTCAACACATACGTGTTTGACTGAATATACTACTCAACATTTCCTATGGATCACACCTTTGACTAAAGATGATTCTTTTGGTCCTTAGCAAATATTGATAGGTATATTACTTGCTCAAGTGTCCCCAGAATCCCCTAAAAGACAAACCAAGGGCCTAATGCGCCCTTTGAATCTCAAAAATGGGACTTGCAATGGACACTGGGTGAGTCCCCACAAGAATAAAACAAATGTTGATAGGTATATTACATTTGAATGATGTTATCCGGAGTCCCTAAAGGAATAAAACCATGGGGCACTAGGGACCTGATATTTTCTGTAGACCCAAGACAACAGTTGCAAGATTCATCAATGACTCTACCATCATAGTCTCTGCATCTAGGTCGGGACCCAGGTGGGCCAGGTGGGCCAGGTGGGCCGGGGGGTCCCGGCGGCCCGGAAGGAGGTGTGTCTCCTTGCTGCTGCTTGTCTGCATGGGCAATTGATGATGCTACACTCTGAATGGTTGGGATGGCACTTGCATTTGAGTATCGGCCATTGTCCAGGGTGGGAGTTGATCCCCGACTGTCTGGCTGGCGGCCTGAAATGATAGTTCACCAGTGATGTCATGTATCTGATATTCCTTTTCCCCTAGCTGTTGAAACTATCCCTTTCTTTGCATAGCTTGCTTAAGATAAATATTCCAAACTGCAAGTTATGTGATAAAAATTCCATACAAGAAAATAACCCTACCCTTTGACCTTGACCGGGATCGAGATCTGTTTCTGCTCCAAGACCGTGACCTCGACCTTGGACTTCTAGACCTATCACGTGATCGGCCACGACCTCTCGGAGGTGACCGTCTGTCTCTTCTCCGAGGGCTGGGCGTTCTGCTGCGTCTTCTACTGTAGCGCCCTCTTTCAGGGGAGTATCTAGACCGGTCATAGCGATGTCTCCGATCATCTCGCCTAGACAAAAGAAAATGTATACAAGTCCCTACAACCTGTAAGCCAATGGTCCTCTGACCAATATCAAAGAGAAACCTTCCCTTGTCGCCTTAGTAATGCTTAGTTGTCCATTAATTTCTAGTTCAGCAAATATTCCAGCCATATCACAGCAACTTGTAAATATCTGAGTCTGAGCCAAACAAATCATTGGTTGTGGCACAATGACACCCAAGTCCAACCACATGGTTTATTTTAGTTAGACCATCCTGGAATAAGGTAATAAGTAATTGAGGATAATTCTTCTCTGGTGTGACTCATTGCATTTAACTTCTTAAATTCTATCCTTGTGACAGACCTGTATTAATAGTGATATTAATAAAGAGATTAACAAAAAACAACAACCCCAGTGGCATTATCATCTAACATAGCTTTAGGTGCACTGACAGACTCCCAGTATCTGAATCACTGCAGGTTCCACGTGACCCTATGAAACATGCTTGCCACAGCCTGGCTACAAGTCAATAAGCTTCTCATACACATCAAAAAGTAAACCATGAGATGTTCTCAAGACAAAATCACTGCTGGCATGTTGGTAAACAATTTAAAAACCTGCCGCGGCTAGTGAGTGATGTAACCTTGCCTATGTTCGTGACGAGGGCGGCAAAAGAGAGGCGGGGAGCTCACTAGGCGCCGTGACACGGGAGGAGTCGGCAATTTTAGGTTGATAGGTATCAGGTAACCTAATGGGTGCTCTGTCCTTGTGGAATACTAGCAGGTTCAGATCAGTTAAAAGCATGAATATAGCCTATTCTGCGTTTTGAAGTAAGAGCCACAAGAAACAACCATTCACATGTCACTAACCTCAATGGAAGAGAAGAAAGAAGTAGCAATTGAGGGCCACAAGGCCAATCAAGTACAAGTGACATATCCCATCGCACAAATCCTGTCAACTATTTCTAAAAAGCGCTGTACAAGAGGGTGGTGACCCTGAGTAACACCACTGACCAGGTTGTGACATGTGGAAATAGCTGTCGAGTAGCCCCGAATGGTGGCGGGAGCTAATCCTTCATCCAAACAGGATTGGAGAAACTCGGAAACTTGGCTTAATACCGCAGAAAGGGATCATCTATCCTCATACTGAATGTTTGTGTAGTCCTGCCTTGAAACCAATATCGTGTTTGCAACTGCCAGCGAAATGCATTGATATTGCAAACAAGAGCAGAGAACGGCCAAGCCACCCATTGAATCAGTGGCTTTGGGTGAGTGAACGAGCCTTGAGCCTCAGAGCTGAAGAACCTGAGAAAACCTCTCACCATAGATGGGTGATAAACAGGAGCTGTCAAGTCGGCTTGATGAGCAACAGTGAGAACCTTCGGAATTATGGGTTTCGGGAGGAGGAAACGCCCATAGGGTAATCCCGATCCAGTTTAACAGAAAGGCATCTGTCCCCAGAGCCTGTTCAGCTTGGATCCGAGAGCAAAACATCAGAATCTGACAGTTCACCTCTGAGGCCAAAGATCCACCTGAGATGGACCTTACAATATCTGCAGACAACAGAACACATTCCTGACCGATATCCACTCATGTGGAGCATTAGACCCCAGACTGAGTGCATCTGCCCAACTCAGTGTCAGTCAGTGATTTTCAAACTATAGTTGCATGTGTTGTTATAGTTGACAAGAGAGATTGCATTATAGTGTTTTTATCTAATAGAACAAACTGGCTCATGGCTCAGTGTTGTCTCAACAACTTGACAAGATGTGGCTCCATGTCTCCATTTTGAAGGTGGGGATATATATAGTTTTGTATTCAGTGGCTTCAGATTCAGTATGGGTTGGAAGCCTCCATCTTTTTTGGCCACCAGGAAGTATATCAAACAAGTTTCCTTCCTGACCCTGAGGTAATATCTCTATAGCTGCCTTTACCAAGAGCTCGGCAACCTCTGAACAAAGAACTTCTGCCTTTGTCTGGTCCACCAGATCATGAGTAGAGCAAATGCCCTGAAAGGCAGGCGGATGACCTCGCCAAGTTGGCAAATGGTCGTCCCTGACCGTGGACAAGATCAAGGGATTGTTGGTATCCCTCTCCCATGCTGAGGCACAGAGGGAGAGACGACCACCAACTGACACAGACGGAAGCAGACTTCGACATTCATAGTTTGGCCCTCACTCTATGAAGGTTCATACTCCAATGAACTTACACAAAGTGAAGGTCAATTATTAATGAGTCTCCCTGGAGAAGAATTATACGAAAATTACTAAAAATGTTGCTATGTCAAAAGTTATGTGTTCTCTTGATACATTACTGACATACCATTCAACAAAATACATCATACATGCTTTACTCAAATCTGAAACCATTTCTTACATGTCTCTTCCTCTAGATCTAGGACTTGCCGATCGAGATCGTCTTCTCTTGGAATTGTCCCGACTGCCATCATCAGATATCTGGACAACAATATTGAAACATGGTCAATGGTCTTTCTCTGGCACCATACTATATCACTGTGACATTTGAAACAACCCTTGGGACACTTTTGGCAACAATGTAATTAATGTACCACATATACACCGAGTATATATATATATATACACACACTACTTCTGTCATTAAATCTAAGTAAAATAAAACGCAAATAATCATTTACTTCTAGCATTCCAAATTAAGTGCCCTTGGTAAACAAATTCGGGAAAAACAGCATTGTTTTAATCATCTTCATTGTGCTTAGTTACCTAAATTCAGATGTATCTTATCACTGCCATACCATATGACTACTTTTACTTGTTTACTGGTTCTGTTATCAGTGAAATGCAAGCAGTCTCTGCAAAGACATGATGTCAGTCTTAATAACTATCATAATATGAATTGGGGCATTTTCAATTCAGGTTTGAGATTTGAGAAATCTGAATGCACAATGCAAATAACTAGGAACAAATAACATAATCCATGGTACCTGTTTTTCTGGCCTGTCTTTCTTCTTGTCAGCTTCTGGTGGTATGGTCGGCAAGTTGTTGGTTGTCTGACTGGGGACTGTAATGACTGCAGGTGTGTTGTTGACAGTATCAGGCACTATAGATGCCAGGTAGGATTTTGATTTCAATGCAGTGAACAGTGTTTCTACAAATGCCTTTGTTTCTGAAAAATGTCAGTAAAATTGGGGTATGAAATTCAATCAATGACAATTACAGACAACAAAATTCCTTAAAACAAATTGCTGTGTTTCACAAGTGTGATATTTATCCCGATGCTATGGTTGCGATAAAATTTTATCCTGATACACTACTTTTATTTTATAAATAGATATTCCATCTTATCGCAGGTGAATCACAACCCCGAAGCAATTGTTTTTAAATTTCAGAGATCAAAGATGGAATATTGTAGGAAAGAAACATATAGGCTAGAAGACATTCTGAATGTTAATTGTTACGCTATTTATAGCCAATATAAAATATTAGTGAGTCAACGCAAGCTGATTGTTGAACAGCTGACTGTTGACATACTTGACTGCAAAAAGACATCAAGCTGGTCCATACAGATGTCCTTGAGTTCAAGTTCTGACTTTTCTTTCTTGACCAAAGCCAATACATAGCGAGATAAGGTGGATGGGTCTGCATCACAGCTGTTGAAAGAAATGGACATGATAATGATGGACAAGCATCATCATCAAAAGTCATAGGACTAGACAATTGCCCATGGGCAGTCCCACTATGTTTAATTCAAGTCACACAGCTTACACAACTTAACCATGTTAACTCTTTTTGTCTGTTCACTCAAAATAAAAGATATATATATGTATTAACTATGATGTATATCGCTATCGGAGACAACATAGCATCAGTTTATTATTTTCGATGCCCCAATTACTCTAAGACAAAGATTTGGTTGTATATGACTGTCTATCTAGGAATGGGCAATAGACTGGAGCACCACATCCTTAAGAAATGTAGAGGCAGATTAACCAGAAGTTTGGTCATCATGGTCAATATATAGTAAGGGTGTGAGGTATTACTGGCATACCGGTATACTGATGTTCACTCTTTCCACAATGTCATTTTTTAATGCTTAGTATATTGGGATATTTCAAACAGCAATTTTTATCATGTGTATAATGATTAGAATTTCCCAATTACCCGGGTAGTGCATTCAGAGCGTGCATTCGTGCGTGTTTATTGAATTAGTAAACATTATGTTGTTCCAGCAGCTTGTTTTGATACATTTATGAACTTTAATTCATACAATGGTGTTTCAAATGGCTTCTTAATTCAAAAAGTTAGAATTATACAATATATTGTGATGCGTACCACAATACGACCTTGTGCATTGTAAAATATTGTGATACACTTCCAACCTCAAATACCTATCTCTAATATATAGGTGGTTCAAAACAGTTGCCATGTACTGATCATGTTGATCCAATTCACTTTCAGTCATCCAACATCTGTTGATCACTAACACTACGTAATAGTAATACCTAGTTACGAATCCCTCCCAGATGGCTAAAATGCTATCTTATTTTCACTTGTCCACAAAAATAATTTGCAACTAACCAATGGTAAAAGAAGTAGTCCACAAAGATATATAGCTGTTCATACAGTAATAGGCTATTACCAGTCTCAGATTAGTGATCTAATGTTAAATGTCAAACCCTGTCCAGTAGTTTTTGTTCTTATGAAGCATGATGATAATTTTGCACCAGACTTCCCAAACTCTAAGAACGACCGTGAACTTCCCAAACCAATGTATTATATCAACAGTAATGTTCCTGTTTCTTGCAGCCACATTACCTCAGAATACTAACAGGAAAAGAAAACCCATGTATTTCGGTTGGGCATAACAGGTTCATAACTTTCAACAAAACATATTCAGTCAAATTATGTGATGTACTTGATTCATGGTTTGGGAAGAAGATGCCCTCTGAACGAGCTTATAAAGCCAATTGCAAAAATAGATTCAAAATAAGAATGTTACTGCAGGAGAGATTCGTAGGAATATAGTTGCGAGCAGTAAATGTTTTCGCAGTTGTACTTGTCGAAACATAAGACTGATTTACATTTCTGCAACAAATATGGACTTCTCGATGTTCCACGCGAATGTATAAACATACATGGAGTGACAACTTATATCCCATTAAGTAAACAAATCCCGAGTTTCTAATATAACATGTTACAATCACTATTTCGACTAGGCTAAAACTCACATTGGATCCAGTGTTTTCGATAGCCACACTTTGAAAGCATCCAGATTTTCAATAATCATTGTGATGTTCTGCTACGTTAACGCCTAAACTTGCTCATGCGGGTCTAAAATATGGCGAATACACAACAATCGACAAGTTCCTCGTCAGGAGACGATTACATGTTTCCTCATACTCCAAATAACATATTTCCGAACGTTACAACTGCTGAAGAAACTCGCCGAATATGGCTGCTCACGAATCTCGTTTTAGGTCACGTGACAAATAACTGTTTTCTTCCATCCGTCTCCCCAGGGGGTAATTAGGTCATATTCTCATTCTTGTCAGCTATAAAGGTACCGCCGATATAAACATGACAATACGAAAAAGTGACACGTAAAGTATTTGTTTATATAACGGCCCGTAAATTAAAGGCGGTAAACGAGATTTCGTGAGATCATAAAAGTGTCATGGCTGCAACCATGTGTGTTTGGGATAATACGTTTTCTTTCACGTTTTTAACTTCATAAACAGAAATGTCGAAAAAACAGAAAGGTCGAAAGACCGATTGGACCGAATGTGTGAAGTGTAAACTAATTGTCAGTGATCGTGATGTCAATATTCACAGAGAGCAATGCGGCGTCCAAAGTTGCAGTCATGGTTTTGTGAAAGACGGTATTTTGAATGGAGTTATCTCCCCCTTCTTGGCTTCAGCAGGTGGGCTCAATGAGTGAAACAAAAATGTGGAAGAATTACAAAACTGTGGAAAATAAAAAATATATTTAGATTCATTTCAGTGTTTCTGCTGATCCAATTCAAGCAGCTTCCCACATATCATTTGACCTGTCAATATAGAAAAACAAATTAATAGATCTATTAGAAATCCACAATATTTTAAAGAAAAAAATCAATATTAGAAACCCACACAGACAGCTTCACCAAACATGGATGCATCGTTTTGAAACAGGTTGCATGTTGTAATCATGAGTTTGCATACAATCCATAGCAAGATGAATGTCTGAGGCAGTTAGAGTGTTGTAATCACTTCTAGCATTGGCCTGTAGTACAGGCTGTACTCATAATAAGAATACTGTAGATACAGCCACATTTGTCAATGGGATGTTTAATTATTTTGCTGTACTCCATTTATGTGCTATACATTCATAAAACAATCAAATATCGCATACTTAGTCAGGTATGTGTATAATTATAGACAGTGTTTGAAATTCAGATCATGGTTCGAGGCACAAATGCAAGCAATGCAAGCAAATTAATGATCAAGTGCCCACCTTGTGGTAATGATGGAAGCTGAATACTTCATAAATGTCATCGGTATCATTGCCTCATTGTGAATGTTAAAAGGACACTGATCTCTGACAATTCACCAGGACTGGTTGTGGCCTTTGTTATTGTTTTTCCTGTGGATATCTGGATGATATACCAGAAATATTGACTTGTTCGTGACCTGTGCTGTGCCAACCCTAAGCACATTTATTGCTTTTATTGATAGTATAAGGGTATATCGTCACATTGATCAGCAAAATGAAATACATTTTTGTCTTGGAAATAATAAGGAAATGTAGGTAGCTTTTGGGGTAGCATCGGTAAAGGTGACAAAGGTTTGATAAGACACTTGCTTCGTACACTATTTTTACTTGTTATACAAACTAAATATTTCACCTGAGCATTGCTCATTTTATCGTGTGTATATGTTTATGTCAATGTGTTAAATGACTCAAATTTTCACCAAGGTAGTTTTGTTAACGCCTAAATGTACAGTTATTTTACTAATTGGCTATAAAAATGTGTTCATTAACAGTTCAAATATTTTGATGTTTAATTTCATCACCCAGTGACTGAAAATAATAGGATTAAAAGAAAATGAAAGACAAAGGACAGTTCTATTTGTTTTGGCTTCTAATCCTAGTATAATTAGTCCATTGTGGTGTTTTTAAGCCCTGTTGAACATGTCAGTTGTTTTTAGTCAGTCAAATGGACATATTTTTCAGTTAATGTCTTGCATCAAAGATCTTCCCAACAAAAACTAAGAGGAACAAGAATGATTATGTTTAATGCTACTGCAAATGAATGAAAACAAATTGCAAATATCGTAATTACAACCGACCAAAGTTATGTGTATAATATTGGGCAGTTACCTTGTTTGAGGAATGTATACGTAAATATCCACATAAGGAATAATATCCCATATTGTCTCCATCTGTACAAAGAAACTTGTTCGATGCTACATGTTTTTGGAACAACCTAATATTTTAAAATATATATAGCGTTCTTGGATATTTTAACTTGTGTTCCTTTCTCGACTGATCACATAAGTTTGTTTCAGGTGTTTCACATTGGTGTCAAGTCTCCTTGGTCAGCTGAGATAGTACACATGACAACTATGTTCATGATGTCCATGTATCTTTAAAAAAATCCATTGAGTTAGATAACAATGAGCTTTCAATCAACATGTTATCTGTAAATCTTTTGAACAAAATATGTTGCTTTGACATCGGCAGTTCACACCCTGGCAGATATGGGTGCATTCCGTCCGCTTTAATAAACCTACACATGTTAACAGTATCTTTGGACAAGTCCACTGTGCAAGTTAACAGTCATTAGTCAATCAACATATTTTTGGTTAATCCTTTGATGGATGTTTTTTTTGTAACTGAACTGATCACTCCTCTCTTGCTACGCTTTCACGTGCATATTACATAACACATATGTCACCCCGACTTCAGACTTGGATTTAGATGGAATAATTACCCCAGACACAAGAACTGCCAAATGGGAACCTTTGTCAGGTAATCTGATTAGTGCTACCACTAATTATACCTGTAATATATTCAGGAACTGAGCATCAAGTGAATGATGACGAATACAACGGTGTAGGGTTATACCAGGAAACATGGCTGACAACAAGGGAGGAGTGATCATATTATCCATGCAATCTAAGATCTGAAATGCTTTCTCTGCAGGGATACTTCAAAGCTTTTTGGGGCGGTTGGGTAGCCTAGTGGTTAAAGTGTTTACTTGTCATGCCGAAGACCCAGGTTCGATTCATGACATGGGTACAATGTGTGAAGCCCATTTCTGGTGTCCTCCGCCGTGATATTGCTGGAATATTGCTAGAAGCAGCGTAAAACCATACTCAATCACTCACTCACTCAAAGTTTTTTTTATTAAACTATAAGCATCACAGGTATTTCCTATTAATGACATCTGATGAGCTTCCGCCGTTCTCTTTGTCTGTTTGTTTAGGTTTAAGAAAAATTAATTAGCACGTGCCCTTAGTAATATTGAAATCTTCATATATCACGGGTAACGAATTAGTGTTCATATAAATATTGCCTCAAAATTTATTTAGCCCAGGCTCTTGTCACGCTCAGTTGCGTTAGCGAGCAAATTGACTTTCGGCAGCTGGTGAGCCCTAACGGACAAGTGTTAAAGAACCGAGAAGAAGCCAGAGATTAGTGCCCCTTCAAAGAAAAAACATGTAGACATGCATACCTGTAGATAGATAGTTTGATAGCTGCCATGGACATTTTTCATTCACAGGTTGCATTCTATTTGATCAGTTTGATGAACTCTTTGGAAACATTAAGTACTGTTAACAGTGATAGAAATTAACTCCCAAAGCAAACATGCCCACAAGGCTAGTCATGCTGGTGGGAGTTTCTTTTCTGCTAACCCTGCAATATGTTACTAATCCTTTTAAAATAATGAGACTTTTAAATTGAACTTTTGATGTGACATAAATACATTCAAATATTTAGACTCGGTCAGAATATATAGATCGGGTGAACACAGAAATTTAGTACATTATTCATTACGAGAAAGACTCAAAACGATGTGTCAAATGTATAGCACAGTGATTTGACAAGGGGAATCGAGAGGACGATAAATAGTTTGCAGCATGTGTCAAAACGTACAGGCCCTACGGTTTAGTAGAATTATAATTTAAAAAGCCAAAGGTAATTTCAACTAGCCTCTGGCCAAAAGGTGAGCGTTAATTTCCATCCCTGATGTAGAGCTAGGTTTCTTGAGATGTAACTGCTCTGAATTAAATTTGGAAACCGAAAGTGCAGCATTAGGGTTCCAGTGTTAAGTTGATCATGGTTAAATCCACAGGTCACCTAGCTCTACGTTGAAGACACAGTAATACCCTGCTTATTTCGATCTATGTTGTTCAGTACATGCTTTCTGTTAATCTTACAGATCTGAAGGTGCCAAAGACACATGAGGATAACATAATTGCTGTACATCCCAGCACTATGCTACTATGTGGCCTTGCTATAGGAAAACCCTGTGTCATCAACTCCAAAGTTGTGAAGATGTGTTGGCCGTCGACTGTTGGGAGTTTAACTGGTGTCTACGTTGATGAGAAAACCTTAGCTGACATAGGCAGCAGCAAGGAGGATGTCGTCACAGTGGAAAGTTTTGGTGGGATGGAGGCACATGTTGAAGAAATTATATTAGAATCCAAGTAAGCATGAGTTTGAGTGAAAAATATGGTATTCGACGTAATTTCCCCCCCCCCCCCCCCCCCGCTCTAATAAGCGCCCAAGGCGATGTTTGCCAATATATTGGCTTGTGAACAATCCCAAATAGCACCCTTCTGACTGATCAATGTACACAATTCGTGTACATTTATTCGTGTATGATAGGCTCTTGTGTGTTATATGCACCCTTAATTACGGGCAATTAAATTCTGGAAAAATATATCTGTTGTGTATAATACGCACAGACTTTTCTTTTGTATCATTTCAGGCTGTCAGCAGAAACCATAAAATTTACGATCTTTCGACTCTTTCATCAAACCTATATTCTAATAAGAGCCCCCTATTTCTAATTTTGAGAGCGCCCTGGGCGCTTATTACGTCAAATACGGTATGCTGTATGGAAGCAGATGTTATTATAACTTACAGTGGGGATTCTGTGTTAGAATTGGTCCCCAGCATACTGTGCTGGATATAAGAATAAGAAACGACTTTATGGATCAGGTGGTCAGACTTGGTGACTTGATTGATCGTGTGTCATCGACTTTGAAGGCATGGATCATTGTTCACAATTTTCTGCTCCAAACTCGATTATTTCAAGTTCGGCATTAAACAAGAAATAAAAAAGACAACAAACAAACAAAACTTAGCAGTTTTTGTGCAGGGACATATACTTTTACAAACGATTTCCAGTCAACATTTTCAAAGTGAGCTTTAGTTTAAAAGGATTAGGACCATGGCCTCTTTCCACAAAGTGATCTTGGCGCTACAACTATTGTAAGTCAGTGTAATGTTATGGGAGTTATGATAATATCCGGGTAAGATTGCTCTGTGGAAATACTCAGGCTGACAGTGTGGAATTATAAACTGGTGCATGCATGGATCCAGAAGCGCAATGCAGAGGTGACCACGCTATTTTTTATGCATACTTAATATGTTGCCGTATAAAACGGGTGGTGAAATGGGGTTTAAAGTTGTGTTCAAGATTATTGCACTTATGGGACATGTATGTGTGTGTGTCTGCTTGTGCCAGTCAAGAGTAATGCCAGTTTTATAATGCTATTCTTCTGAGATACCATGCTGCAGTTTATCATGGATACCCAGGCATGGTCATAATCCAAGAACGTCAACCTGCCCAAATAGTGATAACATATAGCAATACCCCCAAATGTTTGAAATTCTATTATCACTTAGGATACCTTTAACATTAACTAAATTGGTCTGGGCTGACGGGCTATTGCTAATTTCTAACCCTGGTACCCCATATAGACACAGTAAACTGACTCAGAGCGGACCTGTTCTTGTTTTATCTCATTAATGCCGAGTGCCAATTAGGATAACAAAAGTATCTTTTGACGTCTTTTGGTATGACCTGATCACAGGACCAAGCACAAACTTTCTGCCTTCTGAGCAGACACTCTGTCCTTTTGAAAAAAACCATAACTAAATCATTGTTTCAACAAATAATTATATAATATACTCATCGACAAAAGAAACAGGAATGCCTTACTTCCGACTTCGCAGTGTTTTTTACCTTTCACTTCCTGGTTCGGCTTATCTGCGGGTCATATCATTTTCTTTCGTATTTCAATGGTCAAGTTAACATTTCGGCTTGTCTACGGGGTTGGCTTATCCGCGGTTATATACGGTACATGTTGGTTGATATATGAAGATTTACTCAAATTCAGGAGATATTAGATTGGTTCAATGCACAAACGAACATACTGTTATGTTGTCTGAACCGATGCTCATGAATGCATCACATGTGACGTCATAGATCCATGACTCAAGATGCACCATTTGTCTTGTGAAGGATCAGAGTATTAAGTTTGGAAATCATGTGCAGCTTATTGTGCAAGAATAAAGACTCTGTGGCAACACTTGACTGCTTGTTAGTTTTGTCATTAAGTGGTACACATGGGACACATCTATTCTTAACGGACATACTTCTCCAAATGTTCCTATGGTTTGCGTTTCTTTTGGCGGTGAGTTTCGTTAATTGAGCCATTTTGGCTGACAAATGCAAATTGTTTCCCCAACTTTATCTATTGTTTTTTCATTCTAACTTCACGCTGACCTTTAGTAATCCCAACTATTGATAATCACTTCCACAGAATTTGAACTTAGGAATGACATTCAATTGTTACAATATTTCATACTGCAGAAACATCATTGTATTTTCATTGATATGATGTTGGTTTTTGTCTGCTTTGTTGCAGAGAATGGAGACCAGTTTACTCTGATAAAAACTGCAGGAACAACTTCAAACATAAACTGTGTAAGTTACAATTTGGTGTTTTTCAAAACGACATTCAAGGAGTATTTAACATGTTCATTTTATAATGGTAAATATTATGAACATTTGAAATACTGATTTGTAATTAAGTATTATACTGTTCAATGGAAGTAGGAAGTGTGTAATTGGTAATTGAAAGTTAGGCCTCTCATGACATTATTATTGAAATGAACAGTAGGCTTGAGATCATAGTTCCTATAGGTAACAGATTATACTCTGTTTGAAGGTATTTTATATATCCATGCATTATAACAGGATGCTAATGGGCTCCTTCATAGAGTGCAACATGTCACTTAATGTGAACCCTCAGCCATGACCTCATCGTTGTATGACCATGGCAACTTCTGACTGAATATTATACAAGAGGAAGTTAATGTTTTGTTTCAGAATTTCCTTGTAAACACACACAGAGGCAGAACACAATTGAAAATTAAATATTGTCTGGGTTTATTTGCTTATGATTTCCTGAGAATCTCTTGAAATAAAGTTTCAAAAAAACACAATTAAAATCATGTTTAAAAAACAACATATTTTTGAATTATGCAGCATTTTTTATTATGCAAAATTTATACATGTAGTAGGATAAAGGGAAAAGTAAGAAAATATATTGGTGAGGCACTGATAGGAGGACCACTGACTTGAACTCATGACCAGTAATATTGTGAAACTAAAGTGAATATTAAAACTATTCCCAACATCACTAACAGGCTCATGCATTTTGTTTCAGTGAACAGATATTTGTGTGAAGGAAACAGAGTTACATTTTCATATTTTGGGCAGCTTTGTGAATTTCAAGTAAAATCCTTGAAAACAGTGGTTCATCAACCATGTCATGTTGAAGTGACACCTGTCAGTCAGCCAGATTTGTCCTTATCTGACAGCCTTGCCAGTCTCAATTTATCAGACATTTCATTCACTGAGTCGAAGGATGAATCCAGTCAGTCAGACTCCACCTGCTCCAGCATGAACCAATCAGCTTCAACACCAAAAACACCTGACAGCAAAACCAGCGCAGGGGAAATCATCAGTCCGCGATCGTTCCAAACTCCCGTTATTGATAGAAAACGGAAGTCAAGGAAATATGAGAAGTTTTGTAAAGTTGTGTCAAGTACAAAGGTGACTATAGTGGATGCCAGTGTTAGGGAGGATGTTGATGTTGCACGCGATGCTGGAGTCGTCTTGGATGACATCGGAGGCTTGTCTGAGCAAGTGAAACAGATAAGGGAGATGCTGCAGATTCCGCTAACGAACCCGGAGCTATTCAAGTCTTATGGTGAGAAAAAAATCCTATATGAAAGATTGTTTTTAATATGCATGGAATAGTCTAGTTATATGCAGGGTTTTACACGTTGCATGCTTGCCGTAACAGGCGACTATGCTTGTCGTAAGAGGCGACTAACGGGATAGGGTGGTCAGGCTCGCTGACTTCGTTGATGCATGTCATCGTATCCCAATTGCGTGGACTGAAGCTCATGATGTCAATCACTGGATTGTCTGGTCCAGACTTGGTTATTTACAGACCGTCGTCTTAAAGCTGGAATATTGCGAAGTGCAGCGTTAAACAACAAACAAACAAACACGATGCACTGCACACAAATGTATGGAATGGAGGTGAAAAGATCAATATTGCATCCCGAGGGACTTACATAATAATATTCATTGTACCTCATTGTTGACAAAGGTCCTGTAATTAAAGCAGTTAGCAAACCTTTCACTACACTACATGATTTCATTAATTTACAGGACCCTAATATTTCCTGTAGGGACCCTTGAAATTAATTATCGGGGGTCCCCTGTACCCTTAGATTTGTAGGTCAAGGTGAAACACTGTATATATGAATGGCGGTCATTATGATGCTGATGATAAAAAGGCGGATGGTGGTGGTGGATGGATGGTTGGTTGTTGGAAACAAGTGGGGAATACGAGGTTAGAGATGTTGTTATTGATGATGGTGATATTGATGTTTTTGATGATGCTTCTAAAGGTGTATATATATCAGTGATGATGATGCTGGTGAAGAGTATGTTGGTGGGTGGCTGGTTGTTCGTAACTAGTGGTGACTGATGTTGTTGATGGTATTGATGATGGCAATAGTGATGTGTATGATGAGGCTTGTGACGGTTTACTGTGTGGCTCTTCAAGCAAGGTGAATTTCTTTCACTTTATTACATCTCTCCATACTCAGGTCGTATCAACCACTACTCTTGTATCATAACGATTTGCCAATAGGCTTGACAATACAAAGTTTTGTTTTCAGCAAATTTAGTTTTCAATTCATTTCCATATGACATCAGAGATCCAGATAAACGAGCAGACTTTTAATGCATGAAATAACATAAGAGATGAATGGTGAACACTTTCCATTTTTGCACTTCTAAAGCTTATTGCATTTAACAGAGAAAATATGTCTGAAGGTTTTCTAGTGCTCGTAATTTTGCCGCCATTTTGAAAAGACAACATGGGTTACCTCCCTTGTCTATTGATTTAAGGGTTACGGTGATTTGAGTGTGATAATACCATAGCCTGGGTCATTGAAAACTCAAGGCAAAGGTGCAAATATTAAATGACGCTCCTTTCAGGAAGATTGTCTTTTCACATGTCAAATACACCTTTCAACACCTGGTAATCTGAGTGTAGCCTTGAAATTTAGTGTTGCGTGCAGACCTCATACCATTTGATGTGTAGCACAGTGTAAATGTTAACTATTGGTATTTTGTCATCTATTTTATTGATGTAATGCCATTAGATCTTTGATAATTGTGATCCAACGTTACACCATTAGTCAAATGTACAGGCTGTTTCGAAAATAAACAAACAAATAAACAATTGTCAGATATGCTGAAGCCTTTTCATGTTTCAGGCCTTGTACCCCCAAGAGGTGTCCTGATCCACGGGCCGTCCGGCACAGGGAAGACCCTGCTATCTCGAGCAGTGGCAGCCAGCCTCAACATCAGCGTCCTGCAAGTTACAGGCCCACAGATCTGGAGCAAGTATGTCAGGATGATGATGATGATGATGATGTTGACGTAGATGTTGGCGACGACGATGATGATGATGATGTTGATGGCGATGTTGTTGACGATGTTGATTACAATCATGTTGACGATGATGATGATGATGATGATGATGATGATGTTGTTGATGTTGTTGATGTTGACGTAGATGTTGGCGACGATGATGATGATGATGTTGATGACGATGATGTTGATGATGTTGATTACAATCATGTTGACAATGATGATGATGATGATTGTTGATAACAAGTTTAAGCACCATGGGTAATTAAGTTCTTTATTCTCAGATTCTTTGGAGAAACAGAAAGTAAACTGAGGAATATTTTCAAGTCTGCCCAAGAAATGTAAGTAAAAAATCAAAATAGGTTTGTTGTGTAAACTTGCTGAGTATCTGTGAAGACAAAATAAGGTAGCTGAATACTGCTTCCTCATCTTGATGTTGAGGGAATGAACAACATTATTCCAGAATATTCAGCTGAAGACAAAAACAAATATACATTGTGACAAATTACTTTCACTTGGTATATAGGTCAGTGGTTGTACACTTTGTATACTGGGTCCGTGATCTCAGGCACTACAATTCACTATGCAGAGGTGCGTCCTTCAGGTTTGCCAGGATCTGCTAATCACAGGTTAGAATTCCAGACTCATCCCGATCATGTTCCTTGTTCTGTCTGCCCCACATGTTTGTGCCCAGGAGGTTTAGAATTGCTTCACAGTTACCTGTGCTTGTTGGAATAAGTGAAATAGTGGAGTATGTGATCAGACTCAATGACTTAGATGATTGTCTGACATCATAACTTGATCATTGTAACAATCACTGGTTTGTTTGGTCTATACTTGAATATTTACATGTCACTAAGGTATAGTTGGAATATTGCTGACTGCAGCTTTTAACAACACAAGCAACAAACACGTCTGTTTGTGTTTCACATACTTTGCTATTTTATGCTCTTCTTTTTCTCCCAAATAGGGCTGACACACTATGAACTGACTAGAAATAGTGTTCAATAACAACATATATGTAATATACATGTACTCTCATCCTGAGGTAATGATTTAATTCTGGTAGTTTTGTTTGTAAATCAAAGAATGAGGTAGTAGGATAAGGTCTCTTTTCAACTCACTGGTACTGTGAAATTTGAAAGTTGCTGAAAACATTTAAATATGGCATGAAAGTTGCCTGTTCAGATGTCGGACAACCAGCCTGTTTTCTTTCTTACACTTGCAAGTACACTTGATCAAGTAATAGAATACAGGAAAGCTTCTTTGATAGGCATTTAGAAGTTGGAGTACTAAGTAAGGATAAGAATTTATGGATGAACAACTTCTTTATTACAATTAAGAGCGACGTTTCAGTGTAGGTTCTAACACTGTTATGGTTTGAACCTACACCGAAATGTCGCCCTTAATTGTAAGAAAGAACTTGTTCTTCCATAAATTTTTATCCTTACTTATACAGGAAAGGCTTAAATGTCTGATAAAGGTGATATTTCCAACAGGAGAAAATCCAGCTATGAGCAAGTCTGTAACCCAGAAGTCTTACCATGTTTCTACTCCTTGGGTCAAATACTTTTTCCTGTTCAGATAATACAAGAATGTCCCTGAAAACCTATAATCAGCCATCTTCCTGAGGCAAGTGTGTCCACTAGCCTGTATCAAAGCCTAGTTTCTACAAGACTTTGATAAAAAGGCTAGCGGAAGCTCTTCACTCGGGGAAGATGATAATCAGCCTCTTTGTCACATTTTACCCGGACCAATACTAGTAATGTTGTATAAGTCCCGTGCTATTGGTCTTGAAATGAGAAGTCAAGTCCTCATTCATTTGAACTTTCATAACAATTTCTTGCACTATGCGGATCCTGTGTGTGAAAAATAGCTGATGTTATACCTTGCCCTTTCAAAATCCTTTCAGTCGTCTAAGGCACTGCAATTTGCTGAGCAGGGGTTATTCCCCTGGGCATGCCAGAAACCTATGATTGTGGCTGTGACTCCTGGTCTGCCCAGATTATGTTTCTGGGTTTAGCAACACCATACCAGTGCTCGTGGGTTTTACCAAAGTGGTGAACGTCTGAGACCTACATCACTTTGGGTTTTCCTCCCACTTTAAGCTGTGATATAACTGGAATACTGTTAAAAGCAGCGTTAAACCATCTCACTCAGTCACACTCCTTGACAAGACAACAGTGCTGTAAGTCCTTGTAAGTTGGTATAAAACTTGGTGTTGCAGGGCCCCAAGCATCATTGTAATAGACGAACTCGATGCATTGTGTCCCAAGAGAGACAACTCTAACAGTGACCTTGAGAAGAGGGTGGTCGCCAGTCTGTTGACCCTTATGGATGGGATCGATGTGGGTACTCCATGCTTTCCTTTCAACCTCAGTCTTAATGCATTTTCACCTATTGCACCTTTTTGTTGTGTTTGTCAAAAAGATTCCATAGTGATCCTTCTCATTCTTGATGATGTTTATTTAAGAAATAAACGACTGCGCAGCCCTGAGTGGTTTATTCTCCCTGCAGTGTTTTATTGTACAATCAACAATGACAACGACTTGTTTATTTCTTATTTGAGATATCAACATTATTTACAGCCTCTTTCAGGATTATGATAACATGTACAAGTTATAAAAATATTCTCTCATATTTAAATAATGATTACTCTCAGAAATATTGGTCAAGTCTGTTTTATGCACAGGTGCATATTTCCCACATATTCTCACACGATTATTTACAGGTCACGGTAACATAGCTGGAATATTGCTGAGTGCCATGTTAAACAACAAACACACATACACATATATATGAAGACAAGCCAAGTAGGCTTTGGAAAGAGAACCTGTCAAATTTTCTATTACAGTTCAGCAGTGACAAGATGGTGGTTGTGCTTGGGGTGACCAGTAAGCCGGACGCTCTCGACACTGCCCTGAGACGCCCTGGTCGGTTTGATCGGGAGGTAGAGGTGGGAGTCCCCACTGCCAGACAGAGGCTAGAGGTGAGTACTGAGATGTCGGGGTCGGTTTGATCGGGAGGTAGAGAAGGGCGTCCCCACTGCCAGACAGAGGCTAGAGGTGAGTACTGAGATGTTGGGGTCGGTTTGATCGGGAGGTAGAGGTGGGGGTCCCCACTGCCAGACAGAGGCTAGAGGTGAGCACTGAGATGTCGGGGTCGGTTTGATCGGGATGTAGAGAAGGGCGTCCCCACTGCCAGACAGAGGCTAGAGGTGAGTACTGAGATGTCGGGGTCGGTTTGATCGGGAAGTGGAGGTGGGGGTCCCCACTGCCAGACAGAGGCTAGAGGTGAGCACTGAGATGTCGGGGTCGTTTTGATTGGGAGGTGGAGGTGGGGGTCCCCACTGCCAGACAGAGGCTAGAGGTGAGTACTGGGATGTCGGGGTCGGTTTGATCGGGAAGTGGAGGTGGGCGTCCCCACTGCCAGACAGAGGCTAGAGGTGAGTACTGAGATGTCGGGGTTGGTTTGATCGGGATGTAGAGAAGGGCGTCCCCACTGCCAGACAGAGGCTAGAGGTGAGTACTGAGATGTCAGGGTCGGTTTGATCAGGAAGTGGAGGTGGGGGTCCCCACTGCCAGACAGAGGCTAGAGGTGAGTACTGAGATGTCGGGGTCGGTTTGATCGGGAAGTGGAGGTGGGCGTCCCCACTGCCAGACAGAGGTTAGAGGTGAGTACTGAGATGACGGGTCGGTTTGATCGGGAAGTGGAGGTGAGGGTCCCCACTGCCAGACAGAGGCTAGAGGTGAGTACTGAGATGTCGGGGTTGGTTTGATCGGGATGTAGAGAAGGGCGTCCCCACTGCCCGACAGAGGCTAGAGGTGAGTACTGAGATGTCGGGGTCGGTTTGATCAGGAAGTGGAGGTGGGCGTCCCCACTGCCAGACAGAGGCTAGAGGTGAGTACTGAGATGTCGGGGTCGGTTTGATCGGGAAGTGGAGGTGGGCGTCCCCACTGCCAGACAGAGGTTAGAGGTGAGTACTGAGATGACGGGTCGGTTTGATCGGGAAGTGGAGGTGAGGGTCCCCACTGCCAGACAGAGGCTAGAGGTGAGTACTGAGATGTCGGGGTTGGTTTGATCGGGATGTAGAGAAGGGCGTCCCCACTGCCCGACAGAGGCTAGAGGTGAGTACTGAGATGTCGGGGTCGGTTTGATCAGGAAGTGGAGGTGGGCGTCCCCACTGCCAGACAGAGGCTAGAGGTGAGTACTGGGATGTCGGGGTCGGTTTGATCAGGAAGTGGAGGTGGGCGTCCCCACTGCCAGACAGAGGCTAGAGGTGAGTACTGAGATGTCGGGATCGGTTTGATCGGGAAGTGGAGGTGAGGGTCCCCACTGCCAGACAGAGGCTAGAGGTGAGTACTGAGATGTCGGGGTTGGTTTGATCGGGATGTAGAGGTGGGCGTCCCCACTGCCAGACAGAGGCTAGAGGTGAGTACTGAGATGTCGGGGTCAGTTTGATCGGGAAGTGGAGTTGGGGGTCCCCACTGCCAGACAGAGGCTAGAGGTGAGTACTGAGATGTCGGGGTCGGTTAGATCGGGATGTAGAGAAGGGCATCCCCACTGCCAGACAGAGGCTAGAGGTGAGTACTGAGATGTTGGGGTCGGTTAGATCGGGATGTAGAGAAGGGCGTCCCCACTGCCAGACAGAGGCTACAGGTGAGTACTGGGATGTCGGGGTCGGTTTGATCGGGATGTAGAGAAGGGCATCCCCACTGCCAGACAGAGGCTAGAGGTGAGTACTGGGATGTCAGGGTCGGTTTGATCGGGAGGTAGAGGTGGGCGTCCCCACTGCCAGACTGAGGCTAGAGGTGAGTACTGAGATGTCGGGGTTGGTTTGATCGGGATGTAGAGAAGGGCGTCCCCACAGCCAGACAGAGGCTAGAGGTGAGTACTGAGATGTCGAGGTCAGTTTGATCGGGAAGTGGAGGTGGGCATCCCCACTGCCAGACAGAGGCTAGAGGTGAGTACTGAGATGTCGGGGTCGGTTTGATCGGGAAGTGGAGGTGAGGGTCCCCACTGCCAGACAGAGGCTAGAGGTGAGTACTGAGATGTCGGGGTTTGGTTTGATCGGGATGTAGAGAAGGGCGTCCCCACTGCCCGACAGAGGCTAGAGGTGAGTACTGAGATGTCGGGGTCGGTTTGATCAGGAAGTGGAGGTGGGCGTCCCCACTGCCAGACAGAGGCTATAGGTGAGTACTGAGATGTCGGGGTCGGTTAGATCGGGATGTAGAGAAGGGCATCCCCACTGCCAGACAGAGGCTAGAGGTGAGTACTGAGATGTCGGGGTCGGTTAGATCGGGATGTAGAGAAGGGCGTCCCCACTGCCTGACAGAGGCTAGAGGTGAGTACTGGGATGTCGGGGTCGGTTTGATCGGGATGTAGAGAAGGGCATCCCCACTGCCAGACAGAGGCTAGAGGTGAGTACTGGGATGTCGGGGTCGGTTTGATCGGGAGGTAGAGGTGGGCGTCCCCACTGACAGACAGAGGCTAGAGGTGAGTACTGAGATGTCGGGGTCGGTTTGATCGGGAAGTGGAGGTGGGGGTCCCCACTGCCAGACAGAGGCTAGAGGTGAGTACTGGGATGTCGGGGTCGGTTTGATCGGGAGGTAGAGGTGGGCGTCCCCACTGCCAGACAGAGGCTAGAGGTGAGTACTGAGATGTCGGGGTCGGTTTGATCGGGAGGTAGAGGTGGGCGTCCCCACTGCCAGACAGAGGCTAGAGGTGAGTCCTGAGATGTCGGGGTCGGTTTGATCAGGAAGTGGAGGTGGGCGTCCCCACTGCCAGACAGAGGCTAGAGGTGAGTACTGAGATGTCGGGGTTGGTTTGATCGGGATGTAGAGAAGGGCATCCCCACTGCCCGACAGAGGCTAGAGGTGAGTACTGAGATGTCGGGGTCGGTTTGATCAGGAAGTGGAGGTGGGCGTCCCCACTGCCAGACAGAGGCTAGAGGTGAGTACTGAGATGTTGGGGTCGGTAAGATCGGGATGTAGAGAAGGGCGTCCCCACTGCCAGACAGAGGCTAGAGGTGAGTACTGGGATGTCGGGATCGGTTTGATCGGGATGTAGGGAAGGGCATCCCCACTGCCAGACAGAGGCTAGAGGTGAGTACTGGGATGTCGGGGTCGGTTTGATCGGGAGGTAGAGGTGGGCGTCCCCACTGCCAGACAGAGGCTAGAGGTGAGTACTGAGATGTCGGGGTCGGTTAGATTGGGATGTAGAGAAGGGCGTCCCCACAGCCAGACAGAGGCTAGAGGTGAGTACTGAGATGTCGGGGTCGGTTTGATCGGGAAGTGGAGGTGGGGGTCCCCACTGCCAGACAGAGGCTAGAGGTGAGTACTGAGATGTCGGGGTCGGTTTGATCGGGAAGTGGAGGTGGGGGTCCCCACTGCCAGACAGAGGCTAGAGGTGAGTACTGAGATGTCGGGGTCGGTTTGATCGGGAAGTGGAGGTGGGGGTCCCCACTGCCAGACAGAGGCTAGAGGTGAGTACTGAGATGTTGGAGATGATTGCTGTAATGGCTTTTCTAGGAAATGTTTTAAATGAACAGTTCTTAATTTAATGGTTGTTGAAAGGTTGTTATTAGAGTGTCAGTTAAGTTGCTATGAGAAGTATTGAATGAATGAATGAATGAATGAATGAATTGTGTTAAAGATATTACACTATATGATTTGAGTTTCGTGAGAATAAGCATCAACATTTTAATCTCATTGGAAATAAAATACAACTTTAGGCACCTATGTGTATAATGTAAACCTGATGGACTTCTGTTATCACATGTGTCAGATCCTGGAGAAGCTGTTGAAGAGGACCCCCAACACGCTGACCACAGAGGAGCTGACGGATGTTGCAGACGCTGCTCATGGCTTTGTAGGGGCTGACCTGGTGGCCATCTGTAAAGAAGGTAAGGTTCTCATTTCAATGTGATCTTTGAATGTCAATATCATGCCTGCTGACCTGTGAACTGCAGAGCTTGTTGCCTCTGGTATCAAGGGAGATAACTTTTGCAACCTTTCTATCCTTTTGTAGCTGGCTTACATGCAGTGAAGAGGAAGATGCAGACTGGGAACAAGCAGCTGGTGATATGCAGGGAGGATGTAGTGTACGCCTTGTCCACTGTCCAGCCCAGTGCCATGAGGGAGGTGCAGCTGGAGGTGCCCAAGGTAATTAGTGGGGACAAGGGGTTCATCAGTGGAGACAGGTCATTAGGAGGAACGTCATCCTGCAGGAGATGGTTAGTGGGGACAAGGGGAGTTCATCAGTGGAGACAGGTCATTAGGAGGAATGTCATTGTGCGGGAGATGGTTAGTGGGGACAACGGGAGTTCATCAGTGGAGACAGGTCATTAGGAGGAATGTCATTGTGCGGGAGATGGTTAGTGGGGACAAGGGGAGTTCATCAGTGGAGACAGGTCATTGGGAGGAACGTCATCGTGCGGGAGATGGTTAGTTGGGACAAGGGGAGTTCATCAGTGGAGACAGGTCATAAGGAGGAACACAATCCTGTGAGGAGATGGTTAGTGGGGACAAGGGGAGCTCATCAGTAGTCGAGGAACCCCATCATCTATGAAGTTTATCAGTGGGGAGACAAGAAGAGTTATTTAGTGGGGACAGGAGGCAGCCATTAGTGGTACAAAGGGAATTCAATGGGAGGTGATGGGTGCTCATAGGACGGGGTGGGTTGGCTGCGACATGGAGTTCATGTGATGGGATCTCGTGGGTTGTGGGATCTCGTGGGTTGTGGGATCTCGTGGGTTGTGGGATCTCGATGGTTGTGAGATCTCGTGGGTTGTGGGATCTTGTGGGTTGTGGGATCTCGTGGGTTGTGGGATCTCGTGGGTTGTGGGATCTAGTGGGTTGTGGGATCTTGTGGGTTGTGGGATCTCATGGGTTGTGGGATCTCGTGGGTTGTGGGATCTCGTGGGTTGTGGGATCTCGTGGGTTGTGGGATCTCGTGGGTTGTGGGATCTCATGGGTTGTGGGATCTCGTGGGTTGTGGGATCTTGTGGGTTGTGGGATCTCATGGGTTGTGGGATCTCGTGGGTTGTGGGAGCTCTTTGCAACAACATGGAGTTCAGAGGTGACAAGTGTGATGGTTGAAAGACGAGAGCTCATCATGACCAAATAACAAAAATTAAAAATACACTGTCTTCATTTTGTGTCCATGCAGGTCCTGTGGTCAGACATTGGTGGCCAGGCCGAGTTGAAGTTAAAGCTGAAACAGGCAATAGAGTGGCCCCTAAAACACCCCGAGTCCTTCCAGAGGCTAGGCATCAACCCTCCCAAAGGCCTGCTCATGTATGGGCCCCCCGGATGCTCCAAGACTATGATAGCTAAAGCTCTGGCCACAGAGAGTGGCCTCAACTTTATTGCTGTCAAGGTAAATGATACACAATGTTGTCTATAACAATGTTGAGAGAGGATGTAATGTAGCAAAAAGGGCAGTCATAAAGATGTTAAGGCATGCCATCTGGAATATGTGTGTGCCTACAAAACGAATACATTTGATCCATCTTTGAACTCAGTGAATGTTTTTTTCCATCATTAGCTTGATTATAAGCCTCCTGTGCTGTTTTGCAAGTGATATGTCCTGTGTATATCTAGGGTCTGTAGTTGTTCAGCATGTTATATATCCTGTGTACATCTAGGGCCCCGAGCTGTTCAGCATTGGGTGGGGGGGTCTGAGCGTGCCGTGAGGGAAGTGTTCAGCAAGTAAACTAACCTGTGTACATCTAGGGCCCCGAGCTGTTCAGCAAGTGGGTGGGGGAGTCTGAGCGTGCCGTGAGGGAAGTGTTCAGGAAGGCTCGGGCTGCTGCTCCTGCTATCATCTTCTTTGATGAGATAGATGCCCTGGCTGTGGAGAGAGGGAGGTAGGTAGCCACTGGACTCATGTGAACAGACATTCCTACCACAACAATATGTATAAGATGATTTTTCATGCAGTTTTGTATTAAATGATTCTTGCATATTCTTAAATGCCATTCCATGTGACTTTTGGCAGTTTGTAAACTAAGTTGAAGTTTCCACATCTCAAATACACAGAAATAAGACTGAAAAGAACATCCTGCCTTTAACAAATTCAGTTGCCACCAATTAATTTGAACATGCTTATAGCTGCTAGTCTGCCTGGCCCATACTTAATTATTCATGGACTGCCATGACATGTATCTTATAGCTGGAATATTGCTTACCCTGATATAAAGTGACAAACAAACTTCCTACCCACTTCCTCTTGAGGCAAAAGTGTGGCTGACTTAGTGTCAGTCTAATTCATGTCACACCTGCAGTTCCCAGTTCATCTGGAGGCAATAGTGTGGCTGACTTTGTGTCAGTCTTATTCATGTCACGCCTGCTGTTCCCAGCTCATCTGGAGGCAATAGTGTGGCTGACTTTGTGTCGACCAGTCTAATTCATATCACGCCTGCTGTTCCCAGCTCATCTGGAGGCAATAGTGTGGCTGACTTTGCGTCGGTCTAATTCATGTCATGCCTGCTGTTCCCAGCTCATCTGGAGGCAATAGTGTGGCTGACTTTGTGTCAGCCTAATTCATGTCACGCCTGCTGTTCCCAGCTCATCTGGAGGCAATAGTGTGGCTGACTTTGTGTTGGTCTAATTCATGTCACGCCTGCTGTTCCCAGCTCATCTGGAGGCAATAGTGTGGCTGACTTTGCGTCGGTCTAATTCATGTCATGCCTGCTGTTCCCAGCTCATCTGGAGGCAATAGTGTGGCTGACTTTGTGTCAGTCTAATTCATGTCACGCCTGCTGTTCCAAGTTCATCTGGAGGCAATAGTGTGGCTGACTTTGTGTCAGTCTTATTCATGTCACGCCTGCTGTTCCAAGTTCATCTGGAGGCAATAGTGTGGCTGACTTTGTGTCAGTCTAATTCATGTCACGCCTGCTGTTCCAAGTTCATCTGGAGGCAATAGTGTGGCAGACTTTGTGTTGGTCTAATTCATGTCACGCCTGCTGTTCCCAGCTCATCTGGAGGCAGCAATGTGGCGGACCGTGTTCTAGCACAGCTGCTGACGGAGATCGACGGAGTTGAGAAGCTGCAGGATGTCACCATTGTTGCTGCCACCAACAGACCGGACATGATAGACCAGGTGGGAATGCATATTTACGTATGTTGTTGTACTGCACATAGAGGGTGCTGGTGGCCCAGGTGAGGTGGCTCAGGCATTGCATGTCACTACGTCATTATTGGTCATTTAGGACAAGGCCTTATCAAGGATTGTAAACTAAGTGCCCCTCGCAGGCAAATTATCTTATTATATTCAAAAGTGTAGCATTTCTCAGTTGATGGGGATACTTTTATCTTTCCACACACTACTGATTCTCATAATATGTCCAGTGTTTATTTAAACAGACTGACCTATCTGATTATCCCTAACAAAAGTTGAGTAGTATATTTTAACATTGCATTTTGAGATGCATTCCATGCAATATTATATAACAAAGCATTAAAACCTTTTCCTTTATCTTGGTTCTTTTATCAGTGACATACAGGTTCTTTCTATAACACCATACATTTAGTTATTAGTGATCTGTATTAACATGAATTGGGGAAATTTTTTATCCAATAAGGGAAGTTTTAAGGACATTTTCAAATTAAGGGCTGAATATCAGCCTCTGAGCATGTCCAGATAAATCCCTGTAGGATTTGTTGATCATGGGTTTGAATCCCATTTCATTATGACCCCTGGACTGTTGGCACCATATCCATGCTGGTGGGTTTCACAAAGGTGGTAAATATCTTTTACTGGCTCTAGGCTTATCTCTCACATTAAGTTAACATGCTATGAGATATGGGAAATAATATCCAAAGAGTCATTAAACCTCAACCAGCTCTTCCAGCACAAGCACATTTAAAGCTGTGTGCAGTGAGAGGCTTTATGAGCTGGCTGGTATAGTGTGTCATCATACCCATTCTAGATTGATACTCAAACTATCATTCTCTTGTTTGTCTGCTCCAGGCGCACAAATACTATGTAGGTGGACCTATGCAGCTGACATATTTTTCTTCACAATGTCTAATTTCATACACCATACAATAAAAAAAGTCTTCTCACAGGCCCTGCTGCGTCCAGGGAGAATTGATCGGATCCTGTACGTTCCCTTGCCCGCCCCAGACACACGGAAGGAAATATTTCAGCTGCATCTGCAGCGGATGCCCGTTGACGAGGATGTGAATGTGGATGGTCTGGTTGAGGAGACCGACAGATACTCAGGGGCTGAGGTATGTAGTCCGAAAATTAATCTGATAGTGTTTTGTGTATACATCATTGTCGGGCAGAGTGCTTCTCAGGCCGCACAACTACTTTGCTATATTTCTTCTCAAATATATGTTTGTGGAAACAAACAAATATCAATATTAAATTTGGCATTTATTTTTAGCTTCTAAACATTTTGACTAGTAAATTGTGTTATTCTATGGAACATTCCAAGATGCTTTGCTAAAAGATTAAAGGCCCCGGTTTCTTCCTGTGATAAAGTGCACTGTTTGAGTTAGCCATTGTGGACTGACATCATGATGCTGTTTAAGTTACCTCCCCTGCTATCTAACGTATCCTTAGAAACATTGTTTTTTCACTACTGTCCAGCAACTTAAGTGGTGGAAATAAAGTTGCAGCTTGTACGACAGAAAATACCTCAACTCACAATAACCAGCAACACCAAACTTAGGCGATTTTACACCACAAAGCACCTGTAGAATGTTTCAAGTCACATGATTAATTTGAAGCCAAATAATATAAAAAAAATTATAATCCTACTTACTGCTGCAGGGGATTATGGCTATCCACACATTGAACGGATCATTTTAGTGGCATTGAATCACGTTCAAACCCTAAGTACGTCTCTTAATGTAAGGGTGCAGGCAATTCAGTAAATGTAAGGGTGCAGGCAATTCAGTGAATGTAAGGGTGCAGGCAATTCAGTGAATGTAAGGGTGCAGGCAATTCAGTTAATGTAAGGGTGCAGGCAATTCAGTGAATGTAAGGGTGCAGGCAATTCAGTGAATGTAAGGGTGCAGGCAATTCAGTTAATGTAAGGGTGCAGGCAATTCAGTTAATGTAAGGGTGCAGGCAATTCAGTGAATGTAAGGGTGCAGGCAATTCAGTGAATGTAAGGGTGCAGGCAATTCAGTTAATGTAAGGGTGCAGGCAATTCAGTTAATGTAAGGGTGCAGGCAATTCAGTGAATGTAAGGGTGCAGGCAATTCAGTTAATGAGCCCGTCAGTTTTCCCTTTTGAGGATTTTCAATTTACGTCAAAGGTCATTACACGTTTGATTTAAAACCCAGCTCCAATAAAATTTAAGTTGAGTCTTAAATTCGACATCTTAGAAAAGTAATAATGTTTGCATTACCCCCATGTATAGTGTAATAAAGTAAATGGTCCTCGTGCTACAACTATAATAGTTGAAGGCAAAACTATACTTCTATTTCACTACACATGGGAGTAGAACAAACTTACATTTCTCAATTACATGCATTATATTAAAAGTCAGACTAGGACCCTACCAGATCATGCTTGTCATAAATGCCAACTTAAATGGGGATTTGGTGTTCAGTCTCTTGGACTGTGAGTGTGTGTCATCATACAAGGACGATACACTTTGTTGCTCTTACTTCCAGTCACTCACTCAGTCAAAGGTGATCAGAATCATTCCATGCCCTTTGGACACTTTCAGGGGAGGTAACTCAGACTGATTACCTACCTTTTCTGTAATGGTAAACTCGTCAGTGGCTCATACCATTACTTATGTTAAACTGTTGCTATCTAATAATGTATGCAGAACAATATCAGCTTTTTCTGTAATGGTAAACTCGTCAGTGGATCATACCATTACTTATATTAAACTGTTGCTATCGAATAGTGTATGCAGAACACAATCAGCTTTTGTCAATGTTGTGCACGTCATCGAGCATCATCAATACTTCATAGGTTTGGTTTTTCTACGTTCCACCATCACAGTAAATACATGTGGCCACTGTGTAATCACAGTTTTTGACAAGTGAATCAAGCCATGTCCTGGTTTAAGTGAGGGGCAATAACTCTTGTGCAACAAGTGCTGTAGACGTGCGGCCTTGACTCTACACTTAGCTTCAATGTGAGGCAACATGGTGTTCACACTTTGTTCATTCACGGAGTACGGCTAATTTGATTTCCATCAGTTATACACAGCCTCATTTCTTTACCTGACTGTTGCATCACAACTCAACCCGATATTTTCACCGGGCGTTAAGCAATGTAGTGTACACAAACTCATGAAGCCTGGCAAGGTGGGAATATGACGATTGGCAGGACCTTGCGTCCCAAAGATATAAATATGGCAGACAACAACTCCTTCCACTGTCACTTTGATTGACATGATTTCACCAAGGACAGAGAAACTGCAAGTAGGGCTGTGAAGAACAGCAACACTGAGATTATCTGACGTCAAAGCTTTGCCAAAATTAACATCCGGAAAGCAAGAGGACCAGACAATCTTGACGTCATATTGTTAAAGGAATGCAGCGCAGAGTTCAGCTATGTCACATGTTTTCCAGGCTATTCCAACTCACACTGGACACTCTTCCATCAGGTTGGAAAACCTGGAACCTTATACGGTACTTGTTCCTTAAAGAACACTCCCAAATAATTCAATAACTACAAACCTGTGTCATTGACATCAATCACGATAAAGTCATTGGAATGGACTGTTCTTTGATATCTCTGCCAAGAGGTGATAGAAACATTGGACCCTCTTCAATTTGCCTATAGATCGAAGCGAGGTGTTGTTGATACAACTCCGTCATTCCTGAACAATGTCTGTAAACACCAAGCGACTAGAGACTATCAAGTCATACATCAGGACACTGTGTCGACTTTTCATCAGTCTTCAACACTATCCAGCTGCATATAATGAAACTGAAATTAGCACACATGGGAGTAAATTTGACTTTCTTTGGGTGGACTGGGATTTTTCTCCTGGCCAAGCAACAGAGCGTGAAAGTCAACTGGATTCTATCAAACACACTACCCACGTGCACAGGCACAGCACATATCATCTGTGCTCTTCACGCTTTACACCAACGACTGCACAAGCACTTATCTGAATTGTACAAGTGTTAAGTTGGCTGATGACACAGCTATCATCGGCCTGATGAACGACTCCAAATCAGAACAAGACCACAAAGATTGAATTGATAATTTTACAACATGGTGTAGGGACAATTATCTGCTTCTTAATGGGAAGAAAAGATTATAATTGACTTTAGAAGCAAACTCCCTTGTCCATTAATGACAGTACAAGTACTTGGGAACCTTTATTGACTCTTATGCTCAACTGGAACTCAAACACAGATAGCATTTATAGTAAATGTCAAGGATGTCTAAATCGCGTGAGAAAGCTCCGTTCTTGTTATGTAAATAAAGCTGTGATGTCACTCTTTTACATGTGTTCTTACTTTTCTTCCCGTTATTGGCCCGAGTCTCTTTCAGTTCAACACAAATCAAAACTAAACAAGATTCTAAGCACTGCAAATAACATATTTGGAGTCAAATTTGAATGACTTTCTTCATAAAACAAGGAGCAAGTCGTAAATCAAACAGCAAAGATTATTACTGACTCAACCCATTTCTTTCCATCCTGAAGCTAAACTATTGCCTACAGGCCGCCGCTGTTGAACTCCTGTTGTGAAAAGCAGGAGAGCTTGTACATCTTTTGTCCAAAATAGTGTCTCACTTTTATTTAAACATAACTCTTAATTGTTTGTATGTTAATGCCATATCTTATATCTATGCATCTATTATGTGTACATTATGCATCTAACTACAGTAAACTACGGTTATAATGAGCTCAAAGGGATCAATAATTTTAATTTGTTTTGCAGGTATCCGCAGTGTGTCACGAGGCAGCACTGTTTGCTCTACAGGAAGACATCCACAGCTCTGTTGTGCGACACAGACATTTCACAGAGGCTCTGTGCACAGTGAAGCCTCGCATCAGTCACCAGAAGCTGCTGTTTTATGAGACATACAGTGAACAGAGTGGCCTGCATGCTGTATAACTGCAGCTGCCAAGTGTTGCTTGTGAGGTGCTGTATGCCCGGAGAGCAGAGGGTCAGTGGTTAGATCCCTAGCCACGTCTTTAAAAGATGGTACTTGTTGTTACCTTGCCTGGAGTTTGTCGTTGAGGGTATACTGTGTCTGAGTGTGGTATCCATGTAAAACTGCGGCATGGTATCTCAGTGGGCTAGCACGATAATATTGGCTTAGTCGAGACCAGTACAAGCAGCCACAAATATACACGCATGTCGCTGTGTAAGTGCAATAATCTTGAACATGACGTTACACCCATTTCACTTCAAATCACTTCTGTGTCAAACAACAAAACACAATACACACACACACTGTCCGAGGAAATTTGAGTATTCAGTATTCGATATCTATGTGAGGACACACACCATAGACACTATGTATGCAACTGTAATTATCAACCATGGTCATACCTGTGTGAAGAAGCTATAATATCCATTGTCTAAATGGGGAAATACACACCATGTATGCAACTGTAATTAGTTCATGTGTCTGTGAAGAACTGACAAGATCGCCTGTCTGAAAAGAGTATATCTCAACACGTTGTTTCTATTCTATCATCCAATATTGGTTATGGCAGATATCGCCTTTTTTTAAGTTAAAGCAACATTTGTTTGACGAAACAGTTGTTTGTTTGTGCCAATATCTATGGCGGGACGACATGCCTATTGTATGGTCATGGCATCACAGTAGTTCTACACTTGCACTGTGCTGGCGCGCAGGTGCAGGAAAATGCATACAAAAACACATTTATTTTGTAGCATGATTTTTTATGATAAACACAATCTCACCCTTGTGTGTCTATTCGTGTTTTTGGTGTTCATCTCCTTGGGACATTATCCCAATGATTTCAAGATGGTCTGTACAGTAGTCATGAGTTCCAAATGTACTTCAGGCCCTGGCTACTGGCTAAACAATTGTGCTTCAGGCCCTGGCTACTGGCTAAATAATAGCCACTCAAAAGTAAAATACTTTGTTTAGAAATATATGAATTCAAAGTCTAGTCGGTACAAAAACAATTATTAGGAGAAATTAGTAACAACAAAACTTTATTCAAAGAATCTTGTCATAGTTTTCAGTCATATTTGACAGGTAAAGGTAATACGAACACAACAAATGAGCAAAATGAAGTTTAAAATTTTGACATTTTTAACAAAATATATTCTTCTGTTTAATGCTACTTGTTGGATGTAGCTTTACCGATATACCGATGATTCTTATATGGTTTGCGTTTCTTTTGGCAGTGAGTATACATTTGTACTGTTCAAATGGTACTTCTTCATTCAATAATCGGGGCGGTCAGGTAGCCAAGTGGTTTAAGCGATTGCTCGTCACTCCGAAGACCTGGGTTCGATTTCCGACATGGGTACAATGTGTGAGGCCCATTTCTGGTGTCCCCCAGCCGTGATATTGCTGCAATATTGCTAAAAGCTGCGTAAAACCATACTCACTCACTCATTCAGTAATCCAGACTTCAGATTGCGAGATGGGTAGTATGGATAAATGAGATTACCTATTATGTCATCAATGTGGAAGTTTATATAAGCAGCGTGAAGCATGTGCTGTTTACATGGTTTAGTTGAACCCGGTACATCCAAATGCTTCAAGATGGTAGACATAAGATGACATTTTATATTCTTGATTATGGCTTGTATTGCCTTACCTAAAGCCTCTCATTGGATATATGAAGTGTTTTTTCCTCTTTTCAGCTTAATTTTAATCCTTAAATCACCGTAAAACTTTATTCATTGGATTATTTTACCCTATATTTGGGTCTAATTGGTGATCGCAACCAATTAATTTATGCCTGCACGTTGCTCTGATTGCCGTGGTAAGAAGACTCGTAAGGACCCCCACCCCTTGTATCATTATTGTACTTATCTGAGCTCAGTGGGAAGGAAGTGTCACTTTTGGTATCTCAGTGAGCTAGCACTATAAATCGGCATCAGTCCAGACTAGTACAAGCAGCCACAATCACACACGTGCATGCACGTCGCTATATTAGTGCAATAATCTTGGACGCGACGTTAAACCCAATTTCACCTCACCATCTAAGAGCTACATTTAAATTAATCTAATATAGGTTTCTATGAAACGAACGCAAATGAAAACATGAATTTTCGGTTCAGGGGAAAGTTGATGTCCAATATTGAAGTGTACTTCGATATGATCTTTTAACATTTGTTTGTCATCAATAACACTAAAGTGAATCAAATTATCACGATATGTGTGAAGAATACACACGTGTTATGCCAAACCTTGACATAGCCGCAATCCTGAATATTCGCAGGACTAACTGATTGAGTGGAAGGCCTTTCAATAGCGTCAAACAGTCTACACCCTTCATAGTATCCAAAGCAATGAGCCAAGATATTGCATTTACAGTAAAACATGTATTTTACATGATTGGATAACATGTCAGAGGTCTGATGCTCTTTGAGTCTGGTGTTGAGGGGTCTAAGAGTTTTTCCAATGTATTGGTGGCCACAGTTGCAGGGGATCTGATATATACGTCCTTTAGGTTTGGGACCCATACCCTACCAACCCCTGTCTATCAGATTTCCCGTCTCATCAAGAACAAAGCCAGCATATGTCACCTGTTCCAGCGGCAAGACCATTAAGACCCATGAAAGAGTCAATGGCAGAGGCACCAGCAGCGTAAGTCCCAACCCCAGAGGATGTATATGTGTTACAGGGAATATGTATACTACTCAAAAGAAGTTAGGGAACACTGACATGTTTGCACTTAAAATAAAAAAGGAACAGAAGACGAAGACGTGTAGTAAATTCAATAATGACCGCGTATACAGTAAGAAAGGATCATGAACAATCCACTACATTTCATAACGTGAACAAGTGTTGATGTCAATAATGTCACTGGGGTCAAAGTTGGAAATCCAGGCCATGAGAGAAAAGTCAGTAACGAGTGTGTCCGCCCCTAGCAGCCACACATGCAACACAGCGACGCCTCATGGATGTCACTAATGTCTGTAGTGTGTTCTGTGGGATAGCATGCCACTCCAAACTCAGCCATTGAGCAAGCTGGCGCAGATCTTGAGGTGGATGGTGGTTCTCCCTAACACGTCTCATTAATAGATCCCATACGTGTTCAATGGGTGCCATATCAGGTGAAATATTCTGGCCATTCCATGCGAGTGCGAGTAACATTGTTTTGTCCCAGAAAGTCAGTGACTATGCGTGCATGATGAGGTCTAGTATTGTCATCCTGGAAAACCGCCTGTGGGCGATGAAGACAAGGAATCAACATTGGTCTCGGAATCTCATCCATGTAGCGAGCAGCATTCAAATTCCCGTTGATGGCGTACAGATTGGTTCTGTGATTAAATGAGAAGGTTGACTACACCATGACACTATCACCACCCAAACGATTGTGCTCTAGGACGTTGACGTCAGCAAAAAGTTCCCCACGCCGTCTGTAGACAAGAACACGACCGTCATTATGCTGCAGTGAGAACCGAGATTCGTCAGAAAAAAAAACCCGTGACCACTGTTGTCTTGTCCACTGTCAGTATTGCCGTGCCCATGCGTCTCTGTCTGCTCTGTGACGCGGAAGAAGAAGGGGTTTAACGGCTTGACGTCGACGCCTGATGTTTCTTTCCCTCAAACGGTTTCTTATGGTGTGGTCACTGACACTTGTTCCTGTAGCGGCCCTCAATTGCCTTTGAAGATTGTTTGCTGTTTCTTCTCCGCCTCAACGCTTCAACAGTGACGTACCGGTCTTCTCTTCCTGTTGTCACACGAGGGCGTCCTGACCTTGGTCTATCACGTACTGTGATTTGTTGGAATCGCTGACGTAATCTGCAAATGAGGATGGACTAACATTTAACCTTAGAGGAGCTTCCCGCTGTTAAACATTCTCATTTAACCACCCAATAGCTCTGGCTCGTTCTTCAATCGTGAGGTGTCGACGTTGTGGCATTTGAACACAGAGATGCAGTTTCATAGCGACCTGCCTTTATCAACCCAAATTTCGCACAAAAATTCCTTGTGGCTCGTGCTTCATGAGAATAAGTGAGCGAATGCACGATCTCCATTTTTACGGCAGCTGTGAGGAGTAGATTACAACAAAAATATCCATGAAAATGAGTGCTGCTCAAAATGAACGTTGACGAGTCCAGTATGATTCAAATTCTTTGTGCTGGTCATGAAGTCACCTGAGTAAGGATGGTCTTCAATATCAGTACGTTAGCCGCCGATCAGGAGGCCATTTACCAAATTCAAAAGGAATCGAATGAACAGTGCTACAAAATGTCAGTGTTCCCTAAATTGTTTTGACGAGCATATATTCTCTGAACTTTTCAGGGAATATATGTAATGTCTGATTCACTCAGGGAATATACATATTCCCTAACATTTTCAGATATTATACATATTTCCTGATTTAAACAACACGTATTTTAGACATGAAAAAATATTTCATTCATGGTTGTTAATAGAATGATTCTCCATAATATCAATAAACCATTGTTAAAGTGTTTATTAAAAGAAAACGTTTGTACAGAAACACATGGGCCACGTGGCCTACAGTAGAACTCAATATACATGTTTTGAGTGCACGTGCCATGGTATGTAATAAGTATAATCATAATAGACATGATATATACAATTTCTCTCCAGATGATATTTTGGGAAGATAAAATCCTTTCCTCACATTTATCACAAGAAAAACAATAAAATGAATGTGACTCAGTTTATTAAATGAAGCTACTGGGAAACTCTGAATAAATAGTTCCATAAATAGAAATAGACCACAACTACATATAGGATATATGATTTCACATATTTTTTTCAGGCTGTGACTTTTCAACATACAAGATTTAAAAAGAATTATGAATATTTACAAACGTTTGCCGATACTAAATATACTTCAGTTTGATAAATACTTCCAGGGAGAACATTATTCGCAACATTCCTTACACGAGTGCATTTTACGTTTTCATCCATAAAGTATTATATCTCGAAACCAAATATATTGACAAACTCAAAAAAGATAAGAAAGTAATGAAGACAAAATTATCCAAACTTCACTCGTCTCGCCGATGGACAAGGGTCGATTCAACACGGGTTCAATGGAGCACATTTGTGGTGTCTTCAGTCGTGACATCACTAGGACATTGTTAAGAGGAGCGTAATACAGTACTCATTTAACAGAACTGTACACGCGTCCCTCTACACACAATCCAGGATCATATGGGTTCGAATCCCAGAATCGCCCTTATTATATGATCATTAGCTTGCATGCTATTTGATCTCCTAGACATGCATCACTTGACCCGTGAAGATCCGGGGTAGAATAGGTCTTCAGCAACCCATGCTTGCCGTAATCGGCGACTATGCTTGTCGTAAAAGGCGACTAACGGGATCGGGTGGTCAGGCTCGCTGACTTGGTTGATGCATGTCATCGGTCCCAATTGCGTGGATCGATGCTCATGATATCAATCACTGGATTGTCTGGTCCAGACTCGATTATTTTCAGACCGCCGTCATATAGCTGGAATATTGCTGAGTGCGGCGTTAAACAACAAACAAACCAACCAACCAACCAACATGCATCACTTCAGGCTTTCTTTCAACATCACGTTGACGCGCCCTGATGTAACTGAAATATCCAAATCGGCGTTAAACCCAGCTCACTCTGTGTCTCCCTCATGGAGTCTCATATGTTTCTTCAGTGCCCCCGATTGACTGAATTTTCGTCCACATTTGTCACATTGAAAAGGTTGTAATCCCGTGTGACATCTGACATGTGTGTTCAGGTTTTCTTTGGAAGAAAACGCCTTCTGACATACCTGGCAATCGAACGGTTTTAAGGCAGAGTGTACTTTCATGTGGGTGTTCAAGTTTTGTTTATGAAGAAATGTCTTATCACACACCAGACAGGAGAACGGCTTGACGTCGCCGTGCACGCCCATGTGTATTCTTAGGTAGCCCGCCGTCGCGAAACATTTCCCGCAGTTGTTACAGACGAAAGGTTTTGCATCACTGTGGACATTAGCATGGCGATTAAATTGGGCAACGGAGGAGAAGGATTTCTCACACTGGAGACATTTGTATGCATTTAAACCTGTATGTGATACCAGGTGATCTGTCAGCCGGGAACAATATGTGTACACCTTCTCACATAATCCACATCCAAAAGCAAAGTCGCCCTTCTTGTATCCTCCATGTGTTCGTATATGTTTATACAAATCCCCTGTGCTGTGAAACGGCTCCTTGCACATCCCGCATCTGAAACATTCCTTGTCATGTATCAGCTTGTGTTTGTCCAGGACATCCTCATCTACGAAAGACTTATTGCAAAGCCCACACAAAGGCAAGGCATCTTTAAGATGTGTTGCTTTGTGTTTTTCACGCGCACTCTTTGAAGCAAAAGCTTTTGGACAGGTATCACACTTGTAGGGCTTCAGCCCCGCATGCATCTCCATGTGTAGTTTCATGTTCCCTCCGGCTGCGAATCGCTTGTCGCATACAGGGCACTGGTGTGGCTTCTCCCCTGTGTGGAGCTTTGCGTGTTTCGTAAGGTTGCACTTCAGTGTAAACGCCATGTCACACACATCACACTTAAACGACCTGACGCCAATGTGGGTGGCCATGTGATTCTTCAGACCCGACTTCTGGGAGAATCGTTTCTCACACACTTCACATCCATATGGCTTCTCGCCAGTGTGTACTCTCGTGTGGATGGTCAACTCCGAGGGTTTGGAAAACACTTTGCCACATGTTTCGCAGTTGTGGTCTATGCGTTTAGCTTTTCCTCTTTTCGTCTTTGGTGCCATTTCCAGTTTCCCGCACCTGCATATGTAAATATAGTCTATGTAAATGTGGACTCCCTGAGTGAGTTGGCTGAAATCTACTTAAATTTGCACGGTTATGAGGATAGACCCTCAATTATCCACCGTTAACGTATGTTTATATGCCTGTGATGTATATCATACGGGCTTGTAGATATCAATACGCCCGTTAACAAAAGAAATATTCTGATTTATAAAGCTTGAACAAATACGAACAGGATTATTTATTGTCAGCTTATCGTTAGTTTAAAGTCGAAGACGTTTTACGATTTGGTAAAAATCACGAGCACGTGAACTGTGTTGACAGGCAATGGATCATATATATATTCAGTCAAGTCTCGTTAATCCGACACTCGTTAATCCGAAAATCGGCTTTATCCGACACAAATGATGGGAATCGATTAAATCAGTGCTATTTAGACCCGTTAACAATGTAACACAACAATATGAATATTTCCTTTTTTCGTTTTTTTATTGCAACATGTTTAAATCGTTATCTAACGTGTAGTTGTCCAATTTTCGATCACGAACGTTGATACTGCCAAATTTCGTTTATCCGAAATACTCGTTAATCCGACATAATCATAATGCAACCAACAATGTCGGATTAACGGGACTTGACTGTAATCAGATATAATGGATGGTTAGAACCCAGGAGCAGCTGACCCAAGCGCGGGTAATGGCCACATTGTGTCACACCAATAAGACCATTCGTGACAATATTATAATGGTGTGCCCCGATTATGTTTCTAGGTTTGTCAGCACCATACCCGGGCTCGTGGGTTTCACCGAAGTGGTAAACGTCTGAGACCTGCATCACTTCGGGCTTTCGTCCCACATTAATCTGACACGCCGTGATATAACTGGAATACTGTTAAAAGCGGCGTAAGCCCTAACTCACTCACTCACACACTACAATGGTGTGTACCTTCTCAACAGATTAGGGGTGGGGAGGTAGCCCAGTGGTAAGAACGTTCGCTGGTCACTCACTCACTCTCAACATATATTCCCGTTCAGAACTAGTTTAAAACTAAGTCACTTGATATTATTTTATGATTTTAGTTTTATATCGGGGTTTGTGTCTGTTACTGGCATGATAAATACACAGAGCAGTATCTGCTGGATACACGGTTTTTGCAACGAATATAGAAATATGTGTAAACTGAGCCACGTCGAGGTCCCGGAGAAGTTGATGCCCACAATAACTTTTAACAAGAGCCGACTACCGCTGAGTTTAATCGGATGGTCATGATCAACTCGGTGAAATACCTGATTGCGTGTGATCATTCCCCAATATCATTAATAGCTGATCACGTTGACAGTCACTGGGTTGTCTGGTCCAGAATCGATAATTTAAATATCGCCGTAATATAGCTGGAATATTTCTCGCAACGACATTCAACCCAATTCACTCATTTACCCGTATGAACAGTCAAAGGATTGACGGTATATATTATCAACCATTGACTCCTCATCTAACGCACCAATAAAGATTTGAAACGGTAATCTTTCTCCGTGCACTTCTTGCATGATTAAACTTATATTGTAAGTAACATTCAATTGCATATAGAAACATGTAACAGTGAACTTCTACATATCTGACAGTAAGTTAGGATGATAGAAATCAGAATAGGAAAAATTGTCTGAATTGTGAGAATGCCTTCTCATCTTGGTAAACAACGATTTATTCTGATCAAACATGTGATAGATGCATATTTAAAAGAGGGCAGTTATCAAATTAGAAGTTGATATTATACTTTAGTCAGGGTTACATGAATAGCCACCCCAGTAAAGACTTGATACTGTGTCTCAATTCATATAGAAACACCATTATTCCAAGTAGTCACATTGACGTAAGCACCCGATTTCAACTTACCTTCGTCACCAGCGAGAAGAAATGGAACAGACTGTTATGTTTCCGATGACCAAACTGAGGACTCTCCTTCTAGCCCGACATGACAAACAAGTATATATACGTTGTGCACATCAAAGGTCGGAGAGAGTAGCTGGCTTTTGGTTTGTTGTGGCAATGAGATCGCACCCTACTTTACAATTGCTTCCACGGCTTATGGGTCTGGTGTTTGAGTAGTATTGTCAGGGTATTAGCTTGGAAGGAAGCCGAAGGCTTGTGGTTTGAGAGGGAATACTTCGAATTCCATTATATCTTCTTGATTGACAGGCATCCGCATGTGCATTCATCATGCACGATTCACTTTGCCGGTCCCTATTGTTAAGGTATGGAGGAAAGTGATCCGTGTAATCCCAAAAAAAATAGGGTAATTAAGGTACAGTATATTTCAGACTTATTTACCACTGTGTTAAAATGGTTTAAACGCACTTTCTTCACAAAAGTGATTTTGAATTGGTAGCTTTATTTTATAAAAAATCACACTATTTATTCATGCGTATATTATTATGTTGCAATGCAATGCAGACAACGAACATTTATAAGTGTACATAGAACGTGATACGTATTACATATAAAAATGTATCAAGTACCTTCCACCTCGGGAAATTGGGACAAATCCAATGTTGACTTTTGCAACCAACGACAACCCATATCTGTCGGTCCCTTTTGTATTACTACAGACCCGTGAAGATCCGGGGTAGAATTGGTCTTCAGTAACCCATGCTTGTCGTTAGAGGCGACTAACGGGGTCGGGTGATCAGGCTCGCTGACTTGGTTGATGCATGTCATCGTATCCTAATAGCGTGGATCGATGCTCGTGATATCAATCACTGGATTGTCTGGTCCAGACTCGATTATTTACAGACCGCCATCATAGCTCGACAGTTACCACAATCGCACACCATTCTCGCTTACATTAGCTTAACATTTCTATTTTATATGATTGATTTTTGAATAACGTGAATTAAGTTTACTTTTTAATTAATGTAGACACAATTCAGTTGTCATCTTATTAAAGTTTTAATCCGCTGGTTAAAGTTCAAGACAATGTCCATTGGTCCACTAGTTCAGAGGACCCCATATGGCTGTTTCTAATTGGGTCGACCGAGGCAATATTGAGAACTAACTTCTTTGTAGAATGGCAAGCTAACAAAACTTGTTTGCGAAAAGCTGCTTTTAAAATAACATATATAAAATTGAACGTGTGGATGTAGAAATTAACAATACATTGTCTATATGGGAAACAAACCATTGCTTTTGAATACACGCGTATTTGTTCATGTTATGAAACCACATTGGATCAATACTTTGCAAGACAATTGGGATTGTGAAATGAAAACATTCCATCCTTTAAAAGAGTAAATTAGGACAGGAATTTCAAACTGCTCGAAATGACATCCATACAAAATTACAACCAAAAATGAATTGGTCTTTGCTCCATGAATTGGGATTGATTTGTGTGGAAAGAATGAGGTACTGCATAAATTTGGTGAAAAGATGAAAAAATCGCAAAAACACCACCACGTGAGAGTCTGGCACCGAAACACACCAACATGACATGCACGTGCAACATCACTTGTTGGGCTATAAAGACGTTGGGTTTTCATTTTCATGCCACCACAATCTTACAACAAGTGAACAGCGAAACCATGCCACGACTGACGGAAGCCCAACGCACAAATAGGAGAACCATCTTCCGTTGTAGCCAGGTTTTCCACGTAGAATCAAGCACCAATACCAGAAGCGTTATCAGATACACGGACCAACACGTGACCTTCCAAGATCCGGTCGACCACGGATACATACCAGAGCACAGGACAGATTGATACAGCTACGTCACTTACGTGAAAGAACCACCACGTCACCTCTACAACTACGACAATACCAGGATTGCGTAGGATACAGTCCCAGAGTGTTAGGAAACGTTTACACATTGAAGGTATAGACGACCATTTCGATGTGTCATTTGGACGGAGCTGCATTGTCGACTGTGACGTTAATGGTGTCACATAGTATGGCCACAACTGCGATGGAGACAAGATTGGTTAAGTGACGAGTCACGTGTTATGCTTCGCCGTGCAGATGGCAGACGTCGTGTTTACAGGCGTCGCGCGTTATGCACAAAACTGCATACAGGAAGTGGACAGTTTTGGTGGTTGTAGTGTGATGAAGTGGGCAGCCATCTCCTACACTGGTAGAACAGACCTGGGTAATTCAACGGCACACGCCCGTCCCATTATGCATCAATCAAACGTCATATTCCAACAAGACAACGCCCGATCTCACACGGCAAAACTGATACAGCCCCTTCCAGGAATCACACCATCCATGTCCCGTCATGACCCTCCAGGTCTCCAGATATAAAACCGATCAACCTTTAATAGGATGCACTGGATCAACGACTGCGAGAACATCAGCAACAACTACAAAACCTTCGACTGTTGGCACAAGCACTGCAGGCAGAATGATTGAAAGTTCCCCAGGCCACAATCCAGGGTCTGATTGCTTCCATGGGACGACGATGCCAGTCAGTTTTGGTCGCTAATGGTGGCCATACAAGATATTGAGAACAGATGGCCTTCACCTTGCCAATCTACTGTTCCATATGTGCAATACGGAACCTGGGACAATGACAGTGATGTGTGAGTTGTGAACAATCGATTACCATTTGTTGGATTGTTATATAAAATATATAATTCACATCTAAAATCACTTTTGAGTCTCTTTTTTTTACAGATTGTTCGGCAGGTTCAACTTGAAAAAACAAGCGTCACTCTCTAGTTTGTTACACCACCACAGTGGACGGGAGGTTTGGAGAGAGATAGATGAAACAGGTCTTGGTAATGATAGATAGTCCTACATTCAAGTGGAGCTGGTGAACATTGATGGACATATTACATGTGATCTCCAGGAGGGTTGAGACGCAGTGGACTATTTTTTAAATTCTTCTATTTTATTGTTAGAATTTAGAACTGCTGTTTCCAGATACAAAGGTACCAAGGCGGTTGGACTAGAAGAAGTATAATTTGAGGCTATCAAGAATGACAACTACATTGCATACAAGTATTTAATTGACATATGGGCTATTAAACCATTGCTTGAAAATGGGACAGCACCTTCAAACTAGTAACATGGCATGGGCTCATTATGCTTTTGTGAAGCCACTATCACAGATGTAAGAAAGGTTAGGAGTTAAACGTACTGAGACTTATTCTAAATGCCATTCCAAAACTTGAGACTTATTTTGCTCAAGTTTAATGTAAACGTACTCAGGCGCACGCGCGGCCCCAAAGTAGCGGCCATAAATTTTTTGACTTCCGTGATTGGATTCAAACCACGGTCCCTCTGAGATCGTACGCCTTGTCCACATGACCAAAGTGGTTAACACCGTCGACAAGCTGAGGATGTCATTTGTTGGATCACTTCTCCCCCTGTTACACAAGCAACATCTATGGGAGGCAATTCCGCACCCCACCCCTCCCAATGTATGAAACACCTCATTAAGTATGACATATGAAACAGTAACATGCGACACGAATCTTATCTTGCCTAGTAAAATAATGAAACCATCGATGTTTCCAAAACAGTAGAGGTATGTTATCATTTGTCAAATAGGTAAAGCTGTATAACGTTCAGGCAGAGCATTACCGCTCGGTCTGCAATGATGCGAAAATTATCATGCAGTCTTCTTTTAGTGTGCAAATTCGACAAATAATACAATTCGCTCGTCACGCCGAAGACCCGGGTTCGATTCCCAACATGGGTACAATGTGTGAAGCCCATTTCTGGTGTCCCCCCGCCGTGATATTGCTGGAATATTGCTAAAAGCGGCGTAAAACCATACTCACTCACTCACTCACTCACAAATAATATACACATTTCTATCCGTTTTTATGCATCTTATGTTTTTTTCGGGTTGGTGTAGATGTCTGACCACGACTCGTCTGAAGTGGAATTTAGATCCCCTCGAGCAGTGCATACATCGTTTACCCCACACAGCCACCATACAAGTATACTGAACCGCAAAAGAAACGTTACCCCATGTAACATTACATGAAAAGTTGTCATTTAAATATCTGGGTAATTTTTGCAAAGGTTTCTAAAAATTTAATATGACCTTGTCCGGAAAAATTAAATTTTATGATAAAAAATCCCAAAGCTGATGACAATAAAACCGATCGCCCAAACGCATCACGGCAATGGCCATGGTAACCCGATGTACGTGATTTCCGTGCAAACTGAAATGCACATGCGTTCCTCCATTTCTTGCCCTATAAAACATTCATTCGTTATTGAATTGCTACCACATGCCAAGATTGACAAGAAATCAGCGACACCAAGCCCTTGGACGATTGCAAGCTGGACAAACCGCCCGGCAAGTAGCCAATGCATTTCAAGTCCACGCAAGGACCATATACAGGCTCCACCAACGGTACCAGACCACCAACACTACAGATGACCGACCGCGTAAGGAAGACCAAAGGTCACCACCCGATGTCAGGATCGTCAGATTGTGCAACAGCATCTTCAAGATCGCTTTGTTACTGCTGCGGACACTGCTCGACAGACCATGGGGACAAATCAGCGACACATTAGTGTGGACACCGTTCGTCGACGATTGACGAGCAGACACCTCCACTGTCACAGGCCACACCGAGGGCCCATTCTGACACCACGTCATCGCCGGGGCCGTCTTCAGTGGGCAAAACAGCACCAGCATTGGCGCCACAGCAATGGAGAAGAGTACTCTTCTCAGACGAGAGCCGTTACTGTATCTCAACAGCAGATGGCATGCTTGTTATTCGGATGCTTGTGTTGTTGATAGAAACTCTTGGGGTGGTCCGAGCATCATGGTGTGGGAAGGAATTGGTCTTGCGCAGAGGGTCGGCCCTTTGGTCTTCCAGAACACCGGTCCAGGGAGAGGCAATGGTGTCACAGCAGCTCGATACATTGTTCAAGTCTTGAGACCACACGCCATACCTCATTTGGCACGTCGCCTCAACCACGAGTTTCAGCATGATTACGCCCGTGCCCACACTGCAAGAGCAACAAGAGACTGCCTCCAGCAGAATGGCATCAGAGCCATGCAGTGGCCTGCACTCAGTCCCGATTGAAATCCCATTGAGCACAAGTGGGACGAGATTCAATGACGTCCGACAAAGGCCGACAGCTGCAGCTGAACTGAGTCAGGCGTTCCTCAGAGTGTGGGCTCAAGTGCCTGTGGCCTTAATCAACCGCATCATCCATTCCATGTATCGACGTTGCACGGCAGTCATCAATGCACATGGCGGACAAACGAGATACTGCCTTGTGATGCCATTTTCTCAGAGACTAGTGTCGTGTTTCACTTTAAGAACATTTGACACTTTAACTTCAACCTTGATGATCAGTTTTGCCAAGCTTCATCTTTTTAATGTGTCTTAAAGTATGTTTACAGTGTTTGGACAAATAAGGTTTCTCAGATATCTATCCATGGTGACGTTTCTTTTGCGGTACAGTATTTGTCAGGTTATAGATAACGATTTCGTCAGGAACATTTGGCAGGGGACGTTGAGTTGGAACCTGTTTTCTAAACCCAGCCGTTCAGCGGTGGCAACCAGCAAGGTCCGCCATTTTTCTGTAGTTTACAACCCATCTTCTCGAGGCAAGGGCGTTAACTGACTCTAAAAATCCAGTGGAAACTGGACTTTTATAGTCATTTTAGTCATTTGTGGGGAATCAAATCCGGGCCTTCGTCATAACCACTTGGTTACCCCTCCGCTCCCACAATAAATAGAAGCTGAACGGGGATTTTCTTAAAACGAAACAGAGAACCATCAGATGACTGGATCGATTATTCTAGGATATTTCATGCCTAGTGGTTAAAGCGTTCGCTCGTCGCGCCAAAGACCCGGGTTCGATTCCCGACATGAGTACAATGTGTGAAGCCCGTTTATCTCCCCCCGTGATAGTTTGGTCTTCGTTTAAGTAGGACAGAGGATGCTCACCGTTTCGAAAACACCTAGTGTCATCACTGTAAAGTGATTTATCCTATATTTTTGTACTGCCATTTCCTATTACAAATTGTTCGTCTTTTCTAGTGAAACAGATCCTAGTGCATTACATTTTTAAATGATTAATTCTCCCTCAACAAATAAGCATGGAGAGCCTACCACCAATGTTAAATATTAAAGCTGTAAAACACCAAAACACAACCGTCTGCCGGTGGGGACAGGTTACTGGTTGCAACACATACAAATCACACTAATAAATAAGCATTATTTAACCCTGTAGTGTCTCGGATATTCTGATAAATCTCCATATGACTGGAATAAGATATGCTCTTTCATTATCGTCAACAATAATGAAGTGAAACAACTATAGATTAGCAAAGAATGTATTATGTTGTCTGGTTTAAGGCCGCCTATATTGTATAATAATCAAGACGAATGCCATGGCAGTTAAGCACATGCACCAAATACCCAATCGTAGTTACTTGACGGGTCTTAGCGACCCGGGTCTTTATGTATTATAATGTGTGTTTAACTTGGTGCTCTCATGGCTACCGGAAAACATTGATTGAAGCACATATCAAACTTTTTCCAAACGAATACCAATGCAATGTATCACGACCTTGTCGGCGGATTTTTAAAGATGTCATCAACATATCCATTAACTAAGACATATTTATTCCCGAAACAGGTGAATTGGCTAGTACTAAGAAAAAGAACATTCTCAAATTCCAGCTTATTTCCACCAGCGTTTAAGTTAGCTCACGATGGTCTCATTAGAATCCACAGGTAACGCCGTCGATTCTGTTTGATCCTCATCACGAGATGTGGTTTGAGGGGTCTCTGGTCGTGCTCATTAGTTTCCTGGGTAGCCTAGTGGTTAAAGCGTTCGCTCGTCACGCCGAAGATCCGGGTTCGATTCCCGACATGGGTACAATGTGTGAAGCCCATTTCTGGTGTCCCCCGCCGTGATATTGCTGGAATATTGCTAAAAGCGGCGTAAAATCAAAACTCACTCACTCATTAGTTTCCTTAGTAAGTAAAATTCGGTTTAACGCTGATTTAAACAGTATTTCAGTTGAATGATGGCTTAATGTGTCAGGAAAGCCCGAAGTTATTCACGGTTTATGTTGGACGTTTATCACTTTGGTGAAACCCAAGAGCACGGGTATGCTGACAAACATAGAAACATAATGAGGGTGTAATAGGATTCGAACCCACGATATTAGTTTTCTGACACACGTAAGGGACGCAACTGTGCACAGCGAATTGCAGCGGCTCAGACGACGGGGACACCTGTGCCTCCGAATACCATATGATAGGGTATTGATGTAGTGCTGACTCACTAACTTTATTGAATTCGACTGTCCCAGTACCCAAGTGTATCGATTTATACAGGGACCGCCCCCGTGGTCTAGTGGTAGAGCGTCCGCCCGGAGAGCGGAAGGTCCGGGGTTCGATCCCCGGCCGCGTCATACCAAAAGCCGTTAAAAGATGGTACTTGTTGTTACCCTGTCTGGCGCTCGGCATTAAGGGGCTAAAACAAGGACTGGACGGCTCGGAGTGAGTATACTGTGTCTGAGTGGGGTATTCATGTTAAACTGCGGCGTGGTATCTCAGTGTGCTAGCACTATAAATCGGCATCAGTCCGGCCTAGTAGAAGCAGCCACACACACACATACGTGCATGCACGTCGCTATATAAGTGCAATAATCTTGGACGCGACGTTAAACCCAATTTTACCTCACCTCACCATTTCTACAGGGAGACAGGGTTTGTTAGTGAAAGGACTAACATTTCCAGGACACTGCAACAGACTGTGCACCTTTAAATATCGATCGTCGCGAATACAAATAGAAACCAAACACTTCTGGGTTTAAGTTCAATTCTTTTTAAAGTGTAGGGTATATTCTCACAGTTTATCTTCGATGCCAGTGCGCAGAATGGCTGTACCGATCATATGCACGCTCTTGGTGTGTTTTATTACAGGTAAGGGTTATTTAAAAAATGTCTTTTACCGATTCAGGTCCTTTTGACAACTAATGATGAAAAGGTGTCCAAGTTGGCTTCTTATTCGAGAGGATCGACAACACCTGTAGTCATAACTAGGCTTCCGTTTAACAAGTACAACGTCACTCATTGACATTTCACTGTAACAGTTGTCAGATAGGGAGTAGACGGATCAAGTCGGTTGCAAATGATTCTATGATGGCCGAGACAGTGTGTGTCGCTGTATTCCACATTATTTACTACAGTCGGCGATATGCCAGCTATATCACGGCGGCCTGTAAATAATTAAATATGTCCCATACAAACTAGTGGTTGATAGCATGGAAAAAAAAATAGAAACTACAGGATTTTATAAATATCTTGGTGTTTACTTCAGTAGAAACTTGTCATGGCATAAACATTTGTATCAAGCTACTTTACAAGCAAGAAAGGTCTTTGTAAGTATCCATAAGAGTTTGAAAGTTTTAGAAACCATTTCTCATCAATCTTTTTTTTAAATATTTGATATAAAGATACTCCCCATTTTGTTGTATGGGGCAGAAGTCTGGGGTTTACAGCACTTTGATGCCATAGAAAGGATTCATTTATATGTTTGCAAAAAGTATTTAGGTGTTAAAATAAACACTTCCAGCTTGGTGGTGTATGGAGAATGTGAAAGATTCCCTCTCTATGTATATTCAAATATAAAAGTTATTAAATACTGGCTGAGACTTATTGACATGCCCTCATATAGATTGCCAAAAAAGTGTTATAATATGATGATAGTTTATGATAATAATGGGAAAAGAAACTGGGTTACAGGTGTTAGAGAATTACTTTTCAGTTGTGGCTTTGGTGATATTTGGCAAAACCAAAATGTGTATTCCAAACCAATGTTTATACTTTCATTAACCCAGAGATTAAAGGATATTTATTTACAATCTTGTACTGCATCATTGACTCTAACAAACAAATGCTTTTATTACAAAATGTTTAAATCAGAAATAATTATGGAAGATTATTTATCAAAAGTTAATGTTAAAAAATTTCGAACGGCTCTTTCACGTTTTAGATGTTCTTCTCACGGCCTTTTAATAGAAACAGGGCGCTATGTAAACATTCCTCGTGAAGAAAGAATCTGTAATCTATGTAGTTTAAACTCAGTAGAAGATGAATTTCATTTCTTACTTGTATGTCCAGTGTATTTACACCTTAGAGAAAAATACCTGCACGCTTATTATTACAGGTACCCTAATATTATTAAATTTGTTACATTGCTGTCAAACACAAAAAGAAGTATCTTACAAAATGTGTCAATGTTCATATATTATGCCTCTTTATACCGACAGAACCTTATGAAAGAATAATCTTAGCTGCTTGGTATTTGGAAACTATTGTGTATATACATTAAGTACATATTTATAGATATTTGTCATCTGAATAAACTACAAACAAAAGAGTTAGAAATGGTATTAAACTACTAGGCTGTCATATGATATTGTGGGACGTGATATTACAAATGGTTAAGTATAGTTATATGTATATGAAATGATATAACTGTGGTGTGACATGATACATGAGGGGATATGATGCAATATATTATGTGTATTATAGAAATTGTGTAAATACAGTTTTTTAGTGTACATATTATATGGCTTGCGGTCTTCCAGTGTTGAATAAATATTGATTGATTGATATGAAATAAATTGGCATGGAATGACATGGCATTATATGGTATGATATGATAAGATATGATGGGACAAGCTATGACATTGCTAATGTGTTGTGTGATATGACATGTTGAAATGTGATACAATATAGTTGTGATATATGGTACGATGGTATGTATAGTATGTTATGATAATGTTATATGAAATAATACTATATAGTATGATCTTATAATAATGATACAATATGATATGATGTTATAGAATATGTTGTATGATATAACAAGTTGTGATATGGTAATATAGAAATTATGAAATTACAGGGTATGGTATTGTACTGAATGTGTGAAATTATGTGACAGCGGTGAAATGCGAGGTGGAATGACGTGAGGTGATCTGGTGAGATATGTACATAAATTGTATAAAACTGTATATTCTTCAAATTGTACTATAGGCCTGTGGTCTCTTCAGTATGTGAAATAAAGATTAGAAGCATGGAAACGGTCCACTAAACCAACACGATGACACGCACTCAGTACTGTAACTAAACTATCACAATTAAGTCACACAACAATCAACTTGGTCGACGTAAAGGATGCAACGCACGGCAAAATGTGGCGTTTCAGACGACTCGACTACCGTGACCATTTTTCAACCGACTTGTATGCGGCTTGTTAGCGATATATCTATTATTTTCATATTTTTTTTAATGATTCGTTTTGAAGTGCACAAACGAACGAATAATTGTGTTGAATTTGATCTAATCTTAAAAAACCACTGGAAGTTTGTGTCATTTTAAGTGTTAAATAATTTAATGACGATGATCTTGATTTTGTACATACTTGGTTGCAAATATTAATTGTGGAACCTACAAATCACATTTGGCCTTTGTTTGGCAATTTATGTTTCAAAGCAAAATTCATTTTGAAAAGAAAAAGTGATTTTTTTCAAGTATTGACCCAAACCAGCATGTTTGTTCGCACGTCAATACGTCAACATTGGCCAAAATGTGTTTGCTCTGCAAGTCAGTTATCGTTCTGGAGTTTCATCTCTCATCTCTCAACAACAAAACATTTCAAAATGTCTTTACCAGTTTATATTTGAATGGATCGCCATGCTTTTAGACAGCTCTTTCAGGCAGTTATTTTCTCTGAAAGCAGCCAAACAATTGACTTTCAGAAGTCCAGCATTTCTAGTGAATGATATATTTTTTTGTTAATCCCTGGGACAAATTAATTTCTCCGGTATCTTCCGAAAAAGATAAACAAAAAATCCAATGTAATATGTTTAATTTCTTTCAGAAATTTCAGCGGAAACTTGCTATGGTCGATCTTCATCAACTATATGCATTTTCGGCTGTTGTGAGGATGCTGTTTATATCTTTTGCTGTGTTTCAAACAAGTAAGTATAAGACGGTAAAGGGTTAACCAATGAGTGTTTATAGAATAACGTGCTCGAAACGCGTAATTAAGGATAATCTGGCACCAGGTGAAGGAATGGTGTAATTAATCTGAAAGTTTTGGTGTTCAGCATTCTTACATGAGGTATATTATTCGTCATTTGAAAAAATACAATACTACAGGGTAATTGCACTGGTCAACATATTGTACATAATGACGTTATTTGCTACGTCATAAACAATGATGACGTCATGTCATATTATTCTCAGCAGTAAAGCAATGTAACGTCAACGCGCTTCAACTGGGAAATCAGCACTGATACTCACAAATGTTGGAAATTGTTACACGCGATTGTTCTACCCTTATGAGTAATATTACGTGTCTGTTCCGCTACAACGTTCATTCGAGTGGGCCAGCGTATCCGTAAGTTTGGAATCCGGGGGGATTATTCAATCATCCATTCAAAGAATAAAAAGGAAGAATGCCAAGAAACGTCACTGAGGGTTTCGTGCTAACGTGATCAGTCTGTGACGCTGTGAGCAATGGCTGACGTGTTGTCGTCCTTTTCTCATTAATGCAAGAAATGTAACCTCACGTCATACCGGAGAATGACTATACTACACTTCTGCAAACTTACGTAATGGAGACATCACGAGCATCAAGAGCAATTATTTGTATAATGCTAAGAAGAGTGTGTTTTTTATGAGATTTAGTATGAGAATAAGCATATGGTCGTGAATGAATTATAATTATGAGTGTCAACAATACAACTATGAACAACGCCTCACGTCATCTGCGTACGACGACATCAACCAAGTCACCAAACCTGATCACCCCACCATAAGTTGCCTGGTCCAATTCTAACTCGGAATCCCCAAGATGGTATGGATAGAAGTACCAGTGTTAATGCTGCTGATACCCAGTTGACAGAGATGATATTTCTTCTTTGGCAAATTAGTGGAGCCAACAAACATTGTTGTTCTTTTTCTTTTCAGATGGGCAATAATAATCATCATCGGTGCAGCGTTCGTTACCATCGTTTTGCTCTGCACGTGTTTCCAGGCAGTTGCTAAAGCGGCCACATCTAAAAGCCGGACAGTGGGCGTGGAGAGGACCGCTTCTGAGACAACAATGCCGAGTGCTGCCACATCAGGTGCAACGTCAGCTGCCACGTCAGGTGCCATGTCAGGTGCAACGTCAGGTGCAACGTCAGCTACCACGCCAGCTGCCACTTGAAGGATTGTCCTATATGCCAGGCTGCATCGCATAACGGATGTACTTCTGAAGAAAACAATACATCTATCTTCTTGCTTTTATTTTATCCTAATTATATAATACAACACACGGGGTCGAAATTCTTTTATGCTATTTAATTGTGGTTTTGTGTTAAAGTATATTTCAAAGAATTAATAAAAGTAAAATAGCTTTCCCAACATCCAGCTTCCCTAACACTTGCCTTATAAACGGCTATGTTTGAAGCGGACGTCTGTCAAGCCTGATCACATCGCCTTCTTGTTTCATTCTAAACTGGTCTAAAAATGTTCAGAAAAACAAAATAAATTTTCGAAATATAACCTTATATAATTTGTATATTTGCCCTGATTGTGTTGTCATGAGTAATTACACAAGGTATATTAATAATGTTCGTGTGAAGAAATACATGTTACATACTGTGTGCACACGAATGAAGTATATTAATAGTCAAAAGTTGGAATGTTTAAGTTCATACATCAACGACTTTATCTTTGAGAATTGTATACTTAGTAATTAACGAGAGTGTTAAGAATTTGCAATAAATCCTACCAGAATGAATTTTGATAAATATGATTTGAATCATTTATAGAATGTTCGTGTTATATATACTGAACAAAACAGGTTTCTGGGGTACATGTATATGTTTTTGTCGTGAATAGTTTCTTAAAATGTGTATTGTGATTCCTATTTTATCTTTCTCATCATATTCTGGTTGTTGAAAAAAGCACGTATATGTTAAACTTTACTTTCAATACCACTGTTGCCAATGATGAGTGATTGATTGTGGTTTTACGCCTCTTTTAGCAATATTCCAGCAATATCACGGCGGGGGACACCAGAAATGGGCTTCACACGTCGTACCCATGTCGGGAATCGAACCCGGGTCTTTGGCGTGACGGGCGAACGCTTTAACCACTAGGCTACCCGATCGCCCCTGCCAATGATGAATGCCACTGGACCACTGGTATTAACGGCCATGTTTCGAGCTATGTTGAGCAGCTCAAGTCCTGCAGAACACCAGATTCTAATACACCATATTTTCGTTATAACTCCTGAGCTCTCGGTATGCCGCCATATCACTATCTGTCTGTGTCAAGGGGCAGCGCAATGTATAATGTGTCCGCCCCGGACTCAAATACACCCTATTTGTGTTGTAACACAATGGGCTCTCGGCATAGGACAATCCCCATGTTATTTTGTGTGAACGGGCAGCGAGATATGTAATGTGTTCTTCCTTCAGTGTACCTGATAAAACTGCACTCTGAAAGCATTACTGCCATACAACCGGATCCTCGGTGTAGGATCTGCCAGTGTCTGCCTGTGTCAAATTGGCTAACCCCGTCCTTCTTAGCGCTGGTGTTAACTCTTTGAACTTGAATGATTTATTCTCCTAATAACGTTTCAGGTCTATCTCTGCTGGAGTGATAACTTGTAAAGGCTTAATATCTAAGCAAAACAAACATCGTATTTAATATGTTAAACAGAACAAACAGAACAACCTTTACTTTAGCACAGCTGTACCGAAATACATGCAAGAATTGTTTCACGTCTTGCTCGTAAAAGAAAACTAAAGGACTGCACCTCAAGTCCTAGGGTTTGATAGATACACAGGAGCCGATCATTTAACATATGTTCTGTCACTTCTTCAAGACATATTTCTCTCTCCGAAACAACACCTAGAAAACCAACATTGAAGTCATAGATAAGCCAACTACAGATACATGGCGAGTCTATCGTCACCGGGGGCGGTCGGGTAACCCAGTGGTTAAAGCGTTCGCTCGTCACGCCGAAGACACGGGTTCGATTCCCGACAATGGGTACAATGAGCGAAGCCCATTTCTGGTGTCCCCCGCCATGATATTGCTGGAATATTGTTAAAAGCGGCGTAAAACCATACTCACTCACTCACTATCGTCACTGCCGTGTTTGTGTGTGTGTGTGTGTGTGTGTGTGTGTGTGTGTGTGTGTGTGTGTGTGTGTGTGTGTGTGTGTGTGTGTGTGTGTGTGTGGCTGCTTCTACTCGACCAGGCCTATGCCGATTTTATAGTGCTAGCTCACTAAGATGCCATTCCGTAGGCTAATATGGATACGATACCCCACTCAAGCACAGTGCATTGACTCTGAACTTGTTTTTATCCACTTTATTATCGAGCGCCAGGCAGGGTAACAACAAATAACCTCTATTAACGTCTTTTGTGACGATACCATCAGTGAAGCCTGACTCGCTCACATTTTTGTGAACATCTGGCATCATCACTATTTGATAGTGACTCACAAGCACATGCTTAGTCACAATCGTAAGCTACTTTTAAAAGATTCTGGTCTTGATTAAAACAAATGTTTAGTCGCTTTTATTTCATATGATGGGACTGGGGATCGAACCACAGATCTTCCGCTCTCCAAGTAGACGGTCTATCCACTAGTAACGACAGGAATCACCAGAGATGTCAACCAATCAATGCTATATTGTTTTAATGCCATCTGATCCACATTTTACATACGTTATCTTGTGGTATTGAAGTATATGCACATGTGCGTTTTACAACAGTTCTTCTTCTCAAAGTTTATACACATACACTTGTGACCCGTGAAGATCCGTGGCAGAATAGGTCTTCAGCAACCCATGGTTGCCATAAAAAGCGACTATGCTTGTGGTAAGAGGCGACTAACGGGATCAGGTGGTCAGGCTCGCTGACTTGGTTGATGCATGTCATCGTATCCCAATTGCGTGGATCGATGTTCATGATGTCAATCACTGGATTGTCTGGACCAGACTCGATTATTTACAGACCGCCGTCATATAGCTGGAATATTGCTGAGTGCGGCGTTAAACAAAAAACAAACAAACAAACACTCTACACATTGTACGGATTCTATCCTAATTAAATTATTTAGGTTTCCCCATGTCTGAGGTGTACCGTATATAAGGAATAGTTTCATAATGAACATGAGCATTGACTTAGATCTTACATTATAAAATATCTGATCTATCGAACCTCACTACACAGTGAAAAACCCTTTGTCCGGAAACCCCGCTAATCCGGAACACTCCAGAAAACTCGCTAGCAAGGAATCCCAAATAATCCGTAAACCTCGCTATCTGAAAACCCAGCTACTTCGGAAACCTTGCTAGCCAGGAAGTCTCCGTTTCACTGTAAACTCTTCACGCAAACAGAGCGGCACCCTTAAAGGTTCGGATGCCACATGAAAAAAGCGATATGAAAAACACACGGCTGCCGCGTCACTGTCCCTGTAACTTCGAATGTCACTTATATGTAACCAGAAGCTGTGTCTACCCTATGTGGATGATTTCGGTTGTGTTAAAAAGTAAGGAAGTCATTATAGTTGTAAAGCTATGAAGCTTCAATGCCTTGTCATAATGTTACCAAACATTATGAAATGGCAAGGCCATACAAATAATGTTCTTGTCTGTAATGAAAACGAAAACAAATTTTGGAAGACTGAGTTTTCCAAAGTGACATTTTGATTGCAGTGAAAACAGCACTGGATATTTCACAGCAGTGACCATAACACTTTGACGGAACTATTATCATTCAAGAGCCAACTCCCCGCAAATTGTCTCCCTTTATCGTAAGTGTCAGCCCCATACACAAACTGATGACATCCGTTTTACGTTAGTTCCACATTGACAAGGCAAAAAATTAACAGATGTTCATTTATGGAGTTAATATCGCTTCTTGCCGTTTTGTTATTCTGTTGAACATTTTTCGTTACATAATTATAAACTGTAAATTTCTCATTTACCTCGTCAATCCAGACTATTCGTTTCGAAAGGCGCCATTTATGTTACTTGACCAGCCTGTATTCCTTCGCTTCCAACAGCTTTCTCGTAGCTTTCAAGATTATTTTGTTTATAATCATATCCAAATGTATAATAAGAAATTGAGTGACCTCAAATATTTTGGATTACTGTTGTTTATATTTTGTAAGATTTTGCAAACTCGGAACTACTTCTTAAGTCGCAATTACAAGGGGTGGTAAAAAGGTCCGTACGTGTTAGCAAGAGAAAATTTACGTTTTAATGTTTAACATTTGTAATGAATTACTTTTACGGTACTTTAACGATATGTCAACTACACAAAAAGTATATAATAAATAGGATAATTTATGTGTCTCGTGACAATATCTCCTTTCCCCCGTCACTCGATGAGAGAAATATGATATTTTACTTGACACATGAAATATCCGCTATTCCCGTGGCCCTTAAAAGTGAAATTTAAACAAAAGCAAAACGGTGGATAAGGTCAATGACGTAATATATACATTATGATGGAAAGAGAAATAAAAGAACAGTTACGTATTTTGTTATGATTACGTCGATTTTATTCATTTTGAATCACTTATCAATGCCAATACATGGAACTATTTGACAAGTGACAAGATCATATATACTGTTCATTTTAAGCATTGACTTGAGCTGTGTTACTTTTTATGTCACACATATAGAACAGATAACTTGCACAGTAATCACAAATAAAATTTGACAACTGATTCTGGGAACAAAATAAGTGTCACCGACGTCAATTTCCGTACTGTGTCATGCAGAGTCCTTTGTTCCGACTTCAATGTTATTTGCCCACTATGTCAGGTGAAGATCCGAACTCCAACTCACACAGGAAAAACTCGTTTTCATCACATTCATTGTCGTCCCACCGGAAGTCGCCCTTCTTGTACAACATCAGACACCACTGGCTGCCGCCGTCGTTATTAGGGTCTTCAGGGGCCCAGAAGGTACTGGCGATTCGGGTATTTTGAAATCCCCACTGCCACTCTTTCTCCGTCAGGTACGTCAACCCACCGATCCAGACACCATCAGTCGTTATAGTAGAGTCTTCTCTTTTGAGATAACCTTCCACAAAGGTTTGTTCGGAATCCGTCTCCACGTAGGCCAGGTGGGAGCCTATAGCCTGACAGTACACGGCCGCCTCGGCCCACGAGGCTTGGACACGGATGAGGCTGTAGCAGGAGTCATCATGGTGCAGGAAGCCGTTTGGGCAGTCACAGGAAACCACGTTCATAACTGCCAGCACGACAATAATACTCACTGATGAGTTAAACATTTTCAGCATATTGTAGAAACATACACCTTTCAACGTGTATCGAATCCGTGAATCGTCGTTATCTTTTATTTGACCTATTAAACACAACGCATACCCCTGCAATGAAGCAAAAGGCTGCCTGTAAAAAATACAGATTTGATATTGATTACACCACCGTGATTCATGACAGGTAACTCCCTGTGTTCTGTGTCAGTCAGAATAAAGTATGGGAACAGCCAAACCCCATGGACAAAAGTTGTTTTTTTTCCGTATACATATAAAAATAAGGCCCCAAGTGAGAGTTCTGGTATGATTACAGGTATAACATAATTATGTTATATTATTTAGTTTGATGAAATCGATAAAGGCTTGGGGATTTTCATTCTGACTTATATCGCCATCATTGAGGGTCATATTACCTAATTATTACCTACGAGGGCAAACATATTGGGGTTCGTAAATATCATATCTAGGGTGATATCACGTCAGGAGACAACAGTGTATTATTTCCGTCATCCGGACGACATTGTTTACGTCATTCGAATCTTATTGTGACGTAAGGTCGGAATGACGTCACATTAGAAACGACGTCATAGCTGAAGATTGTTGACGTCATTCGATAAATTGTAGTTCCGCTGCTGTTGCGGCTTACTGTCCTTACAGGTAAACACTAAAATTCGTCTCTATATGTACACATCTTCTTCGGTAATAAATAGAACATTATATTCGAGTTCATGTCATACTATGTTTACCCAACTCGTGTGCCTAAATTCCGGAATTTAGACACTCTTGTTGTTAACATAGTATGGCATGAACACTCATATAATATCCTTAATATATCAGCATAGTATCGTTGGTGCCGAGGATATAATCCATGTGAATGCACGCTGAGCTGTATAATAGAGTATTAGGGTGCACTATGTAAGACTAATGCAGCTTGCTTCACACTGGCTATATTTGGTTGTTCAACGTAAAATTTACCTATTTACAATACGACGATGTGTCCTTACGCAGTGTGTCATCATCAGTAGGTGAGTTTTGTTCAACCCTGCTTTGAACAGTATTCCTATTATATTAAGGCGTGTCAGCTTGATGTGGAAGGCAAACCCCAAGTGATGTGTGCAGGTTTTAGACGTTTTACTTTCAAACCTAGAAACAATCAAGGCAAATCCCATATCATTTGTTCTGGCACAGCGAATCACGGCACCTCAGCCAACTTGACTACCGCGTGTCGTCATGCAATTCACATGCTTTTTTAAGACAACCATTGGTGTCGTGTTGACTTTGTTGTAATCTCGACTCAAAATGGCCGCCGGTGCGTAATATGTAATACACGTGCTACAAGTTATCTAGGAATGAGTAAAGCTTCACAGTCTGTCTTGTTTACGCCATTGCAATTTTAAATCAAGCATCACAGGGATAAGGACTGCATATTGCGTATGATTTATTGTTAATGTCACCTTAAAAAGAACGTTGAGAAATTCAACAAGACTGCGTGGAACAAAAGTCTCGTCTTATCATTACGGCTACGTGAGTGTATATAACAATATTATATACAGAGTAATATGATATGATCTGTTGTTTCTTTGTCACATTTTTCAAAAGCAAATATTTTCAAAAACAATAGTTGAAATAATTACCGTCGGAAACATATATTCATCAGAAACATACAATAATATCATATACCATGTCCTTTTGTAAGCATTGGCGAAGTCTGCGGATATTCAAATGATCAGATGCTATTTATGTTACAAACATGCATTTGCATGATCAGAGTAAGTGCTCCAATCAATTCATCGGTCAGTTAATATGTATTGTAAGACACATATTTAACAGGCAAAACACACATTAAGATTAGTAAAGCATTGTTTCTAGGGACACAATAACTGTTGTCCACAAAGCCAAACTTTCTTCTAATGTTCTCGTGGAGTCTCCATTGTTCCGACTTGAATGTTATTTCCCAACTATTTGGGGGGTAGATCCGAGTTCGAATTCACATAAGAAAAACTCCGTGTCTTGACATTCATTGTCGTCCCACAGGTACGATCCTTTCTTGTACATGAGACAAAGCTGGGCACCGTGATCATTATTCGGTTCCCCGGGAAGCCACCAGGTACTGGCGGTTCGGGTATTTTCAAATCCCCACTGCCACTCGTTCTGTACCAGGTACGTCAAACCACCGACCCAGACACCATCAGTTCTTATAGTAGAGTCTTCTCTTTTGAGATAACCTTCCACAAAGTTGTGTTCCGAAGCCGTCTGGACGTAGGCTAAATGGGCGCTTATCGCCTGACAGTACACGGCCGCTTCCGCCCACGAGGCCTTGACACGGATGAGGCTGTAGCAGGAGTCGTCGTGGTGTAGGAAGCCGCTGGGACAGGACTGACACCAAACCACACCCGTGACTGCTGTCAGGATTAGGGTCACACCAGATAGCTTCAACATCGTGTTTTTGAAACGACAATTGTAATTTTGTAATTGTTCAATGTTTGTCACTGCTCACGGCTTTATCTGATATGCATATCTAGAGTACAGTAGAAGTATAGCGACTCATTGAACATTGCACCAAATGTCTGCTATCCTACGTTGACCGAATATATTCATGTCCCCGCTTGATTAGATCTCATCTTTGCGAGCTCAATATAAAAACTCTCCACGAATAATATGACCAGTGACAAGACATAAGTTTGTAATTTGAGTTGCCTTGATATGATAGATGGAGATACGCATGTTAGTATGTACTTGGCGTTAAACTAACTTTGTGAACGTTCCAGGATTTTTTTGCCCTTGAATGGAAACAAAACCCCATTTATCTATATGTCTAGATGTCTTTGATCGTTGATCATACACTTGGCAAAATGTTCCCCCTGTATGTACAGTGAAATGAAAGTCAACATTGATTTACATGACCTGATGTAAATATTGTTCCAACTCGCAATATTGGAACTTTAAGGTGATCCATGTCGATGTGTCCATACTACTCTAAGTATGCTTGACGCGTGAATGTCATCATAAAGTGCACATACTTTTGCTTCGTTAAAAAAGACCCAAAATATCGAATTATATTATTACTTTTCACGAAAAGGCCTCCAATAGCATTATTCCTACTTATAGCGTATCATACTTCTGTCGTGTCATATATTCTCTGTTGTGTCTCAGATTGTTGTAGTGTGTCATAGTGTCGAGATGTCTCACGGTGATGCGATGTCTCACTCACCTTACCTGTACGCACAGACACTCTCAAACTCTGAAATTTCGACTGATATACTAAAACGTTAGGAGTGCCAGGAACGGATATGCATACAGGAGTTTATCTCAGATTGTTGTGGCGTGTAAGATCGGGGTAGATTGTTGTGGCGTGTAAGATCGGGGTAGATTGTTGTGGCGTGTAAGATCGGTGTAGATTGCTGTGGCGTGTAAGATCGGTGTAGATTGTTGTGTCGTGTAAGATCGGTGTAGATTGTTGTGGCGTGTAAGATCGGTGTAGATTGTTGTGGCGTGTAAGATCGGTGTAGATTGTTGTGGCGTGTAAGATCGGTGTAGATTGCTGTGGCGTGTAAGATCGGTGTAGATTGTTGTGGCGTGTAAGATCGGGGTAGATTGCTGTGGCGTGTAAGATCGGTGTAGATTGTTGTGGCGTGTAAGATCGGGGTAGATTGCTGTGGCGTGTAAGATCGGGGTAGATTGTTGTGGCGTGTAAGATCGGGGTAGATTGTTGTGGCGTGTAAGATCGGGGTAGATTGTTGTGGCGTGTAAGATCGGTGTAGATTGTTGTGGCGTGTAAGATCGGGGTAGATTGTTGTGGCGTGTAAGATCGGTGTAGATTGTTGTGGCGTGTAAGATCGGTGTAGATTGTTGTGGCGTGTAAGATCGGTGTAGATTGTTGTGGCGTGTAAGATCGGTGTAGATTGCTGTGGCGTGTAAGATCGGTGTAGATTGCTGTGGCGTGTAAGATCGGTGTAGATTGTTGTGGCGTGTAAGATCGGTGTAGATTGCTGTGGCGTGTAAGATCGGTGTAGATTGCTGTGGCGTGTAAGATCGGTGTAGATTGTTGTGGCGTGTAAGATCGGTGTAGATTGCTGTGGCGTGTAAGATCGGTGTAGATTGTTGTGGCGTGTAAGATCGGTGTAGATTGCTGTGGCGTGTAAGATCGGTGTAGATTGCTGTGGCGTGTAAGATCGGTGTAGATTGTTGTGGCGTGTAAGATCGGTGTAGATTGTTGTGGCGTGTAAGATCGGTGTAGATTGTTGTGGCGTGTAAGATCGGTGTAGATTGTTGTGGCGTGTAAGATCGGTGTAGATTGTTGTGGCGTGTAAGATCGGTGTAGATTGTTATGGCGTGTAAGATCGGGGTAGATTGTTGTGGCGTGTAAGATCGGTGTAGATTGCTGTGCGTGTAAGATCGGTGTAGATTGCTGTGGCGTGTAAGATCGGTGTAGATTGTTGTGGCGTGTAAGATCGGTGTAGATTGCTGTGGCGTGTAAGATCGGTGTAGATTGCTGTGGCGTGTAAGATCGGTGTAGATTGTTGTGGCGTGTAAGATCGGGGTAGATTGTTGTGGCATGTAAGATCGGTATAGATTGTTGTGGCGTGTAAGATCGGTGTAGATTGTTGTGGCGTGTAAGATCGGGGTAGATTGTTGTGGCGTGTAAGATCGGGGTAGATTGTTATGGCGTGTAAGATCGGGGTAGATTGTTGTGGCGTGTAAGATCGGTGTAGATTGTTGTGGCGTGTAAGATCGGTGTAGATTGTTGTGGCGTGTAAGATCGGTGTAGATTGTTGTGGCGTGTAAGATCGGTGTAGATTGCTGTGGCGTGTAAGATCGGTGTAGATTGTTGTGGCGTGTAAGATCGGTGTAGATTGTTGTGGCGTGTAAGATCGGTGTAGATTGTTGTGGCGTGTAAGATCGGTGTAGATTGTTGTGGCGTGTAAGATCGGTGGAGATTGTTGTGGCGTGTAAGATCGGTGTAGATTGTTGTGGCGTGTAAGATCGGTGTAGATTGTTGTGGCGTGTAAGATCGGGGTAGATTGTTGTGGCGTGTAAGATCGGGGTAGATTGTTGTGGCGTGTAAGATCGGTGTAGATTGTTGTGGCGTGTAAGATCGGTGGAGATTGTTGTGGCGTGTAAGATCGGGGTAGATTGTTGTGGCGTGTAAGATCGGGGTAGATTGTTGTGGCGTGTAAGATCGGTGTAGATTGTTGTGGCGTGTAAGATCGGTGTAGAGTGTTGTGGCGTGTAAGATCGGGGTAGATTGTTGTGGCGTGTAAGATCGGTGTAGATTGTTGTGGCGTGTAAGATCGGTGTAGATTGTTGTGGCGTGTAAGATCGGTGTAGATTGTTATGGCGTGTAAGATCGGTGTAGATTGTTGTGGCGTGTAAGATCGGTGTAGATTGTTGTGGCGTGTAAGATCGGTGTAGATTGTTGTGGCGTGTAAGATCGGGGTAGATTGTTGTGGCTCGTAAGATCGGTGTAGATTGTTGTGGCGTGTAAGATCGGTGGAGATTGTTGTGGCGTGTAAGATCGGTGTAGATTGTTGTGGCGTGTAAGATCGGGGTAGATTGTTGTGGCGTGTAAGATCGGGGTAGATTGTTGTGGCGTGTAAGATCGGTGTAGATTGTTGTGGCGTGTAAGATCGGTGTAGATTGTTGTGGCGTGTAAGATCGGTGTAGATTGTTGTGGCGTGTAAGATCGGTGTAGATTGTTATGGCGTGTAAGATCGGTGTAGATTGTTGTGGCATGTAAGATCGGGGTAGATTGTTGTGGCGTGTAAGATCGGTGTAGATTGTTATGGCATGTAAGATCGGTGTAGATTGTTGTGGCGTGTAAGATCGGGGTAGATTGTTGTGGCATGTAAGATCGGTGTAGATTGTTGTGGCGTGTAAGATCGGGGTAGATTGTTGTGGCATGTAAGATCGGTGTAGATTGTTGTGGCGTGTAAGATCGGTGTAGATTGTTATGGCGTGTAAGATCGGGGTAGATTGTTGTGGCGTGTAAGATCGGTGTAGATTGTTGTGGCGTGTAAGATCGGTGTAGATTGTTGTGGCGTGTAAGATGGGTGTAGATTGTTGTGGCGTGTAAGATCGGGGTAGATTGTTGTGGCGTGTAAGATCGGTGTAGATTGTTATGGCGTGTAAGATCGGGGTAGATTGTTGTGGCGTGTAAGATCGGGGTAGATTGTTGTGGCGTGTAAGATCGGTGTAGATTGCTGTGGCGTGTAAGATCGGTGTAGATTGTTGTGGCGTGTAAGATCGGTGTAGATTGTTGTGGCGTGTAAGATCGGGGTAGATTGTTGTGGCGTGTAAGATCGGGGTAGATTGTTGTGGCGTGTAAGATCGGTGTAGATTGTTGTGGCGTGTAAGATCGGTGTAGATTGTTGTGGCGTGTAAGATCGGTGTAGATTGCTGTGGCGTGTAAGATCGGTGTAGATTGTTGTGGCGTGTAAGATCGGTGTAGATTGTTGTGGCGTGTAAGATCGGTGTAGATTGTTGTGGCGTGTAAGATCGGTGTAGATTGTTGTGGCGTGTAAGATCGGTGTAGATTGTTGTGGCGTGTAAGATCGGTGTAGATTGTTGTGGCGTGTAAGATCGGTGTAGATTGTTGTGGCGTGTAAGATCGGTGTAGATTGTTGTGGCGTGTAAGATCGGTGTAGATTGTTGTGGCGTGTAAGATCGGGGTAGATTGTTGTGGCGTGTAAGATCGGTGTAGATTGTTATGGCGTGTAAGATCGGTGTAGATTGTTATGGCGTGTAAGATCGGTGTAGATTGTTGTGGCGTGTAAGATCGGTGTAGATTGTCGTGGTGTGTAAGATCGGTGTAGATTGTTGTGGCGTGTAAGATCGGTGTAGATTGTTGTGGCGTGTAAGATCGGTGTAGATTGTTGTGGCGTGTAAGATCGGTGTAGATTGTTGTGGCGTGTAAGATCGGTGTAGATTGTTGTGGCGTGTAAGATCGGTGTAGATTGCTGTGGCAGCTCAAGTTGTAGTGTCTTACAGTGATGGGTGTCCCTCATTGTTGTAGTCTCTCAGTTTACTACTGTATTTTTGTAGTGTGTCATTAGATTGTAGTGTGTCACACTTATTTATTGCCCAAGATTACTGTAGTGTCTCTGAATGCTGTATGTCATGATGTTGATGTGTCCCGGTGTTTTAATATGTCAGATCGCCTTGTGTCTCAGAATATTTGGCTGATATACCCCTGCTACAAGTTTACTTAACACAAGGTGAGCTACACTATGTGTCTTGTTTTTGACATTTGAAATTTTTGATATCACAAAGGTAACCAATGCATATAGCGAGGTCTGCCGTGTTACTGTCACTTGGAAAGGACGTTGGGAAGCTGAACTGTTATCAGTCTGTGTGTAACAAGGACCTCTTTCTTCAAGACGATCCTATCTCTACAGCCAATTGAATCTATGTGAAGTTAACTATGGTGATGACATTCCTCACGCTGAGATGTAAAAAGGTCCTCATTCTTCAAGACGATCCTATCTCTCCAGCCACTTGAGTCTATGTAAAGTTAACTATGGTATTGACATTCCCCATGCTGAGATATAAAAAGGGCCTGCGTTCTGAAAGTGACATTAGCGTTACGAATTGCTTTTACTTGAATAGTTTAATTAACTTTAACCATACAGTCATGGTACTAAGGCCGCCTACAATGTCTACAAAAAAATTATTACTTATCAGGATGTACAGATAAGATGTTTCTATGATCTTACCTCTATGGATGTTAAACTGCGGCATTGTATCTCAGTAAACTAGCACTATAAATCGGTATCAGTTCGGACTAGTACAAGCAGCCACACACACACACACACACACACACACACACACACACACACACACACACACACACACACACACACACACACACACACACACACACACACACACACACACACACACAATTTGACGTTCATACGTTTTTCACGAGACCGTGTTCTTGAAATGAAGTACACTGACGGTCTACTTCCACATTCCCGGGGAAACCCCTGGGAATTCCCTATCACGAAAACATGCATAAGCGTTCTTTCTGATCATTTAGAACATTTATTCTTGGTCTTAGCGTTTCAGTATATATTGAGAAATGTCAGAGAGCGTGACTGCATGATTGTTCGCAAGCTCCGACGTTCATACAGATTGGCCCTCACTCTATGAAGGTTCATACTCCAATGAACTCACTCAAAGTGAAGGTCAATTCTTTTCAAATGCTTTTCATACTTTGCATCCAACAACCAATCAGTTACTCAGTTGCAATATACACACCTGACATAGTTTGTCATAGTTGGGTATAAAAGATTTACTCATATTTTTCTACCCCTTGTAAAATGTGTCCCATAATTTATACAAAAAATAGTGCTTTGAGTCATCACAGGTGTTCACTCATTGATCCATCATTTCTTACATAATTCTGATACTCATGCTTTTAAAATAGTAGTAAAATACTGGGATTTGTCCCAACAAACAACAAATTATACTGGCTACCCCATAATGTGTATGACACACAAATGGATTTAAACGTTAGTTGTATCTTCTTGTTGTAGCAACAGATGTTATGTTGACAAGTTATTTCTCATACCACCAATGCTATAGCTATATATCCTGATTTTCATTCAACAGTACCCCGAGACAACTGTAATATGAAGTCTATTAGATATAATAGATAAGTTTAGAATCAAATATTTGTATCATGACATAAATATACATTTAACCCCACAATCATTCCATGTGGTTATGTCTAAACTACTAAACTGTCATGCATGTATAATCTAGTACTAGTACACATGCACAAGTAAAATAAATTTATACCACTGTGCAAAGCAGATATATATTAATGTCAAGAGGAAATAGAAAAACAATATTTATTTGTTGGTGTGGTAATTGGAAATATGAGTGTAGAATGCTAAAACATTAAAGCAAGATCAACTGATATTAAAAATGAGCTTTATCTATTACAATCATCTCATCACGTCAAAGCAATCTTTAGAGATTGAAAATTAGTATATATCGTTCTTAAGTTATAAGATGAAGAATTGTAAATGGTATAAGTACCCATGAATATACATATTAAAACTAATATACAGACTGTTCTGTGTCTGAAAAAATAGATTTTTTTTATATTTTAAATTTAAACAGCCACCATTCATCCAAAAAAAATTATGTGAGGCATTCGTGAGCGAGACCAATTACCCAGTCATGCCTGATTAGCATCAGGAGTATTTTCAGGAACCTGAACATTGAGCTTTGATACATGGATTGTTTTGAAATTTATAAATAGGTAGCTCATTTGCATAGTTAAGTACCTGGCTTATCACTGATCACATTGCCCAACCCTCAACATATAGGGAAAGACACTTCATGTGTCATGTTTGCTTGCCCAGTTACAGGGAAATTGGAGCAAAAATTATTCTGTCACGTCGACCACTGATCTACATATTCATAAGTATTGTTAACTACTAACTACTTCAGATATGTCCTCATCATATTCTCTGACTTTCAAAACACAGGTATAGACACTTTATTTGTCATTTTTGCTTGCCTTGTTACAGTTATTGCAGAAAATGGTTCACAAAAGATAGAAAAAATAGCAATTTGGCGGCAATTTTGTTTCCGCCCCCATGACGAGTGTAAATTGGCACGGCTCCCATGGCCGAAAGCTATGAACACACAATGGCATTTAGAATGTGGTCAAATGTAGTAAATTTTATATTTGGGAGAACGCTTTCTTAGTAAAGTACAGATTCTAGTAATTTTGGGGGTTGAGTTCCATCTGGGATTCATAGCTTTCGGCCATGAGAGCCGTGCCAATTTACACCTCTCAGAGGGGTACACAGAGTACGTGATTTAGACTACCAGTTGTCGGACTTTCATTTTGCGGAAGCCTCGGTGGCTGAGTAGGTTAGATCGCTGAGTTCGAAGCCCGGATGGGACTCAACCAAAAAAAGTGCTAGAATCTGTACTTTACTTAGAAAGTGTTATCCCAAATATAACATTTGTTAAATTTACAATACAATGCAGACATCCCGAACTGCCATAGTTTTCTTTGAGTTTCAGGGAGTCCAGATTAAATCGCTCACTTGTTGGTTCATGCGAAGAGTTTTGTCTGGTAAACTCTCTTCCTATTCGACTTTTATTGGAAAACAACCTTTTTTCATGTTGAAAGTCGTGAACAGATCGATTAATATATCTGCCTTACACCATTTACATACTTAATTTACACACCTTAGTTAATTTTCATATGAACGCATAGTACATTTACATATGCACACGTATGTATAGAGCACACGTGCGTGTGAACGGGGTATTGGACGTTTACAACTTTGGTGAAACCAACCGGTATGGCGACAGGCCTAGAAACCAAGGCAAATCTATGATTGATATTGATGTTTTTGGCGATTCTGGAAAGGGAATCGTCGCGCCTTACCCGACTGGACCACACGTGCCGCATTGTAGACATAAAATGTGCATGCTTTTGCATACATTAATTAGCTTGTATTGTCACAGTTTTACCTCTGTGGCAGCATTCTCCCTTCTTAACCTTTACAAGCGTCTTTTATTTTTTTATTTTTAATTGTTTAAAAGAAGCGCCTCCCACTTTGTTAAGCAGTCACCATTTGACACCACTCTAGGTGATACATGAAATATGACAGGAACACGACTTCAGTCTTCCCTAAAACAACCCCGGAGATTGTGCGAAAAACACTTCAAGAAGAAGGCAAATAGACCTTACATTATCTTTTCAAGCACCCCCTTCAAGGGAATCAAGCACCCCCTTTTAAGAAATCTAGCACCCCTTCAAAGGAATCAAGGACCACCTTCAAATGAATCAAGCACCCCCTTCAAAGGAATCAAGTACCCACTTCAAAGGAATCAAGCACCAACTTCAAAGGAATCTAGTACCCACTTCAAAGGAATCAAGCAACCCCTTCAAAGGAATCAAGTACCCCTTCAAAGGAATCAGGCACCCCCTTCAAAGGAATCAGGCACCCCCTTCAAAGGAATCAAGTACCCCCTTCAAAGGAATCAAGCACCAACTTCAAAGGAATCAGGCACCCCCTTCAAAGGAATCAAGCACCACCTGAAAAGGAATCAAGCAGCCCCTTCAAAGGAATAAAGCACCCACTTCAAAGGAATCAAGCACCCATGCAAAGGAATCAAGCACCCACTGCAAAAAGGAATCAAGCGACTCCTTCAAAGGAATCAAGCACCCCTTTCAAAGGAGTCAAGCACCCCCTTCAAAGGAATCAACCACCCCTTCAAGAAATCAAGCACCCATGCAAAGGAATCAAGCACCAACTTCAAAGGAATCTAGTACCCACTTCAAAGGAATCAAGCACCCCTTCAAAGGAATCAAGCACCCCTTCAAAGGAATCAAGCACCCACTTCAAAGGAATCAAGCACCCATGCAAAGGAATCAAGCGCCCACTTCAAAGGAATCAAGCGACCCCTTCAAAGGAAGCAAGACACCCCTGAAAAGGAATCAAGAACCCCCTGAAAAGGAATCAAGCGCCCCCTGAAAAGGAATCAAGAACCCCCTTCAAAGGAATCAAGCACCACCTTCAAAGGAATCAAGCACCACCTTCAAAGGAATCAAGAACCCCCTTCAAAGAATCAAGAACCCCTTTCAAAGGAATTCATCACCCCCTTCAAAGACATCAAACACCCCCTTCAAAGGAATCAAGCACCACCTTCAAAGGAACTCAACTCAGCTCCAGGTCAGAGGATAAACACGGGAAAATGTGTTAGCCTTGACAGAGTAGTTATGAAGGAGGTATCACAGATATGGTGCCCCAACACTGGTTTCAAATACATTTGCGCCATCAGATAAATGGAAGGAAACATTAAGTATTGAACGCGTTCAAATAGTCTTTAGATGTGCCATTTGAGCACAAGCAGAACGGCTTGTTAAGCCGACAACTTTATGCATAAACACATGATGGAAAGACAAATATGCGATTGAACCCGTTAAGCATTTATTGTTTTCGTGTTGAGTCATGATGGACTATTCACATCAACTTATATAATTTAACAGTGATAATATTATTTACCATGTCCTTTCTAAGCATTCGCGAAGGCTATGCATATTAGGAATGATCGATCAAACGTCCAGAGCAACCGATCCAATCAGTATCAGTTACTTAATGTGCATTGTAAGACACATATTAAAAGGGGCAACACGCACATTTATATTAAAAAAGGATTATTTCTAGGGACACAATAACTTTCTTCCAATGTACTCTTGGGGTTTCCAATGTTCCGACTGGGATGTTATTTCCCAACTATTTCTGGGGGAATGAGCTCCAACTCACACAGGAAAAACTCGTTGACATGACATCCATTGTCGTCCCACCGGTAGTCGCCCTTCTTGTACCACATCAGACACCACTGGCTGCCGTGGTCGTTATTTGGGTCTCCAGGAGCCCAGAAGGTTCTGGCGATTCGGGTGTTTTGACATCCCCACTGCCACTCTCTCTCCGTCAGGTACGTCAAACCACCGATCCAGACACCATTGGTCGTTATAGTAGAATCTTCTCTTTTGAGATAACCTTCCACAAAGGTTTGTTCGGAATCCGTCTCCACGTAGGCCAGGTGGGAGCCTATAGCCTGACAGTACACGGCCGCCTCCGCCCACGAGGCCTGGACACGGATGAGGCTGTAGCAGGAGTCGTTGTGGTGCAGGAAGCCGCTCGGACAGGACTGACACCAAACCACATCTATGACCACCACCAAGATGAGGATCACGCCATACAGCTTGTGCATGATTGTGTAACATAAATTGTGTGTAACGTTGCTTGAAATTGTTTTAGCTGTCCCTGCCGTCGACCTTATCTGATTAGGTTATTTTTGAGTGGACAGTATGGCGACAAAGACTCATTGAACATTGCGCCGACATTTCTGGTATTCTACATTGACCGAGTATTTCCACGTCACCTCTTGATTATATCTTACCTTTCCGAACGCAGTAACAACACTCTCCACACGACCCTATATTGTCAGTGACAAGTTATCATTTTGTTATTTGGGTTGTCTGGACATGAGAGAGTGTGAGTGAGTTAACAGTATTCCAGTTATGTCACGGCGTGGCATTTTAATGTGGGAGGAAAGCCCGAAGTGATGCAGGTCTCAAACGTTTACTATATCGGTGAAACCCACGAGCACGGGTATGGTGCCGACAAACCTGGAAATAATCGGGGCGAACCTGGATTCGAACCCCACAATCATAGGTTTCTAGCGTACCCAAGGGACGCAACTCTACACAGCGAACCGCGGCGCCTTATGGTATATAGAATCGATCATAGGACTCTGCTTTAAGTAGAGATTTCTAATGATTATGGAAATAGTTTTGTCGCTTTTATTCATATGATTTGTTTGTTTGCTGTTTAACGCGGCACTGAGCAATATTCCACCTATATGAAGCCGGTCTGTATATCATCGAGTCTCGACCAGACAATCCAGTGATTCATGTCATGATCATCGACCCATGCAATTAGGATACGATGACATGCATCAACCAAGTCAGCGAGCCTGACCACCCGATCCTTTTTGTCGCCTCTCACTACAAGAATGGTTTGCTAAGCACTATTCTAACCCCGATCTTCACGGGTGATATACTAGTATTTATAAGAGGTCAGAAAAGAAGTCATATATATTAATAAAGAGGTTTTTTTTCTCCAAAACTATGCTTACTGTTAAAAAGATGTTAGACATGATTTATATATGTATTTACCATGAAGACGTGTTTCTGCAGTTCAAAGTATTAGAAGACTTTTTGCAAGGCAAGTTTGACTTCTTGATTTGTTATATTAATATACAATATTGAAGGGAGGTGTTGTTGAATTGTTATATTATACCACATAGTTGGTAGATATTGTTGAGTTGCTCTAATATACCACATGGCAGGTAGATATTGTTGATTTGCTATAGTATACCATACATTAGGAGGTATTGTTGATTTGTTATAACATATACCATGTAGTAGGTGGGTATTGTTTATTTCTTATAATATACCATACTATACTAGGTAGATAGTGTTATAATACAGCATATAGTAGGTAGGTACGTATATAGACACAGACATATATATCATCACATATTGAGTGACCTGTTTATCACTACTTAGTACGTTAAAAAACAAACAAATACATACAAATCTTACGACAAGAACACGTGTTTGTGAGATGGTTCATCAGCTTCAATTATCTCTGACATGCAGTGTGTTAATGTCATATTTCCTGTATACTTTAAAAAACCCTTTAAATCCAATCCAATTTTAAAAGAATGAACTTCAGGGGAATTAAAAACCAGTTTGTTGTCCTTATCAAACTTTCAACAGGCAATTCCTTATTAAGAGACACACTGTGAAGAGTGAGTCAGTGAGTATAGTTTTACGCCGCTTTTAGTAATATTCCAGCAATATCACGGCGGGGGATACCAGAAATAGGCTTCACATATTGTATCCATGTGGGAAATCGAACCCGGGTCTTCGGCGTGACGAGCGACTGGTTTTACACATTATTAATCATAAGTTCGTCAAATCATAGTTATTTGAAGGTGTTAAATAGTTTTACTTTTTCTTTGACTAACGAAGAAGCTGACCTCACTTCCCAACTACTATCCCAGGCGAGGTAGCTTGTGCCAGCTCACACATGAAATATTGCTTGGTGAAACAGCCCACATCGTCCCACAGAAACGACGTAGCCTTGTACATCATGATACAGAACTGATCATGATGGGTATTGTCCGGCATCCCTGGTGCCCAATGGGTGGGTGCGATGATATCACCTTGAAACCCCCACAGCCAGTCGTTCTGGGTCAGGTACGATAAGCCTCCGATCCAGACACCATCAGTCGTTATAGTAGATTCTTCTCTTTTGAGATGACCTTCCAGGAATGTTTGTTCGGAATCCGTCTCCACGTAGGCCAGGTGGGAGCCTATAGCCTGACAGTACACGGCCGCCTCCGCCCACGAGGCTTGGACACGGATGAAGCTGTAGCAGGAGTCGTCGTGGTGCAGGAAGCCGCTGGGACAGTCACAGGACACAACGTTCATGACTGCCAGGAGGACAATAATACTCACTGATGGGTTGAACATTGTCGACAACTTGTAGAAAAAATAACCTTGAGAACAACTTTTCTTCGTGTTTGAACGTCGTGAGGTTTGGACCGTTAATGACCTTTATCTTTTCGGATCTCGAAATCTTGATGTATTGAACACAAAATAAATATTGTCACGTGGTGTTGCGTAAACTGCTCCCTGTCAACGTTGGAGACAGAGTAGGTTTTCATTCCATAGGGCACGATAAGCAACAAGGAGGTTATAAGTAATCAGAATGACCTACCAGTAAGTGAACACCAAACCATCAGGGTCGTACGGCTGTTCGGGGAAGCTTGGTGGCCCGGTTGTATAAAGCCAGGTTCACACAGTGCCGATTATGGCTCCCGTTTAAGGTCAGACAGAGCTACGACACGGAAAGGGAAAAGTCGGATTACTATCCTCAATGATCTGGAATGTCCTATCATTTTTCTGAACGCAGTCGTATACGTTTGTAACAGAGTCCTACGGATCGGGGAAGGTCCAGAGAGGTCGGCCATCCCGACAGTATGGTGCGTACGGGGAACTCAGCCGATTTTGTCTAGTCGGATTACACTCTTGACTATGTCGTGACCGACTCTGCTGTATCGGATCAAAATCGTAACAATGTCCCATGTTGTCTGGACGGTGTCCTGTGGACCAGGAAGCTGTCGTAATGAACGGGCATGGATTGTTCATTGCCCTTTCTTGTTGATTGAGTTCAGATTGCGTCCAGATCTTACCGAATGCGAAACCGTCTTTGTAGGTTCACTGTCCGGTCACTGTCTGATCTCTGTCGGGTCGCATTCGGGAGAATCGAGACGCTGTCGGGACAGATTCGGTCGTTTTTTACCATGCGGAAGATACGAATCTGATCAGAATCGGATTAAGAACGGGAGAATCGGGACGAATGCGACTGGAAACAATAGCTGATTGCTTGTGAATTTCCCGCCACGAGTGATCAAACTTTGGAAAATTTAATCAGGAATGGTCCTATCAAGGACGGCAGTAAAAATCCTCAATGTTCGACTGAGCCATAAGGCGCCACAATTTGTTGTGAAGACTTTCGTTCATTGGGCACAAAAGAAACCTATGATTGTGAGTTCGAATCCGATTCGCACCGATTATGTTTCTAGGTTTGTCAGCACCGTACTCGTGCTCGTGGGTTTCACCGAAGTGCTAAACGCCTAAGATCGGCATATTTCGGGCTTTCTCCCTACATTCCTCACACGAATTCAAGAAAACGTTATGATCGTGGATGATTATCGCATGTGTTTTCCGATACAATTCCCTATTTTGACTTTTACCATATGTTCTCTTGTTTTCCCAGCGGAACAGTGGACCGTGCTGTTGCTCAATGTTCGCAATATTTTAAAGACTTACCTTTGCATATGTTTGTCATTCATAAGCACATGCTCGTGATATAGGCATACTCGTTCAATCGACTCCTATTCCTTGTGAATAAGGAAATGGGAGAATTTATAGATGTCACCTTTGTTTTATAATTATGAACACAACGTTTCGGGGTATAATTATGATAACTCCTTCATTCAATAAGGACTAAGTGAGTGAGTTAGTCAGGTTTTACGCCGCTTTTAGCAATATTCCGGCGGGGGACTCCAGAAATGGGCTTCACACAATGTACCCATGTCGGGAATCGACCCCGGGTCTTCGGCGTGACGAGCGACGTTTTAACCACTAGGCTACCCGACCGCCCCTCACGGAGGACTAAGCATATTCTCCGAAACGTTGTGAAGCAAATGGAACGTGACATAACGGTATGGAACGAAACGTTGTGTTTCTTACACATAAAGAAGTTGACAGCCATACATTCTCTCTCTTATGTGTATTGCTTCTAAATACCAATCAAAGAGACTTCATATAGAAAGGGTTTATGTCTTTTATGTTCTAATTCGTTTAATGCGAATGAACACAGAATATGTACCATGCACGCATCTCAAGGGTAATGCCTGCCACATTTTAGGGAAAGTAGCAGAAGGAGCACAGTGAAAACCTTTGTCTTTGGACTTGTAAAGGGCAGCACGACGGCTGAAGAGTGTCTTCTGGAAGCGACATTCTTCCTCTGACAATGTCGTCTCGCTCTAATTCCGCGACTACGGCTCAACCAGATATGGATCTGTCAGCTACTCTGATATGCTTGGTTCGCTTGTTGATATCTGAAGCAAGACTCTCAAGGGAATCTGAACTTTCAGAATACTTATGATGTCTGAATTTATATTGCAACTGATTTTCTTTGAATCTAAGGAACGGTATCTCAGAATCTTTGGGAGTTCCTTTTAAGGCAGAAAGCGATCTTTGTTCTGATTCCTCAATACAATCACGTTTAAATATGTTTAGTTTGCAATCCATATATTCATTAAACAATTGAAAAGTTTCGTAACCTTCAACAGTATCCCTTGGTCTGTCAGGCTGAATTTCCTCGGAAGCTTCGAGGTGGGATGACGGTGAAGTTATCTGTTGAACATTAGAACAAGATTGAAAGTATGCTCGAAAATCTGCTCGAAAACCTCGAATAGCTCAACACAATCAGTGTAAACACGTGACTTTGTGACACCACTTTCACGCGCAATATACCCAGCTGCGGCAGGCAGCCTCATGCCGTATTTAACCCATAATAAATACATTTTATAATAAAGAAGTTGTCTAGCATATATTCTCTCTCAGGCCACTTTATAGTATAGTCGGGGGGTCAAAACCCCAAGCAATGATCAGTTTTAAAAATACCAAAGCAAACCTCCATGATCAAGTAAGCAACGGTAACAGTACGTATAGACATAATCGCCCTATCTACTTTACCGGCCTCGACATTGATCTCTACCAGCTATACTATTTCTCTTTTTAAATGAAAAATATTAATGTGTTTGTCGAAAGGAAATTATACTGTCCTAATTTTAATTGTATTTCATATTTGTGAACATTGGGTTCCAAAGATCCATAAACAGAAAAAAAATATGAACAAAATGAGCAACACTTTAATATATTTGACAATATGTTGGAACATTAAGTGTGTTTGTTTGTTCTTTTACGCCGCACTCAGCAATATTCCAACTATATGACGACGGTCTGGAAATAATTGAGCCTGGACAAGACAATCTAGCTAGTGATTGACATCATGAACATTGATCAAATTGGGATACGATGATAAGTCAGCTAACCTGACAACTCGATCCCGTTAGTCGCCTCTTATGACAAGCATAGTCGCCTCTTTCGACAAGCATGGGTTGCTGAAGACCAATTCTAACCCGGACCTTCACCGGTCTGGAACATTGGGGAGCTATGTGTATGTTTGTTAAGGCTGGTAGTTAACTGGTTGTAGAAGTTGTTTCCTTGGATGCTATGTACTGAGGCCATAATATCATTTCCATACGGCTGGGTTTATTGCTTTTTGCAAATGCCTTCCTGGAAAGTATCTCAGTTGTGGATTATGATGCAGTTAAGAAGAATCCTAATGTGTGAAGGTTCATGGTGTATAAATACTTCGTAATTTTTAATATTTGATATTTTTGTAAATGATGGTTTTGTAAATACGTTTTTTTGTGTTGTAGCTGTTTGATGTACCTCTCACAAATGTATGTTTTTAATCTCATTAAAATCAGACCTCAGTTCTCGCTACCGCTAAACAAAGATCTAAGGACATCCCATAAGGAACACGTCAGAACGACCTTTCATCCGACCAATCAGAGCATCGCTTACCAGATAATGAAAGTGACAGTTGGAATGTGATTTCTGATCATGCAACCTCGAAAACGTTAACTCAGAACGATAGTTACGGGTTTAACGACTGAATCCATACAATCTAGACCATCTATTAGCCATTCCAGAATATTCTTTTGTTCATGTTTCAAATTTGTCATCGAGAATTTTTCAAAATATGGTTGCCAATTTGAAATTAGTGCCGTAAAGGACGAGAAAGCTGCCTTCTGATTGGTCATTCCATTGGTCGGTCAAAGTTCGCGCAAGGTCGGTCTGACGTGACCCGTAATGGGATGTCCTCAGATCTTTGTTTGGCGGTAGCGAGAACTAAGATCTGATTTTAATGAGATTTGTATGTTTTAAACTTGATTTGAAGGGAGATAACTCTTTGCTTGAAAGATTTGAAGCTCTCATAAATCTCCCAGCCTTTACAATTTGTGAGCAATGTTTGTATCACGCGGTTTTGTTTATGGGTATTTATAATTTCTCCAATAGGTCATTGTTCAGATATATATTTTGTTTTTTTCGATATATAAGACCACATGGCCCATTGTACAGTTGACATTTTCAGTTTCATTTTTTTAGTCACGTGATATACATGATATATAAAAACTATCTGACAGAGAATATATGTTTCAACAATATGGCTAATGAACGTATAACATCAGTGTTGTTGGATTTAGTAAGACTGATCATTAACATCTTGTTTTTATGCCCATTGTTAAACATCGGCATTTACTTTCCTCCAAGATGTTCATACTTATCTCATACTAATAAAACATGGAATTCATCCTCAGTAGGAAAACTTATATTGTATTTTCTATTGGTGGCTATCTATCTCTTATATTATATTCATATGTACTTTAGGCCCGAGGCCTGTAAAACTGAATAATATCTTGAATCTTGAATCTTGAATATGGTTCTAAGATTGCTATAAATACTTTTCTCAAATGATGTATATAACTTACCACGTCGATGTGTCAATGTTGTTTATGTATATTGGCAGTGTGTATGTCATCATGTTACTCACATGCTTATGTGTTATATACATAAGGACAAAATAACAGGTTGAACTTGGACGATTTTAATGTGTAATATTCGTGAGTGAGTGAGTTTGGTTTGGTTTAACGCCGCTTTTAACAGTATTACAGTTATACCGCGGCGTGTCAGCTTAATGTGGGAGGAAAGCCCGAAGTGATGCAGGTCTCAGACGTTTACCACTTCGGTGAAACCCACGAGCACGGGTATGGTGCTGACAAACCTAGAAACATAATCGGGAGGAACCGGGATTCGAACCCACAATCATAGGTTTCTGGCGTGCCCAAGGGACGCAACTCTGCACAGCGAATCCCGGCGCCTTAGACGACTGGGCCGACCGTGCCCCCCGTATATTCGTAAGTACACATGTATATCTATTCTGTACCAAAGGGAAGTAGCAAGTAACGACGAGAATGAGGACTGTGTTGTTCCTCACAATGCTGTATGTTGTAGTTTGTCTCAGTGTTAAAATATGTCTCAATGCTGTAGTTGGCCCGTGAAGATCCGGGGTAGAACAGGTCTTCAGGAACCCATGTTTGCCGTTAAAGGGCGACTATGCTTGTCGTAAGAGCGACTAACGGGATTGGGTGGTCAGGCTCGCTGACTTGGTTTGATGCATGTCATCGATCCCAATTGCGTGGATCGATGCTCATGATGTCAATCACTGGAATGTCTGGTCCAGACTCTTTTACCTAGAGACCGCCGTCATATAACTGGAATATTGCTGAGTGCGCCGTTAAACAACAAACAAACAATGCTGTAGTGTCTCGCATTGTTGTACTGCAGTATTGTAATGTCTCAAAATGTTCTGTAGCATTGTAGTTCACACAGTGGTAAGCATTCGTCACCACTCGCCCCTTTCCGTAACCTGCAAGAAGATCGCTATTCGGCTTATCCCGGAATAACACGAGTTGGTCACGAATGGAATGAGGGGTAATGTGTCGCACTGTCGTTATCGAAGGGGAGCAACTCTAATATGTGAAACATCGTTACGGTTGGTGCAATGGTCTCGTTGAACGAAGTTGCTCTAAAATCTATTGTCCCTTCTTCTGCCCAAGATATTTTCAAGGCACATGGCATTGTGTACGGCGGGGATGCACAGTATGTAAACAAGATGTGATCACACTTCAACGAAGCTGAAATATTGACATTTAATCCAGACAAACCTAACGCTGATTGCCTTACTATCTTCCGGTTTCAATTCAAATCGGGGCGGTCGGGTAGCCTAGTGGTTAAAGCGTTCGCTCGTCACGCCGGAGATCCGAAGACCCCGGTTCGACAACATGGTACAATGTGTGAAGCCCTTTTCTGGTGTCCCCCGCCGTGATATTGCTGGAATATTGTTAAAAGCGGCGTTAAACCATACTCACTCACTCCAATTCAAATCTTTGCTTCCGCACTAAACACGTAAGATTACCAGTGAAGGTAATACGCGCACACTTTGACTCAACTTACTAAAGAGATAACATAAAATAAACACTTGCACCAACGCATACACGCGCGCGCACGCACGCAAGCACATACATTCGTATGTTTATATGGCTGAGGAATTGTAGTTCATGGTTCTTCAAATAACAGTGAGTGAGTGAGTGAGTTACAATGTAACGGTACATCGGCATTATTTCAGCCATATAGCGACGAGACCAAGTTAATTTATTCACAATTGAGTCATTTATGCAAAAGTTATATTTAAAAACAATTCATGAAACATATTTGAGCATACTATTTTTAAAACAACTTATGAAACATATTTGAGCATAACAATATCACGTATACAGTTTTAAAACACGGGCTACTGGTGCATAATACTAGCCAATATTAAAAAATATTCGGTATTGAGTTGGCTTAAAATCACTGGTTGATGATAATAACATCGATTATGATAGGATTACGTGTCACACAGGGGGACAATATTTTTACGCTACGTTACTAACGCAAATAACAGAATTTTTAAGATGTACAAACTTTAAACGCCAAGTACGTTATAAAAATTGGTGTGTCTTAATAATTATATGGGGGATGGTGTACATGTGTTCCTCAGTTTCTCGGTCTTTGTGGTAGCCGAGTAGTTCAAGCGTTTGCTGGTCACGCCGAAGACCCGGGTTCGATTTCCCACATTGGTTCAATGTGTAAAGATCATTTCTGGTGTCCGTGATATTGCTGGAATATTGCTAAAAGCGGCGTCAAACCATATTCACTCACCCACTTCTCTGTTTTAGCCGCAAGACAATATGGGTGTCTGTTGCTGCTCTATATTTTCGTATCTATCAATCCATATTCAACCCTATCTGGTGCTGCGTCTGATCTAACCGTGCAGTGTCAGACATCGCCGGAGGGGTTTATGTAAATCAACCTCACATAAACCACAGGGCAAACACTCATCTAAATAGTCAACAGTATACGAGGGTTAAGCTTATGCTTGGTGGGGTGAGGTGAGGTGAAATGGGGTTTAACGTCGCGTCCAAGATTATTGCACTTATATAGCGACGTGCATGCATGTGTATGAGTGTGTGGCTGCTTGTACTAGTCCGGACTGATGCCGATTTATAGTGCTAGCACACTGAGATACCATGCCGCAGTTTAACATGAATACCCCACTCAGACACAGTATATTGATTCCGAGCCGACCAGTCCTTGTTTTAGCCCCTTAATGCCGAGCGCCAGACGGGGTAACAACAAGTAACATCTTTTAACGTCTTTTGGTATGACGCGGCTGGGGATCGAACCCCGGACCTTCCGCTCTCCGGGCGGACGCTCTACCATTCCGAGCGTCTTATGCTTGGGCCCAGATATTCGTCCAAGACTAAACCCATGTCATCACATTGTTTTTGAGAGTGTTACATCTTCACAAATAAATTAAAGTTCAGTCGTGGGGCAGTTTGACAATTTAAACCACACTGTTAGAGCTTTACTGCCGTTAACTGTCATTTCGTTTATAAATTTACGCTTTCACAAAAAGCACCATTTATCACAGGGGGCCAAAATAGCCCTGCCGTCTAAAGCGCCACAGTACGTTCTGCTTTTCATTGAGCGTGTCAGAATTCGATGATAGTGTGACACACCTGATGTACCCTCAACCATAAACGTTGTTGTTTTTAGCTGTCTGACAAATGGGGTGTCTAACAAATGGGAGATGACCTTTTCATCACTTCGGGTTTTCCTCACGAATCAAGCCGTGATATAACTGAAATCCTGCCCAAATTACTAATTTATCCAAACTAGGCTAAAAACGATGTTCCGGTCAACATATTTCCATATGCAGATGAATATATTTTCTGTTGGACGCGAGGCAGGTTTTCCAGCCGGGGCGGTAGGGTAGCCTTGTGCTTAAAGCGTTCGCTCGTCACGCCGAAGACCAGGGTTTGATTCGCTACATGGGTACAATGTGTGAAGCTAATTTCTGGTGTCCCCCGCCGTGATGTTCTGGAATATTGCTAAGAGCGGCGTAAAACCATAATCACTCACTCACTCCAACCAACACCTTGACACAAAACATCAGAAATCAAACTGTGCAAAATACAGATAATTTCACAGCACCAGATGATTTTGTTTATATTCAAGTAAAGGGGTCATCGGTCTATTCTACAAGTATACATGTCATGCATTACTTGACAAGAGCGCTTCACGTACAGACACAAAATTGGATAGATGACAAAATGTGCCTATACTTTATGTTTATATATAACTGGAACTCCCTTTAGAAAATTATTTTGTTTTTTTAGAGCAAAGTATACTAATTGTGTTTTGTTGTTAATGATTCTACAATTGTTACAGAAAAAAACATGACATCAGCTTGTCATGGGTTGGACAAATATGATAATATGTTGAAAGAATACATATCACCAGAGAGGCAGTATTAAACTCTCGATATTGAAAACCATGTCAAGATATTAACAGGGACATGCCGGCTTCAGAAACAATTGGTTGTGACATCATTATATATTACGTCATTAATTGTGACTGTATAAATGAAATTGGTATTTACATTACTTCAACAATACAACGTATGTGCTTCGCATGTTGTTTTTTTGGTGGTGGTGGTTGTAGCGTTTACTCCTCCAAAAGGCCGGGTTCCGCACAGAGCTACAATGTGTGAAGCACATTTCTTGTGTCCCCCGACGTGAATATTCAAATAAGAATATACATTGGGCGTAAACCTATACTCACTCACAGGGTATTGCGGCCCCTGATCTCGAGTATACACATTCAAGAATACACACCGCCTCACACTGCGACAGCTCTAGCCCCGCCATTGTTTCAAGGTAGACACACATTCCACAAGCGCATTCACTATTCAGGAATAGAAACATAAACATCTTTATCACCGACTCCGCGGGCCACACCGTATAAAAATAGTAACTGCACCTCAATCTGTGCACTACATGTCTCTGATATTATTATGACTTGTGTCTATTATCATGAATCCGACATGTCAAACGCGATGAGCTACTCGCTACAAGTACGTGTTTCCACACACCCATCCAGGTGGTGTACACGAACAATACAATAAGGCCCCCAGTCAAGTAAGACGGGTTATGTTTACTGTATGACGGAGACCCGGATGGAAAGCTTTGTGTGTTTGCCTAAACTGCAAAGACGGCCGAGGGCATGCTATATCGGGGTGTTTCTGCTTGAGTGGTTTTGAAAGTACACCTGATCAGTAAACGGACGGGTCCGAGAGACACACCTTGCCTCACACCTCCTTCCAGCACAAGTTACTTGGACTTTCGTATTATTCGCTATCAGGTGAGTTTAACCAAATGTTGAGGTTGTGTGTTAATCGTTGTTTGTACTTATATGTTACTATGGTCTTACCTGCGACAGGTACGATATAGACGAGATAAGGCTTCCGTTACAGGGTCTGTCAAACGCCATTGCAACAGCCTCACATTCGAATACAGCTTAACCATGGGCGTTTACAAATCTATTGCAACGGAGATATGTGAACGATTATTCTTGATCTGTGCATATTTGCTTATACTGATACGCTACAATGTATTAATATATGTGTTAAAGGAAGTAACGAATCAATATATTTACTGCATCATTACACAATGATCTTTCTACATGCATACATCTTGTAAGTAAACAGTGGTGTACCCGACGAATGTTTAAACATTATCTTTTAACACGTGTAGCTAAAATCTATAGTTTTTAAAATCCTTGATACTTGTTTAGCATAGCTTCAAACTTCTTGTCAACTGTGTACACCTCGTACACGAATACGTTGATGCATCTAACAAGACAAGACATGAAGTACATGAAAATGGTCTCAACTTAACAAACGTATGCGCTATTGAGGTCAGTCCGCCTGTCGACAACCGACGTCTACGTCAATACAAGCCATTAGTCACACAAGGCTGACATTTTCGTGCCCCTCAATCACTCATGTCACTTAGCATTCTGTACCAGGATACATCTACGCGGAACCTGTCTATAGTTGTGAAATATTCACACACTATAACGCAATCCCATTGCAAGTCCCTTTGTTAAAACGACAGTAGTATATGTGCGCATTTCTTTTCACAAACATCTGACTTTTCTTACAGTGTGATGACAGGCAAGTCTTGTCCGCATGTTCCATATTAACATGTGCATATGTTGTCATGTATAAGTTAAGTGTTTCTGATTGAATGTTGTTTAGCAATATTCCCGCAATATCAGGACGGGGCACCAGAAATTGGCTTCACACATTTTACCCATGAGAGAAATCGAACCCCGGTCTTCAGCATGACGAGCGAACGCTTAAACCAATAGGCTAGCCACGGCCCCTAATACACGTTAAAACTGGGAAGCAATTAATGATATTAGTAATGTACCGTTTCCAGTGCCAATTATATTACCGTAGTCGACGTAATAAGCGCCCCTCTCTAATATATTGGCTAGTGAACAATCCCAATTAGCACCCCTTCCGATTGATCAATGTACAAAAGACTTATTTCTGACGCACTCGTGTGTTATATGCACCCTTAATTATGGGCAATTTAATTCTGGAAAAATATATCTGTCTTATTTAAACATTTCAGGCTGCCAGCATAAACCACGAAACTTATCTTTCAACATATTCTAATAAGAGCCCCCTATTTCTAATTTTGAGAGCGCCCTGGGCGCGTATTACGTCGAATACGGTTATTGTGAAATCAAAGTTGTTTGTAAAACAGCCAGACCATATACTCACTGTTCAATTTGATTGTCAGTTGGGTGTCAAATAGGTTGTCAGTAGGAGTTAGACATATTTTGAATGATGTCTTAGTGATGAAGGGCAATGTATGACAGTGATTCCCAGTGGCGAGCCAGGGTTAGAATAGGTCTCAGTTAAAGAGTAGAATACATAGGTTCAGGCGGTCAAGGGCTGAGACTTGGCGGATATCGTGTCATCCGGTCCCGATGGCGGAGGTCATTTTCAGTCACTGTTTGTCTGGTCCATATCCGAGAATAACATACCGCCTTGACATTGATGGAACTGTCCGAGGAAGTTTTACGGTTTTGGAGAAGGGTTGTGGGGTTGGGATGACAGACCACTGTGTCACTTATTCCTTCCCCCATTGTATTGCTATATGTCACACAGCCACTACAATACATCTACTTCTAAGGCTAAAAAGGTAGACCTGGGATAAAGATATGCCAGTGAATGTTAGAGTCATACAGTGTCTTTGTGTAGCTTCTTAACAATTACCCAGTCGACTCGTATATTTCAAAGCGTCAAAAGGTCACATAGTATGGCTTAAGTTGTGCATGTCCCCGTTGAACTGCTCTAAACCTGGATCCGCCTCACTGCTCCCGGGCGCGTCTTAGTAGTGTTTATGGCATGTGAAAACACAGTTTCAGCTCTATATGAGTACATTAGGATTTGGTTTAGAGTGATGACACGGTGTTGCTGTGTCAATGTCTGCGAGAGACACATTCATATATCCTATAACTCCATATAACTCATATCCACACACAACAATTCACATCCACACTCGTCCAAATATATCAACTCCCATCCACACATATCCCCTCACGTCCATACACACCAACTCCCATCCACACACATCACCTCACTTCCACACACATCCACACACGTCCACACACACCAACTCCAATCCGCACACATCCCCTCACGTCCACACACACCAACTCCCATCCACACACATCCCCTCACGTCCAAACATACCAACTCCCATCCACACACATCCCCACACGTCTACACACATCCCCTAACGTCCACACACACCAACTCCCATCCACACACATCCCCACGCGTCCACACACATCCCCTAACGTCCACACACACCAACTCCCATCCACACATATGACCTCACGACCACACACACCAACTCCCATCCACACACATTCACACACGTCCACACATATCCCCACACGTCCAAACACACCAACTCCCATCCACACACATCCAAACACGTCCACACACACCAACTCCCATCCACACACATCCCAACACGTCCAAACACACCAACTCCCATCCACACACATCCCAACACGTCCACACACACCAACTCCCATTCACACACATCCCAACACGTCCACACACACCAACTCCCATCCACACACATCCCCTCACGTCCACACCCCCCCCCCCCCCCTCCCATCCACACACATCCCCTCACGTCCACACACACCCCTCCCATCCACACACATCCCCTCACGTCTACACACACCAACTCCCATCCACACACATCCCAACACGTCCACACACACCAACTCCCAACCACACACATCCCCTCACGTCCACACACACCAACTCCCATCCACACACATCCCCACACGTCTACACACACCAACTCCCATCCACACACATCCCCACACGTCTACACACACCAACTCCCATCCACACACATCCCAACACGTCCACACACACCAACTCCCATTCACACACATCCCCACACGTCTACACACACCAACTCCCATCCACACACATCCCAACACGTCCACACACACCAACTCCCATTCACACACATCCCCTCACGTCCACACACACCAACTCCCATCCACACACATTCCCTCACGTCCACACACACCAACTCCCATCCACACACATCCCAACACGTCCACACACACCAACTCCCAACCACACACATTCACACACGTCCACATACACCAATTCCATCCCCTCACGTCCACACACACCAACTCCCATCCACACACATCCCCACACGTCTATACACATCCCCTAACGTCCACACACACCAACTCCCATCCACACACATCCCCACACGTCTATACACATCCCCTAACGTCCACACACACCAACTCCCATCCACACACATGACCTCACGACCACACACACCAACTCCCATCCACACACATTCACACACGTCCACACACATCCCCACACGTCCAAACACACCAACTGCCATCCACACACATCCCCTCACGTCCAAACACACCAACTCATCCACAGACAAATGTATCAGTTGATAATTACGTATACACTTTTTGTTTGTGGTGCCGTAAAGCTGTATGCGTAGTAATATGCAAAGAATACAACGACGCATGTGATAATATTGCGCGAACTTTCAGTTTTTTAAATATGATAAACCGTTAATTTTAGGGCATGGTAAGGGCATAGTCAGTTGTTTCAAATGTTAAAATTTGGTTGATTGAATGGATCGATGCTCATGATGTCAATCACTAGATTGTCTGGTCCCCAAACGATTATTTAAAGACCGCCTTCATAGAGCTGGAATATTGCGGAGTGTGACGTTAAACAACAAACAAACCAACAAGACATGCAAACAGCATGTCGTGGCGTTTTTCATGAAGGTTATATAATTATGTCTTGTTCCAGTGACTATGGCGGACAACGGTAGTGGAATCAGTGATGAGGCTAACTATGGGGCAATCGCTGCTGTTGGCATCTTACTGCTCCTCGTTGTAGCCGTGTTGCTGTACGACTCCATATGTCGCGGCTCAAGCATCAAGAAGAAGAGGGCAATGAACAGGGGCTATCAGATGCACGGAGTAGCTTGTAAGCTGATACATGTATTTCAGGGGGGTCCCGTGAAGATCCGGGGTAGAATAGGTCTTCAGCAACCTATGCTTGTCGTAAGAGGCGACTGACGGGATCGGGTGGTCAGACTCGCTGACTTGGTTGATACATGTCATCGCATATATATTGCGTGGATCGATGCTCATGGTGTCACTCACTGGATTGTCTGGTTCAGATTCTATTATTCACAGACCGCCGTCATAAAGCTGGAATGTTGCTGAGTGCGGCGTTAAACAAAAAAGAAACAAATATTTCAGGGGAAGAAGGACACGGTTACCTGGTCATCTCAGGTGCCACAAATATCTAATAAGATGCAGAGTTGCATCCCTCAAATATGTTATATGGTCGTTGGTTCGAATTTCAGATTCGATCTGATTATGTATATCCATTTTGTTTATACTGTTATACCATGATACACTCTCGGTATTTATATGACTCACAGTTCCTGTCTTGTCTAAGAATTGTCATTCGAGCATATTTGAGTTTTTGACCACACCAAACATGTGGTTGATATTATGAACAACGTCCCATGTTGTATGCTAAACAACCAAGTCACCAAGCTTGAACACCCGATTCAATTAAATCGCCCAGTACGATAAACGACAGATTGATGGACATGCATCGGCGATTTTGAGTTTGGTTTGAGGCTGCTCTGATCAATATTTTTGTTTGGCGTGTCAGCTTGAAATGGAAATAAAGCCGGAAGCGTTGTTTGTGTTGTTATTTAACGCCGCACTCAGCAATATTCCAGCTATCTGACGGCGGTCTGTAAATAATAGAGTCTGGACAAGGCAATCCAGTGATTAATATCACGTGCATCGATCCACGCAATTGGATGACATAGTCGCCTCTTACGACAAGCATAGTCGCCTTTTACGGCAAGTATGGGTTGCTGAAGACCTATTCTACCCCGGATCTTCACGGGCAGATGCAGGTCTTACACGTTGGTGAAGTCCTTGCGTACGGGCATGATGCGGACAAACTTAAAACATTATCATAGCGAACCTAGGATCGATCATAGATTTCTCTCACGCCCTAGGGGAGCAAACCTGCACAGCGAAATGCGCCTGTCACGAACTCCTTTTCATATCACATCTATAAACAGAAATTCCTCACAGTCAATAGTCCTAACCAGTTTGCATTTTCCCAGCTACATGTATCGTAATAACAGTTTATTCATAATATGAGAGATCTCGAATTTGTTATACCCGACTCAATTTGTCGTTTGTATACGCCATATGTACGTATCTACCAATTTAACATGTTCATCTACCGTAACTCAGACTAACGCTGATAGGGAGCTGAACGAATAAGCGTGTATTGTTGTTGTTGGTTTGTTGTTTGACGCCGCACTCAGCAATATTCCAGCTATATGACGGCGGTCTGTAAATAACCGAGTCTGGACCAGGCATTCCAGTGATTGATATCATGAGCATCGATCCACGATGAAAGGACGAAATAGGATAAGGGCCCTTTTTTGAACCGCTGAAAACGTCAAATTAGCATTTGCAGAAATCTTTGAGATGACGTTATTAAACAGACCAGGTATGTTCAAATGGCCTATGTATCGTAGCTATGCATTATCAACCGTTGGATGTCCTTGTTTCACGTCATAACACGGTGACATTATCTATTTCAGCTGGAAGCGGATAGAGCTGCAATACTGAATCCTCATCAATCACGTCACACCGCCATGAAGGAGGAGGACACTGCACGTATCTGTGTCAGAAGATGACATTTTAAAGCTCCATCTTACTATTGTCTTCACGGGAATATGGCAAGACGTTGCATGACTTTGTGTCTTGTGATAATTCTTTATTGTAATAAGCATCGATGTGAGAGGCGTCATCAGTCTCACAGATTCCTAGATTCCAGTCCACATTACAAGAAGGAAGGGCGCTTTTTTATATAATCTATTTTTTATATTGGCATACGACATTGTAAAACAGTTTATCAGGAACAAACCCATCTGTAACACCTGGTAGGCACATGGCAGATTGTCTCCCCTTTACTGTAGATGGTTAAAGCGTCTTTGTACAGGGATGTTCAAATAACGTTGTAAGACATTCAGTGGTTGACCTTTATATGTTTTTTTAATAAATACTCAGAACATTTGCATAATAGCCACTTATATAAACCTGCACTTAGTATAACAAACTGCACGTCCACCCATCAGGAGTATAGCTTAACCGGATAGTGACCCTTCAGTATTCATGAAAAAGGACGCCTAACCACTTCCACTTGATAATATTGATGGTTGATAAACAGAAATCATATTAAATACTGCACTGACATTCCCTTTTGGGGAAATAACAAAATTCTCATTTTGAAGATATGTCAAGAATTAACATTTTTGCTGTCATTCCACGAATCTCTCCAACATGTGATAGAATATAGCAGTGAATTGACAGCAGATACACAACAGCTACACAATGCCTCCCTATATGCATCGCTTGTTAGACGCAGTTATCTCCCCTGGTTACTCACTTGTTACATAGTGTCACGGCTTCATAATGTCCCTGCTTTGTGCACCTACATGTAAATCCATAGCAATTGTGGAACTCCAACTTTAAAGTACTTGTACATATGTCATAATAAAGTGTGTCACGCATCGAACATATGTCTGTTTTACTGTATATGTACAATAGTGAATGACCGGACCAACCCATGTATATATAATCCAATTACCGTACTCGACGTAATAAGCGCCCCGCTCTAATAAGCGCCCACGGCGATATTTGCTGATATATTGGCTAGTGAACAATCCCAATTAGCACCCCTTCCAATTGATCAATGTACACAAGACATATTGATTCGTGTATAATACCCACTCGTGTGTCATATACACCCTTAATTATGGGCAATTAAATTTTGGAAAATATATCTGTCGTGTATGATACACACATACTTTTCTTTTGCATCATTACAGTCTGTCAGCATAAACCACGAAATTTACAATCTTTCAACTCTGTTTTTTTATGATATTTTATTTTTATTTTTATTTTATTCTTATAAGAGCCCCCTATTTCTAATTTTGAGAGCGCCCTGGGTGCTTATTACGTCAAACACGGTAGCAGTTATACAAGTATGTGAGGGAAGGGCGGAGTTGTGAACCAGCGATGTGAGAATCATTGAGGGTCCACACACATTGTTCCCATGTTTGGAATCGAGTCAGGGTGATACAAAAAAACATTGTAAATATTATGAACACCATCTTCGGATAAATCTTTTCCCAAATACCATGAAAGAAGGAAAAACAACCTGGTTGAGCATAATAAACATAAAATGACATGGTCCAAGAAGATTCCCCTATGTCTCAGCCTACATGCAACTGTGGGGCCTGACCTCATATCGCCTACACCCCATTTCGCCTACGCCCTTATCAACACAAATTTAGGGTTGACTGCACATCACATAAATGCTGTTATACCTTTAGAAAAGTGAACTCTTCCACTAATGAGGTATACTTCATATATTTCAACAACTAAAGAAAAATAAACCCTTGCGCTGATGATTTACACTTTAATAAGGTCATATATTCCACATACATCAATATCATCATCATCATCATCATCATCATCATCATCAGACACATATGTTAATCAAGTACATGTGTGATACACTAATTCATCAGTCACATAACAATTACTGTAATTTCACCAAGTGTCTAACTAGAAACTGCATCACAGTTTTTCGTCCAGTTGCGAGGTGTAGCTTCAGTCTAATTTTATGTTTATACAATCAAAACATGTATGGTTGATCAAAGAAGAAGATAAGTAAGTCATGTTTATACAATCAAAACATGTATGGTTGATCAAAGATGCATGTATAGCCAGTTGGGTAAAACCCATTGTTATGATAGGGGTGGTACAACTGACCATTATAATTATTGTAGGCCATATGGGGTGTAGGCTATATGAGGTGTAGGCGATATGAGGTGTAGGCGATATGAGGGCAAGCCAACTGTGGGTTACCCTCTTCCAATCTTTATGCTCACAATGCAACAATTAAAACTTGCATAGCTCTCTGAAGAGGGAGATTGGGCAATATTATTTTGAGAGTTTTGAGATTCATGATCCTCACACTTTTCTGTAATACGGTCTCCAATTATGGCAATATTTGTTGAATATTTAGAAACTCCAGCGAAAGTTTTGAAAAGCAATGATTAATTCTTTTCAATATTATCTCTGCAGTAAAAACACCATGTATATTCATAAAACTCCAATGAAAATTTTGAAAAACAAAGATTTTTTTCAATATTACCTCTGTATTTAAAGCAGCACATTTCAGGACCGTATGTCGAACAACTTTAGAATATATTTTTTACAAGTATTCTATCAAATATGTTTATAGTTATACAACACAGCCATTATTGTCACCATAGCCCTTTTCGCTTGTGTTGAATGGCACACACCTCGCACAATATCAGGCGTAATGAAAATATAATACATCTTATTTTGATAACCATTTTCCTAAGTGTAAGTAATTTTAGTATAAATATATTTTTGACATTGTCAGTGGCAGGAAATGACTGAAGTGCTGGCAACCAATTCAAGTGCAGCCGTGGTCATGCATCAACAGCAGAATCAGTGGCTGTCTGTTCCTATATAAGAGAGACTTGAGGGCGATTGGAGACCTTTTCGACCCGATTTTTGTTCTAATTTTCTTATCAAGTGCAGTTTGGATACCTCTTTGGAAACATCCAATTCCTACCTTTTTCCAACACACAAGGTTCTTTCAAGACATTCAACATTTGACAATATCCTGTGACTATTCTTGCACTAACAATAATTCCAGGGCTTGTTGATATTTTCTACCACTTATGGGTGGTTGGGGGCAAAATAACAACGAAAACTGAAATGGCAAATGTTACATGTTTTATTGAAGACTTAAACAGAGACTTAAATGGAAGATTATTTTTGGGATCTATCATACTTTTCAGAAACATTCTATGAAATATGTTTATATCTTATAGTAAAACGTTTCACATATCATTATTTTAATACGATAACTCATCTTTCAAAGACAATATTTCATAAGTAATTAAAAAAAGGGAAAGAATGCACCTGACTGTAGCTATGTACATACATGTTTTTACTGGTGTGACAAGTGACAACTATCCGTCGATCAGTTTGCCTAACCTAATTGACAAATCAGATGTTCATGAATATACTTAAATCACAAGGATACTTTATGGGAGAAAACACATAGTTTAGACAAACATGCAGTGATGATTTATCAACACCATTTCAGCCACCAGTTAAAGGACATCAAGAAGGATTCAGTGGGCAAAGTGTCATGGACTAATGACGTATGAAATAGAATTAATTCTGGTCCTTGTGATGAATGAATTCCTTAGCCACTAATTCTAATTCACTAGTTATAGTTAAAGTTCACTGGTACCACACCATTGTTTCATAATCGAGAGACAAAATATATTGTCAACATGAAATATGATCTACTAGTATATAACATATCACCTCATATGTTTATTATCACATAAAACCAGTATCGACTAGTCGGCAAATACATAATATACCCTGAACGGGAAGGTAATACTAGAATATGCTCTTATCTCGTGAGTGCATTAATCTTTTAGGCTGTACGATAAAAAGCGGAGAAATTTCCTGTTTTTCAACGCAGAATAAATTCTCGGACAACACTTAGAAGTGTCTTTTTTAACACCGGTTTAATATTTGCAGTTAAATTTACACCACCAGATAGGAAATTTAATATTCTCCATCTCTGCGTAATTTTATAGCCAGAGGTAGACCCAGTGCCGCGTGCAATTCTCGCATAACTTTCACTCTTTCGATCTCAGGAAAATGTGCGTCAGAAAAAAAACAGGCATCCAGAGGGTTAAATAAGTATGTAACCAACAGTCTTTTGTGTAAGGAAATGTAGAATTATATGAATAAAATTGCCATTGATACGTTGATGGAACGTAACATCTCTCTGACAGTGATATTGTGTTCAACCAACGATTACCAGAGATATCTCAATATCATATCAGAGTCAGGTATTTACAATCTTGGCTTCTGTCTGGCTTTGAACATTGGAGAAAGAAAGTTTATTATGTCTGTTCCAAGAACAATTAGCACAGGTATGATCATCAACACAATTCCAAACCAGCCAATTTGGTGTGCTGACGGTCTCGCATCTGTAGCACATGTTCTTTTAATGATTGCCTTAGTTAACGTTTTTGTGTTGACTATCAGGTTCGACCGAATCTTTTCTTTCATTTTTATTTGGACGTTTTCTTCTAGGGTGTCGACTCTGTGTTTGTTCTTGCAAAAACATGTGCACTTTTCGCTCACAGTGCGGAGTGGCCGTTCAGTTCGGTGAAGTAGCTCGCTGATTATCGTCTTGTTGGATTCTCTGGTTGTTGATATGGGTTCTAGTGTTGTAGGAAACGTTGCAGATGTTGTTGTGCTGATGGACGACGTTCCTGTTGACTGCGTAATTCTTGATATAGGTATCATAATCACGGACGTTTCGATCAATGTTGATGGTGCAGAAGACATTGGTATCACTGGTGACATCGACAATGATGTTTTTTTGGACTGGATAATTGATCTGGTTAAATCTGCTGTCAGAGATATGGTTGTCAACTTTGAAGAAATATGAACCGATGACGAAGCTCCATTTGCTATATCAAATGATGATGACAAAGATGATGGCGGTGTTTTGTAAGAACGAATCCAATAAGTGGCTTCTCCTGTCCATGATCTTCTTTTGGCATCTGTAGAAGCTTCTGACGTTGTTGGTATGATGTCACTGGTTCTTCTCTCATTTCATCGTTCATTTGTGGAGGTCTGCAACGTGTCTACAGTTGACACAGTCCCATCAGGCAGTCCGAGATATTCTGCTGAGGATGATGATATCTTGGAAGTGGTGTCACCTGCTGCTATAATTTACATCCTCAATTATAATTTCATGTATAACTCATTTATTTTTATTCCAAAACAAGCATAGGAAATTAGTTTGTTAATAAATACGTACTGGTATTCAAATTGATATGAAAGCACACACACATTAAAATCATTAAAGACAAATAACGTATATTCTGATATAAATATACCAATTCCGGCTCGAAAACCCCAGTGATACTGGCCCACTAGTCTTCATCAGTACTGGCCTTATACAGCTTTTGACACAGACTTGGAATGGGACCAGAACAGGTCCAATGTTGGTCCTATTTAGGGTTACTACAGTTTAGTCGTCATTCTTTTATCCAAAAATGAATTATCTGTTTTCTCTACTGACCCTTTAGGATTTAAAACAACCATGGAGGTTATTTTTTGGGAAAAGCATGTGAACCCTGTTCATAGAAAAAATGCTGAATGGCCGCTGTGGCAGACATATTTCAAAAATAATAGTTTTGTTCAGTCATTTTGTTGAAATCGTAATGGAACGTGGAACATGTGAAGTTAGGTGTTGGCCTCAACGCGATATTTCAAATTTGGACCTCTATTTGATCATTGTACTTTGAGCATGCAAGTAAATTCTCTTATAATGCAATATCTTACAATATATGCCACAAACATCATCTCTCCAGAATTCGTATGACCAAAAGAAGCTGAAACTTAATTTATTTGTTCCCACCCAAATTTGTGAAAGAGGTTCGAATTCATAGCAGCACTCATTATGAAACAAAGCCAATAACTCAGTCACTTCTGTTCCAAAATGAAATGTATGGACTAAGAAATTAAAGCTGACACTTTACATATTCTTTCCAAAACAAAGGTATATTGACAAACTTATTCGTGTCTGCTGCTCAGGTATTTCATCTGAAAATGTAATGTAAACGCTCTTAAAGGACAATTTTGGCTCTGTAAATATCTTCTTTGAAATTGTCAGACCGAGGAAGCTGAACTTTTGCATTAATGTGTCCCATTATGCTGTTCATATTTTGTTTCTAATCATTAATATTTTCAACTAAAAATAATGCTATTATTGCAACAATGTTGTACAAACGATGATCCAAAAACATTTGATTTGATTACGTGTGTACAGGTTAATATTTTGTGTATACAGTATTTATGGAGAACATATTTGAATAGAAATGCTGACAACTTTTGCCAAGTAACAGTGTCTGTTGACATTTTAATATATTTTGGAAAGGTGGTATTTCTCCAGCGGTCTTCGTGTCTTTCTAACAGTCAGCATGCAGATAGTCTGAAAAAATCGCCAAAAATACAAAAAGACGTTATATCCTTTTTCTACTGACCCAATGCTGGCCACGTATAATAGCCATAACAGGACCAATAATAACACAATTGCAGAGAGAATGGATCAAAGCACTATGGTTATAGAGTGGTGGTTAACCTGTACTGGGCCAGTATCAGTGAATGGTTATGGTTTTACGCAGCTTTCAGTAATATTCCAGCAACACCACGGTGGATGACACCAGAAATGGGCTTCACACATCGAACCCATGTGGGGAATCGAACCCGGACCTTGAGCGTAACGACTGAACGCTTTAACCACAAGGCTGCACCACCCCCTTGTATCAGCTTTATTGGGCAGGTATTTTTTCATGACCTGATTTCATCATGGTGTTATTGGGTCTTTCTATCGCAAGTATCAGTACAATTATGTTAACAGGGAGTTTAATCCTTATGTTGGTAACATTCTGTATATCAAATACTTACATTTGCTTATCAGATTTCCCGAGTAGGCCAGCCCGTATCGTTTTCCAAGAGCAAAGTAAAAGAGTCCAAAGTCTGATGAATGTTTGAGATTAATTACTTTTATATCTGATGCGGATATCCTGACAGTTACAACTGAAATACTGCACTAGAAACACGATGTATTCTGTGTTGTTATAATGGTGCCGAGTTCAGTGATGTCATTCCAATCTGGAAAGAAGCCTCCTTTGAATACAATAGACATGTATCGTTTGTACTTCTTACGTTTCCCGGTTGGCAGTGGTATATCAGGAATTAAATAAGAACTGCTGTAATGGTTTGTTGACGGGATAACTGCCATAAAAGGATCGCCATGGTCATGATGTCGCCATGGCTTAGATGAACCACTCCTATAAAATACCACAACAAGCACAGGCGTGTCTGAATGTAGACATGCTGCTCCCATACCTGTAGTATCTATATCCAAAAAGTCACTTTGATTAAGAAGCTCCCTTTTGGTACTCCATTGCACGGTTGTATTATCAGACGCAGCCAGGACCCGATACAGTGCTGGTGCCTTTCCCATGTCATGGATGACATACTCAGTTCCATACATACCGACAGGCATCATCATCGCCACAACGTCATCTTGGCTGTCTGCATTTGAAGGGACATTGGCGCCCCTGCGTCCACTTACCACGGCAACAGGAGCACTACTTTCTATCATCGTCCCTGTTATGTCACCTTCACAATACAGTTCATATGTCTCAAAACTGTTTAATTGTGTAACGAGTGTATCACTGTTGGGACAGCTTCGTGATAGTTTCAGCGTTATTTTTAATTGTGTGACATGTTTGTGAGTAGTTAATGACATTACTGACTTTCCTTTTATGAATTTTCCCCGTCCATATGTAACAATGTAATATTTGTTGGACAGATAAGTGACAGGAAGTATAGGCATTGTCTCAGCATTTGGACTTGTAAGCCTTGAAACGGATACAACCAGGAATACGTCTTTATCGGCATGTACCCGTACTGTTGTGCTAAAAGGTATGGTAAACACTACACATTTTGTGTTCCCGATTGTTTGGGATTCGTAATTGTTGTCCCTATGTGTAAAGAGTGACACGTTAGTCCCTGTCTGCCCAGACACATAGACATAGGACTTCAGTTTGTTATGATTATATTTAAATCCAGGATAGGAGAATAGAAACTCCCTCCCCTTGAGGTTGCCACAAGTTAGAAATTCTGAAATGATACACGTTCAGGAGTCAAAAGTAAAATAAAAATTGGTTGATGCAAATAACCACACGTATATTAGTTTATTTACTGATAGTCTCTCACTCACTTTCCTGCGTCTGTATTTACTGAAACCACTGCTCGGTTATATTGTATATTTGTATATAGTGATGTATATGTTGATCAATGCTGTACCTCTTATGCCGCTGATAGCGGCCTGAGTGTCATAAAGTTCAGTTCGGTTCAGGTAAAGCTTTGGTATAGCTATGTGTATATGTTTATTCGTATGTGTGGCCAAAAGACATAGTACATTATGTTCAAATTAAGGAGTAAATGTTACAATGCGGGTATCTTATTATATGCGGTACAAGTAACAAACACATAATAACAGTTCACAAACAAACTGTTCTCTTGCAAACTATATGACACAATTATATATGATAGCTTCAATAGGAGATTCTCATCATCAGCCACATCTAAATGTTTGTGGTACGAGAATATTACCTCTACGGCAATCTTCTCAGTTCTTGATATTTTCCCACTGTTGTTTAACCCTTTCCCTGTTGGGAGCAATATTCTCCTAGGACATTAAGTTTCTTCTGCAATAATAATTGCAGGATTGCACTTATTCACTTGAGATGATTGCAATCGATTTGATAAAGGGATCACCTTTAAGAAACACGTCTGTATTAAGATGTTTCAGTTAACAAAGCATATTTAATGTTTTTCATGTGATGTTTTGATTGATAAAGCGATATAATACTTTCAGCGAATAAACATAATCTGGCAGTTTGGTTCCTAAACAAATCAGAACTTCAATGCTTTAGTAGTAGCCAAACACGATTCTCGTCTATTATGTTAAGTAGTCATAAAAATCAATATCTATGCAAGAGTATGACACACGTGTGACGGAACCCTCGCTTGGCATTCTGTAATACATCTTCATTCATTCCTTCACTGTATTTGCTGAAACAGCGGGGACTTCGCAAAACTAAACGTTATATTTGAAAATATTACCATGAAGCTAATATTGTGGGTGAGTATAACATTATTTGTTTTCACTTTTATCATGTGTGTTCTGTTTCTGATATAAGTATGTTCTAAACATATGTGGATGCAGTGTTGTGTCCCTTGTCGTTGACGAATACGCGTCAATAACACCTTTTGGTTCTTAGTCACACTCTAATTATAAAAAACACGTATTCATGCATAACATATGTAATATCGATTGAAACAAGGTGAGATAGATTTTTATTATTTCTGCGATTACGACAGTGGACACAGTTGAAGCACAATTAGATGAAAGGTAACTCCAAACTATGCCGCACATATAAATAACGTCAGGCAACCATATAAGGTTAACGGACAATCTTAGCCACATTGGCGATTGTGCATCGACCAGTAACTTTCAACATTGACCAGTATATATATATATATATATATATGTGTGTGTGTGTGTGTGTGTGTGTGTGTGTGTGTGTGTGTGTGTGTGTGTGTGTGTGTGTGTGTGTGTGTGTGTGTGTGTGTGTGTGTGTGTGTGTGTGTGTGTGTGTTATCTGTGCCCACACATCAGTTTCATAACTCATATATCAGTCATGTAATTCACATATCATCAATGTGCCTCCAACATATGACTTATATATTAGTCATGTGATTCACATATCATCATCATGGACCCCATATATGGCACATATATGTTATGTGGCTCACACATTATCAATGTGCCCCCTACATCAGTCATGTGGCCCATATATCAGTCATGTAGACTCGCATATCAATAATGTGCAACCAACATTCGACTCATATATCATTCATGTCCCCCAAGCATCAGTTAAAATACTCATATATCGTAAATGTTCCCCCAACATACGACTCATATATCAGTCATGTGACTCACATTTCATTCAGATTCCGACGTAAGCAAAGGGGCTTGCAATTGTATGTGCTGTTAGTTAGACTGCGTGCCTATGATGTTTGTTGATAGTCTGTTTCCATTGGTCGTGCATACTTTCATGTTCTTCACACTGTCGTACACAAACACATTTCCACTTCCAAAGCACTTCTATCAATATATAATTATCAAAAACAAATTGGATACAGTAATCACCATGATCTTTTAAATATTTTTGATGCTATGATTTCACCAATCCTATGTTATGGATCAGAGATCTGGGGAACCAGCTACTGTAACATTATTAAAAGTGTCCATAACCGATTCTGCAAATTCTTTTGGAAAGTAAATAAGTTCACCAACAATAACATGGTTCTAGGAGACTGTGGTAGGATCCCCCTACAGTATAACTACATGTCAAGAGCAGTCAAGTACTGGTGCAGACTAATTCAGATGAAACAACACAGGCTACCAATCCAAGCTTATTATATACTAAAATATCTTGATGATAATGGTAAAATTACATGGGCATCACATATTAGAATGATTTTATTTCAGTTTGGATTTGGTTTTGTTTGGCTAAGCAAAGACATTGGTAATATTCAACATTTCATGACAGATTTTAAACGAAGAATTTACGACTGCCTCACTCAATATTGGCACTTTTCCCTGACATCATCAACGAAATGCAATTACTACGCACAGTTCAAGTCATAACTAAATGTGGAATCATATATTACTTGTGATATGTCTTCTTACCAACGTAGACTTATAGCCATGTTCCGATGTAATAATTTCAGACTTGCTGTTGAACTGGGGCGTCACAACAACATCCCATATAATGAACGTGTCTGCACTTTCTGTTTTTCAAAGGGACATAACCATGTAGAAGATGAATTCCATGTTCTTATGATTTGTGACAAGTATTCTAGAGCAAGAAGAAACTCTTTTCCCAAGCGTCTCGTTACCCCTCCCTCTATTGAGAATTTTATAAGACTTATGTCAGCTGAAAACGAACAAATTTTAAAAGGCTTAGGTAAATTTCTCTCCCAAGTCATGAACATCGAAAGTGTGGAACGGTAAATCATTATTAAATCTACTCAGGATGCAGATATATATTCAGTATATTTCCATTGTATTATGGGGCGGTGGCCTGAAGTACCGAATAAATTTGTCTGTCTGTCATTTCATTCACGTGTCCCCTACATCAGTCATGCGATTCGTACCAGGTATTGTACACTAAACAATAATTCGTAAAAACATTCATTCATAAGTAGTGAATGGCGTTTGAAACATTAAATTCCAAACAAAACTTGGCCAAAAGCATATTTTTCTCATATGAGCTCATTTGTGTTAAAACAAATCAAGACAATTTGCAAATTAATATTAATAGTAACTCACTGAAATATTTCGTACATTACAATATGTTTATACATGTGTGACTGTGAAAGATTACGATAATATCTATGTCATGTGTCATTATTGACACGCAACCAGTGCACAATGCTGTTGCTCAGTCTTGATACATAACACAATTAAAGGTGATGCAGTTATCTGTATTCTAGGACACGTTAGACAAGACTACAGAAGCTTCACAAGTTAAATTTTATTTTTACTTGTCTATCTTTACTGCAAATTTCTAAACGTTAAGGTTGAGTAGGAAATCGGCACTGTAACTATCCTTAATTGTAGAGTTATGAAGAAGTGTAAAATAGTAATCCTTCCGTCTGATCAATTTCAAATATAAAAATATCAACAAAAAATAAACATAATAATAAATTATAAGAGAATTTTGAATATATGATGTTTTGAACTTTGTTTTATGTCTTTGATGAAAAGAAATATTTGAATAGTTTACGCAAACAAGGGACTCATCTGTTAAGCATCAAATTAAAAGAAATCACAAACCAAATCTAAGAAATAAAATCATAATTGAAATCATTTATTAATTTCATTGAAATGTGGTTGAACTGTCAAATACTATAACATTGTATAATAGAGATTGTTTGGTGTTTTCCTAGTGAGACACGGGAGTTCACAATGTAACGAGATTGTCTGGTGTTTTCCTAGTGAGACACGGAAGTTCACAGTGTTACGAGATTGCCTGGTGTTTTCCAAGTGAGACACGGAAGTTCACAATGTAACGAGATTGCCTGGTGTTTTCCAAGTGAGACACGGGAGTTCACAATGTAACGAGATTGTCTGGTGTTTTCCTAGTGAGACACGGAAGTTCACAGTGTTACGAGATTGCCTGGTGTTTTCCTAGTGAGACACGGAAGTTCACAATGTAACGAGATTGTCTGGTGTTTTCCCAGTGAGACACGGAAGTTCACAGTGTTACGAGATTGCCTGGTGTTTTCCAAGTGAGACACGGAAGTTCACAATGTAACGAGATTGTTTGGTGGTTCCCTAGTGAGACACGAAAGTTCACAATGTAACGAGATTGTTTGGTTTTTTTCCCTGTATGACACGGAAGTTCACAATGTACCGTGAATTGTCTGGTGTTTTCCCAGTGAGACATGGGAGTTCACCACGAAACGATATATCTGGAATTATCCGTAAATTGACCTTTAATCACTTTTGAAAGGACTGGGACAGGATACGCTCATCTGTTCGCGAAAACCTTGTGTCACAAACACACGCTCGTGATAAAGTTGGATTCATACAATAGACTCTGCGTCAACCAGAGACTTCGTATGATTATAAATGGTATGGGTGTTTTGAGCCGGATGGGAGCTACATTGAATGAGCATAGGAAAATTGAAACAATGTGATGACATCTGGAGTGAGGTGCGGTCTTTTTATTCATGTGTTGAATTGGCGCTGAGAACGGACGTATTATATATTCAGCTGACGTTTACGACAGCTTTGTTGCCAGCTCAAAGCAGTTGGGCGCAACATGGCATGAATATTTTAAGGAACTATTAGTAAGGTTCAGGTCCAACTTCTATGATCATGTCTCCACTCTACCAAGCCGTGAGAGTGCCATACTGAACGCAAGCATTGAAATGAACGTTAGCATATATAATGCGTACTTTGAACACTCAGGGCGTGACTTTCAGGAGTTAACAATAGGTGCTAAACATATCCGATGGTTTCAATACCGCCATTCTAAATGTTACGACCTTATTTGAGGATAACAGTGTTGACTGGGTAGAAGAGCAAGCGTCACCAGCATTCCGGACACGATCACAGATTGGGAAGGCACCAGAGCGGCATCCAGCCCCAGCGGCAAGGTACATGTTTGTCCTCATTAACGATGATTATTGTTAACACAATATACAACTGAAAATGTAACTTGGCTTCATATAAAGTGATGTAAATGTTATGTTGTTGGAAATAGCAACATAAGATATGGTCATTCGTCTGATCAATATTTTATCACTACCAGTTTAATGAAAAAAACCATACCTGGTACTACGAGACAGAGGGAAACGACCTAAACGAGGGGTGATATAAAAACGGAATTAACTATATCGATAGCTAAAAGTCATTGTGGTCTGTTCACATTTTGAAAAAATCAAGTGCGTGGGTATCATGCTCCCAATAAACACGTAAACATCCACATAATAATGTGTCGTGTAAATTGAGAATCACGAACTTAAATTCGAGTTGTCTTCATTGAATATGTATTGAAATATTATTTAGGTTCAGAATAATTTTGTATGAAGCACAGTTACGTTTTCCGATTGTATCCAAAACTCATCATTCAAGCGTTTTATCATATGAGTAGGAATCCGTTTTGTACAACGACAGGCATGCTTACATGTTCTTGCGTATGTATACTGTGCCAAAGAAAGTAGGGATAGTGGGAATCATCAAGACATATCTTCTGATCTATATGCCATTGGCAAATGGTATATGATATGATCATGTCTGCTGGGGAGAAGGCGATCAGATCCAATGGGTTCTAATGTTTGGTGTGATGAGAAGGTGGCGCACTAGGTCGTTAAAGAGGTCGTGGTCAGATTCGATATTTGCATTTTCGAGCCAACGTCACTAATATCGGGTAAACCACCTCTGTTGGCAAGACATGCACGAATTCTTCAAGGCAAGTTTCTAAATGTCAGCCTCACTCTTGTGGTTCCATGTGTCAGTGAGAGCAACACCGAGTTCATTGAGAGTGGTTGGTGGATATTGTCGCTGGCGTACACGTCTGTCAATGGCGTCCCAGACATGTTCAATGTGGGTAAAGGTCAGAACTGAGTGGTGGCCTTGGCATGACATAGCTGTGTTGCTGTTGGAGGAACTGGGTCACAATCCTGGTTCGATAAGGATGTGCATTATCATACTTCTAAGATGAAACGTCGCCCAACACGCTGTGCAAATGTCAACACGAGTGGTGCAATGATGTTGTCCCGATAGTATTGACATGTGACAATGACATGGTCAATATGGAGCGTAGTTCGGCCAGTCATTCTGATACCATCCCATACCATTATGGACCCACACCCCAAACCGGTCATACTGTACGACGTAAACGTCCATAAAACGCTCATTTGGACTCTGCAAAGTCGATTCCTTCGGTCATGGACGTCCAGATTGAACCTCGGATCGATTCGTCAGAAAACATGACATTAGTCCATTGTCGATTATCCCAGTGCTGACGTTCCCCACATCACGGACTCGTGGACGTCGTGCACGCAAATGCCATCAGTGTAGACGATTTTGCATCGTCAGGGCATGGCCTCTTACACTAGTTGCCTGTTGCAACCGGTCCCTTATCAGAGTGGCAGTTATCAACCGATTTCTTTATGCCATAGTTCTGACTATTCTGTCATGGGCAGGAATTGTAGCACATGGGCGTCCAGAGCGGCGTCGATCATAGACGTTATGCGCTTGTTGGTATCGGACCTAGCGTTTGAGCAAGAGAATTCTGACGTGTGCCCACCTGTCTATTGCACGTTGCTAACGTCGCATGGCGTGATGTTGCTTCCTTAAAGATTGCATGTGGTACATCACGGCGTTATGTAGACCGTTATATTTGAACTACATCACGGCGATATATAGACAGCTGTATCTGATAACTAACGGCGTTATGTAGACACCCGTATTTGAGCTACGTCACGGCAGTCCACAGACCGCTTCAGCTCAGCTGTATCACGGCATTGTGACGACAGCTGTATCTGACCTACAAATACGTCATATTGCTCTGTATTCGTAGCTGTATCTGAGCTACATCATTGCGTTCTGTATATGTATATGTATCTGAGCTACGTCATTGCGTTCTGTATATGTATATGTATCTGAGCTACATCATTGCGTTCTGTATATGTATCTGAGCTACGTCATTGCGTTCTGGCTATGTATATGTATCTGAGCTACGCCATTGCGTTCTGTATATGTATATGTATCTGAGCTACATCATTGCGTTCTATATGTATATGTATCTGAGCTACGTCATTGCGTTCTGTATATGTATATGTATCTGAGCTACATCATTGCGTTCTGTATATGTATATGTATCTGAGCTACGTCATTGCCTTCTGTATATGTATATGTATCTGAGCTACGTCATTGCGTTCTGTATATGTATATGTATCTGAGCTACATCATTGCGTTCTGTATATGTATATGTATCTGAGCTACATCATTGCGTTCTATATGTATATGTATCTGAGCTACGCCATTGCGTTCTGTATATGTATATGTATCTGAGCTACATCATTGCGTTCTATATGTATATGTATCTGAGCTACGTCATTGCGTTCTGTATGTGTATATGTATCTGAGCTACGTCATTGCGTTCTGTATATGTATATGTATCTGAGCTACGTCATTGCGTTCTGTATATGTATATGTATCTGAGCTACGTCATTGCGTTCTGTATATGTATATGTATCTGAGCTACGTCATTGCGTTCTGTATATGTATATGTATCTGAGCTACGTCATTGCGTTCTGTATATGTATATGTATCTGAGCTACATCATTGCGTTCTGTATATGTATATGTATCTGAGCTACGTCATTGCGTTCTGTATATGTATATGTAACTGAGCTACGTCATTGCCTTCTGTATATGTATATGTATCTGAGCTACATCATTGCGTTCTGTATATGTATATGTATCTGAGCTACGTCATTGCCTTCTGTATATGTATATGTATCTGAGCTACATCATTGCGTTCTGTATATGTATATGTATCTGAGCTACGTCATTGCGTTCTGTATATGTATATGTATCTGAGCTACATCATTGCGTTCTGTATATGTATATGTATCTGAGCTACATCATTGCGTTCTGTATATGTATATGTATCTGAGCTACATCATTGCGTTCTGTATATGTATATGTATCTGAGCTACGTTGCGGCGTTATTGATACAGCTAATCCAGATAATTGGACAGTTGGCATTATTGTCCCTCTTCACAAACAGGGCGCAACCAGCGATGTTAATAATTACAGAGGCATAACTCTCCTAAGTACATTCAGTAAAATATTTACTTCAATTATTAATAAGAGACTTGTTTTCTTGGCGGATTCTTTGGATAAGATAAGTGAGTCACAAGCAGGTTTTAGAAAAGGATACTCCACCACTGACAATGCTTTTATCCAATGTTCTATAATTCAGAGATATCTATCAGTGAAACGAGGGAAGCTATATGCTGTATTCGTAGATTTTGCAAAAGCTTTTGACTCTGTGAAAAGGGATAACTTGTGGTCACTCTTCAAAGACATGGGCTAAGTAGCAAATTTGGAAAGTTATTATGCTCTCTATATAAAAATGTGAAGGTGTGTGTCCGGAACAATGGCGCTATATCGGATACTTTTGTAAGTAGCAGGGGTGTCCGACAAGGGTGTATATTAAGTCCCTTCTTATTTTCCTTTTTCATAAATGATTTGGCATATCAAATCCAAAAAAATTGCACTGATGGAATACAACTGCACCCCGAAACTATTAAATTATTTCTGCTTCTTTTCGCTGACGATATAGTCATGTTCTCGAGCACAATACCTGGCCTGCAAAAGCAAATACATGTATTAGAGAGTTATTGTGACGAGTCAAAACTTACTGTAAATATGGTTAAACCAAAGTTGTAGTTTTTCAAAAATGGTGGTAACATATCCAGAAAAGAAAAATGGTTTTACAGAAGGAAGCCCGTAGAAGTTGTTCCATTTTATAAATACTTAGGCTTGTGTTTTACAAGTAGATTAACTTGGTCAAGGAATGCACATAACATTTCATTGCATTACAGAAAATTTTTGTAGGCATATTAAAAAGTCTTAGAGTTCTGGACAATGTTACATATGATGTTTATTTTAAAATATTTGATACAAAAATAAGCCCGATGCTATTGTATGGATCAGAAAGTTGGGGCCTAGAACATTTTGATGTTATTGAGAAAATACATTTATATGCATTTAAACGGTTCTTGGGGGTAAAATCTAGCACAGAAAACGCAAGGGTATATGTTGAATGCGGACGGTTTCCCATGTATATCAATAGTTATTTAAAGGTTATTAAATACTGGGTCAAGCTATTAAATATGCCATCTTCAAGATACCCGAAAAAATGTTATAATATGATGCTTCTCTACGACAGCCATGGGAAACAAAATTGGGCATCAAAAGTTAAAAACATGTTATACGAATGTGGATATGGTTATATTTGGTTACAGCAACATGTAGATATGCCACAACATTTCTTCTCCCGTTTGACACAGACTTTAAAAGATATGTACATTCAAAAATGGCATTGTTCTTTGTCCAGTTCTAGAAAAGCAAACTACTACACTACATTTAAGACTACTATTATACTAGAACCTTATCTATTAAGTGTAAATTTACATAAGTTTAGAACAGCTCTTTCTCGATTCCGTTGTGGTTCACATGATCTATTTATTGAAACAGGCAGATATCAAGGAAGAGCAAGAGAACACAGACTTTGTAGGATTTGTAAAACTGATTGTACTGAAGATGAATATCACTTTTTATGTGTATGTCCAGTGTATGAAGATTTAAGAGCAAAATATCTAAATAACTATTTCTACCGCAACCCAAACGGTAACAAATTTTGTAAATTAATGACTTGTGATTGTACAGAAACTATTAGAAATCTATCAATGTTCATTTATCATGCCATCAAACTAAGAAAATGTATGAATTTGTAACACGCCCCACACATTGTACTGTAGGCCTTTGGCCTCATAAGTACCATGAATAAAGATTGATTGATTGATTAATTGATACAGCTGTATCTCGGGTGCGTCACTGCACTCTACAGGCATCTACATAACAGGCGTTCTGTAAACGTTTGTTCTGCACAACGTTCCACAAACAACCCACCTGTATCGGGTTGCTGTCCCCAGCCTTTATACCGGAAGTATGCACACAGGTGTATCTGAATATACGCCACAGTTTGTTCTCACTTTGCCGGCAGACTGGGGGATTTAAAACAAACGGTTCGGGCATTTCAAAGCTATAGTCTGTTCCAGGATGAACAGTATGATCCAGCCAAGCCTTGGCAATAAGGAGTAAGTGAACCGTGTTCACCTATCATTTATTTCATAATAAATTGATATCCATTTTTATCATAAATTACAATATTATATAAATACTTCTCACCAGTAAGTGTCTTTGCAAAGTGGCAAAAGCACAGGTCGACGCTTTATCTATTCCTAATTCTCGCGGTGGGCAGAGTTTAGTGTACAATGGGCACAAGTTGTGTTACAGGTAGAATATGTGAAGACAATTACACTCTCTATGCATGCCTCAGCATTCACAGGAGTCTGGAACTAACTATAGGCTTAATCGCTATTGTTGCAGGGATTATCTCGGTCTGAAGATTTTTTTTATGAGAAAAATACCAGCCGACAAAGTGAGAACACCCCTACGCCACACCGTTTTCTAGACAGCTGTATCTGAACTACGTCACAGCGTGTTGTGGACAGTTGTTTACGATCACGGGCTTAGTCACGGCAGCGAGACAGCCTCAACTCAACTCAATTCACGGCGATATGTAGGCAATTGTACCAAAGCCGTTTGTTGTATGATTTATCATATCATTGTTATAACTACGAGAGATGTTTTCTCACAGAACATGCAGATTCTATCCCACCGTAATACACGAGATGCCAATGCAGTACTAGACTAATACGCCGATATGTTGACCAATGTAAAACTCAGATGAATATGCCGGCTGAAACAAAATCATATACACGTTCACCAAACCCCATAGGTAGGATGCAATCTATTGCCATAGGTAGGAGCATACTGGATTCATACGTATGCGTATTAGTTTGTTTGTTTATTTGTACATTAACGCCGCACTCAGCAACATTCCAGCTATATGACGGCGGTCTGTAAATAATCGAGTCTGGACCAGACAATCCAGTGACTGACATCGTGAGCATCGATCCACGCAATTGGGAGCGATGACATACATCAACCAAGTCAGCGAGCCTGAGCTAATTCCGTTAGTCACCTCTTACGACAAGAGTATCAGTAGGTTCATTTACAACATGTGTGACGAGAAGGGGTTTCGGGCGAAGATTTGTTGTCAAGTCTCATTATGACACAACATGATATTTTTGGGATGTGTTTTCATTTTTTCAGGCTATGGCGACTATGATTTTCATCCTAATCTCGACAGCTGTCTTTGGTAAATATACTTAATACTTATCCGTTAAGAGATCACCCATTTAATAACAATACATCTTATTACACATTGTTTAATAAAGTTACGCGCGGACGGGACTATATTTTGAATCAGTGGGTCATTCGAATGTTCGTCGAGAGCCCTTTGCAACTGTGCTTCCAGACGAATAATCTACCCCCGATAGACTCTACTATTTTTCACAAAACGCCAGAGCTCCGCATACGTTGACACCACGTTTGTCTTTTTGGGGTTTGGTGTGTTGTTTAATAGACTTCACACATTGTACCAATGTCGGGAATCGAACCAGGGTCTTCGGCGTAACGAGCGAACACTTTAACCACGAGGCTACCCGACCGCCCCTTTTCTGTATTATTTAAGTATGATAGTCTAATACGAACTATGTATAGCAGGAAATATACAGCAATTGTGGTGTTGCAATTTGCAGATAGAGTATGTAGTTAGATGAGTTATGTAGTAAAAAGGAGTTTTCGACATACAGGGTATTTCCAGGGGATTGACGAATGCGTTAGCTTGAGTCTGCCTGAGAAATATCGAGTTCTATACACGAAAACCCATTCAGCAAATAATTTGTATCATCGTGTCAAATGACTGAAAGACGCTCGGTGAAGAATAACAGTTATCATTAGTGTATATTCTTAATCGTAAAAACACATTAATTTTTAAGATAATCGTATTAAATTTCTTTTAAATAATTCATTCAAATATGGGCGATACGTGGGACTGTATACATATTTGTAATTATTCCACGTGTCTGCAATTACATCGACTTGTTAAACATCTTATTTTAGGCAATGGGTGATTTTATAGAAAGGATACCACCGTTTTTCATTAAAAGTGAAATATATTTAATTACAATTCCACCATGACATTGAAAAATATACGGAAATATTCAACATTATCAAAGTACAAATGTTTCATGAAGAAATTGATTCAATATGCCCGTACCTTTATAAACCAACACACAATAATTTGTAATGTGTCACCCTGTCAAACATGCTTCTACAGATAAATTCTTATTGCACCCTGTGCATTCTTTTCAGGATGTGTCGTGTCTCAGGAAAACAACGACTATTTTGGAACATATGTATCTCCTCAAGGTAATATTTTTTATGCAACTTTACAGTTTATGGGCGGAGAAGGGTCCATTGCACACAGAACAATCTGAAATCCTCGCTCAGAAACGACATTACCATTGGCAACAACTTGGGGGCTAAACGGGATCTGAGGTCTGAAGTATGCCTTAACGTGAAGGAGGGTGTTATAGCCACGAAAGGGATTAGAGTAACCGCTAGTGAGGATATATCGGTGTCTGCCTAGACTTCTGAAACTAAGTAAGGAAGCGAATCGTGCCTTGTTCTACCAACGATTCAACTATCAACAGAATACATTTTACTTTGCAGTTTCTGCCATTGCGGGTATTCAAAACCCATGATAATAGGTACTACCATCGACACCGACATCAAACTAACAATTACAGAATCCAGTGGCAGCTGCATTGGCTCTGGCTTTGATGATAGGAAACTGGTTCATGTGATACTGGACACGATTGGTGTTTTCGGTTTGTTTTACAAAGATGACATTACTGGAACACATATCACGAGTTCCAAACTAATTGCTGTTATCTCTGGGTATCATGGCCCTGGATCAGAAAACGATTGATTAGACCCGGCTTGAAAGATGCTTATCCCATTTCACATGCACGAGACCAACTACATCCTGTACAACATACACCCAAAGGTGTCAGTTGTCTATCTGGTGGTAGCAGCTGCTGACAATACCGATATTGCAGGCGACGCTGATCACGTTCTTCAAGAGGGGGAATTTATCGATGTACATATCACTGGTGCAGACTGTCTGAATGCAAGTGGTTCTTTTCCTGTTGCTGCATTCACCGAACATTTGGGTCCCTTTCATGGCAGTTGTACAGTCTACAGATTTCATGAGTTAACGCTTAGTGTATACTCACGCGAATCCTGTTGCGCACCATATGTTGTCGATGATGGCAATGGTCAAAACAAAATATTGACCACATTGTCTCAGGGATGTCAGTGACTAAATCAAAAATACATTCTGTGTTTGAATTTCCTATTTGTATATATACACAAGAGTTTGATTCAATGTTGAATCTAAAATCCTCATCGCATTTTGGCCTGATGTATATCAGAGTTGGTGAATGAAAAGTAATGGGAAATTCCGTTGGCGTCTGTCTTTTAATTTTCTCCAATAATCAATTAATGAAAGTATCCAAATGAAATTAAAATGTGCAATGTCTACAAAATACTAAGATTATGTTTCTTAACATTTCTTTTGATAACATCAAAACCATAAACTGGATGGCCGTGTACCAATGCAAGAGTACTGGCGTCTTCCAATTCACTATTTAATGAAATGGTATTCCGGTGGCTTTGAAGACGATAAATTGGTTTTACAAGAGACATTTTGTTAATTTGCAACCTATTTGAAGAAACCCACATCTATAATAAAATAATGAGACTAACCTGATGTCCAAAGGAAACACTACCACTTTAAAAATGAAATTGCACAAAATGAAATTGCACAAGTTCAAAATAAAGCGATGTCTTCAGCAACAAATACCATAGGACATATGGTTTGTCGACAGACAGTGGGGGATGGGGGTTGTGAGAGAACACCACTGGTCATAGATAGCGGGAATTTGTCAATCCTACGATCTGTGAGAGAACACCACTGGTCATAGATAGCGGAAATTTCTACAACAGCTGCCACGTGTTGTCCTTTATCAGCATGGCAACGCCAGACCCCATGCATCCCAAAAGTACAAAACGTTATTGCAGCCAACAACGTGAACGTGTTGCTGTGGCTTACACTCCCCAGCCATCTAACCAATAGATCACCTCTGGGATGTCATAGATGTGGTATGACTGTCATTTTATATGTAGATTTCGTTGAGATTCTGATCTTTGCAATCTATTTCAATCGTTTGTGATTTTTAAACTAGAGTGATTTATAACTGTGGTAAAGTTTCTTTTGACCGTCAGTTTATATACATGAACAGGCAAATGATGAACTGTAGAATGTCATGGTTTTATTTTTTTAAAGCTTTCATACAAAGACCATGACAAATAATTTCCAGTGCCATGTACAGTACTGGAAACTGCCATTTCCCATTGCAGGTGGATCAATACCATTCTTCAACAAACAAAACAAAGTTAATTCGACCACTACTGTTTCTGCAGCCTCTTCAACAACATTACCTTCATCGTCCCCTGCCATCGTTCCAACTGCAAGATCAGCATCAACGACGGTTGATCTGTACTCTACCACCCGTTCAAGCATCATAACACCTGACTCCGCATCAACGACGGTTAATCTGTACTCTACCACCCGTTCAAGCATCCTAACTCCTGACTCCGCATCAACGACGGTTAATCTGTACTCTACCACCCGTTCAAGCATCCTAACTCCTGACTCCGCATCAACGACGGTTAATCTGTACTCTACCACCCGTTCAAGCATCCTAACTCCTGACTCCGCATCAACGACGGTTAATCTGTACTCTACCACCCGTTCAAGCATCATAACACCTGACTCCGCATCAACGACGGTTGTTCTGTACTCTACCACCCGTTCAAGCATGATAACGCCTGACTCCGCATCAACGACGGTTAATTTGTACTCTTCCACCCGTTCAAGCATGATAACACCTGACTCCGCATCAACGACGGTTGATCTGTTCTCTACCACCCGTTCAAGCATCATAACACCTGACTCCGTTCCAACGACGGTTATTTGGTCCTCTACCACCCGTTCAAGCATCATAACACCTGACTCCGCATCAACGACGGTTGATCTGTTCTCTACCACCCGTTCAAGCATGATAACACCTGACTCCGCATCAACGACGGTTAATTTGTACTCTTCCACCCGTTCAAGCATGATAACACCTGACTCCGCATCAACGACGGTTAATCTGTCCTCTACCACCCGTTCAAGCATCATAACACATGACTCCGCATCAACGACGGTTGATCTGTTCTCTACCACCCGTTCAAGCATCCTAACACCTGACTCCGCATCATTGACGGTTAATCCGTCCCCTGCCTTTAGTCCAAGCATCACAACACCTGCTCAGCCAACTACTGCTTCTGTCGCAACTCCCTTTGCAATCTCAACTACAGCGACTCTTCCTACCACATCCACTGAACCTGTGTCCTCTGTCACTACAGCTCCAGCTCTGACTACTACTACCACTTCTACAACCTCCAGAAATACATCTTCAAAGACAACCACAGTTCATCTGGACCACAACGGACAACCAGTTAGAACAGTGAAACAATTATGCACATGCTTTTGTAAATCGAAAGGTCGCCTTGAGTCAGTGACAACCCAAGCAATTTCCGAGAAGAAAGCAAATCTCAAACAGAAGTTGCAAGTGAAAACAACCAATCTGACTAGTGCTATAAGCAAGAAGAACAGCGCAACAGACAGCAGGAAGTCCTCTGCAAGTATCGGCTATGTCGCAATGTTGCTTGTCATGTTGCCAATGATCCTACTTGTGTTTTCAGACCTGGTCCACTTGACATCTGCGATTATTAAGATCAGTAAACAGACGACTGCTAGGATGAATTAAAAGATGAGTCATTTCAAACAGGACCTCTTCGAAGGACGAAAAGGCAACTGGTTGCTTGTGTCATTTCATACACGATACACGTACGAGGTTAATGCTATCTAAACTGTACATGTACAAATATAGACGTGCTGCACACGGCCATGCACCGGCACCATGACTACGCCGTGTGGCCACTGATTTTCAGTGATCCATTCCTCTTAATGTCGTCGTACTTTGTTTCAGAAGATATTCGAGACTGATTGTCTGAAATTGATGTTCTCGAATCGAATGGTGTTCTCGCTATACTAAATACGTAACATTTTGCATGGATGATATCTCAGTGAATAATATCCTCAAACACTACATGATATGACGCAGTAGTTTAAGTGTTCTTTGGTCATGCTTGGGCAAGTGAAGTTTGTTTAACACGGCAGTCGGAAAAATATCTCAGCTGTTTCATTGCAGCCTGGGGCGGTCGGGTTTCCTAGTGGTTAAAGCATTCGAAGACCCGGGTACAATGTGTGAAGCCCATTGGTAGTGTTCCCCGCCGTGATGTTGCTGGAATATTGTTAAAGGCGGCGTATAACCTCACTCACTCACTCATTGCAGTCTGTTAATAATCAAGATAATAATACACCAGTGCTAAAGCAACGTCCCAATGCCTCGGAGAACGATGACACGCAATCAACCTACTCAGCCACCGAGCCTGACCTCCCGATCCATAAAGCGTGCAATAGAATGCTGGAGATCTACCAAAACCTGAGTCCCCATGGGGAACAGATAGAATAACAGACTAATAACCACAAAATCGTTCTGAGTCGGTTACAACTTTGCTAAATGGCAATGCTGCAATTCACGCTGACCAAACGATTGGCCACCGCTAGCAGCAAGAAGATCAGTGCAACAACTACAACTTTAAAGACAACGACAGTTTAACTGGTCTATAACGGACAACCAGTTGGAACAACACAGAGAATGTTCTTGTACATCAAAAGGTTTCATTGAGACAGTGACAATTCAAGCTGTTTTTGCTAAGAAAACAAGAAAGCGAAACTGCAACAGACGTGACCAAAAACACCGTTATCAGCAAGAGGACCAGTGCAACCGACAGCAGAAAATCATCTTCACATTATGGCTGTCGGTCGTAATGTTGCTTTTTCTGCTTCTTACCTGCTCTCCTGGCACATACGATTGCAGGAATCATTCACATGTGCAAACATACGACAGCTCAAAATGGCGATGTGTTCGTGGCAAGATTGCACGGCATAGGAAATGACAGCACAACGAAGAGACAATGGATAAAGGTGTTCTGATCTGTAATACGGGATGCAGCTTTTGGAAATGATTTGTATTGATAGTACGTATGCAGAACATATACTGTGACAGGGATTTTGAAAGACACGCGACATGTACAATTCACGCATAATGTTAAAAAAGTGGCGCATCAAAACATACAGTTAGGGTCCTTCATGATCACAAGTTTTCTTACCTGCGCCACCAAGTTTACGTTGACTGACATATTACAATTTAATTTCATCATCACGAGCAATGCATCGACGATTTGCCACCATCTTTGTTAACGCTGGATTTTCACCGAATACCTCTCCGCGTTTCATCTTGAGTCAATAAATCCAAGCCCAGTTATTTAAATATTTCGATGCATCCACAGAAAGACATTGTTCACACTCACAAACGTGTGGCCCTTCAACATGTTGAATGGATGCTCAATCAGTAGTTGATGGAGATGGCGATGAGTCGTCGCAGTTATGCCTACATAGAAAGACTTAAAATACTATTGTCCATCGCATTTCGGACCTCGGCGTATAATACTTTCAGTGTGCTGTTTAATTCTTGGGGTTAAAGTGTGTAAAATTCCACAGATTTTCATCGCAGACCAAGCCAGTCCGGAAATAGAGATTAATCTCTTAGAGAAGGACTTGTAATCCAGAGTTGGTGTGAAATAATTATGAATTTCCTATCAATGTGTACGTGTTACTGAGATTGTGAATATACCATTTGACCTTTTGTGCATTTCCTACGGTAGCCTGGGCCAACTCATTCCATATCGACACGTCAGATTTCCTTATTTACTTCCTGATCACGGGAGACGTTTCAGTTTAAAAATATATTTAGATACTTTCATGCAAAAATCAATATAAACTGCACTGAAAATTTTGAATCCAATATTGCTGCCACAATGATGCCAGCACAAATACGTTACCTGTTTTGTATTTGGTTTAAATGCAGCCTGTTAGCATGGAAAGTCTTGTACTATACATATTCAAACTGTTAAGGGTGTAACGTATCTTCACGATACAGATCTCACCTGTCATGTTTGTAAGTGAAGGCCATGATATCGCTTATCTTAAAACAATGGAAATTCAGGGTCAAGGAAATAGTTTGTACAATATAGTATTACCTTTAGTTTCTGTCTTTGGGGTTTAACACACTGCAAACACGAAAACGTCATTTTTTCCGTATATGGTCATTGGACGGAAAAACGACGCATGTACTGCAACAGGGTAATCCTAATATTATATATCGCCTTCTATTCGTCTCTGCAGATTACAAACCGCTTGAAAATAACCGTTACTGTGGCTACTCACAGTTTAAACATATTCAGCAAAGCTACAGTGCCCAAGCAGTATATGGTATTGGTGAGCTTACAAATATATCTTCTTGCGCCTATTATCTGCTTTAGATATTTTCTGATGTTTCCTTAAAAATAGCAACTATCTCGAAACACTACGTACTTTTATGTAACAACAATTTCGTTTTATAATATATTTTTTATTTATTCATTCATCATATTTATGTAATATATAATACCCACAATTTAATTACCTACGGAAAAAACATAACGATTTCTTTTCACAAAAGTTGAAATGTGAAATGCAAAGCCGCAGTCATTTCTTTTTTTAATGTATGTTTATTAATGCGATGATACTTTGTTTTGTCAAAAGCAAAGCTGAAAGAATAAAAAAATCACATGTTCAGCGTGAAACATATTTTTTAACTCTCTTGAGCATTTCAGTGACTTGATCTTACTGAGATCGTTAGCTCATGAACAAGACCAAACAATGCATGCTTCAAACCAACCCTGTTCAGTGAAGCTGATTCTGCACAAAGCCATTTACCAGACATATAGACTGGAATAGTTTTGTTTGTTTGTTTGTTGTGTAACGCCGCACTCAGAAATAGTCCAGCTATATGGCGGCGGTCTGTAAATAATCGAGTCGGGACCAGACAAGCCAGTAATTGACATCATGAACATCGATCCAGGCAACTGGGCTATGATGACATGCATCAACTAAGTCAGCGAGCCTGACCACTCGATCTCGTTAGTCGCCTCTCACGACAGGCATAGTCGCCTTTTACGGCAAGCATGGGTTGCAGAAAATCTATTCTACCCCGGATCTTCACGGGTCCTTATAGACTGGTGAACATCCAGGCAAATATAAAGGAACAGTCAGAAGGTGGATGATGTTGATTTGCCTTGATGGGAACCTTGGATTGTATATTTAACACAGCATTCAGCAACATTCCATCTATATCTAGCCGGCGATAAATAATTGAATCTCGACCCTGCAAACCAGTGATTGACATCATGAGCAACGTCTCACGCCGTCAGTGTATGATGACACCGAGCCTCGTACGACAAGCATTCACTCAGGTTACTGAGGCCATTCCTACCCGAAACCGGACGGGAACGAAAACCTTTGTATATCGTGTACACATTACCATAATTGTAATTGTTCAAGAATAATTTTCAATGCCTTGGCGATTCCTGTATCCTATCTAAGGAAGTGATAAATTAGAATAAGATCTGACCCATTAACAAAATTACCAAAATATCAGCACAATAGCTTACCGAAAGCTCGAGATCGTGAACTGTCCTGCTGTATTCCTTTGTTGTATAAAGTGATAAAATGGGCGTAAAAGGCAAAATTTCCGGAGTGAGTGAGTGAGTGAGTATGGTTTAACGCCGTTTTTTTGCAATATTCCAGCAATATCACGGCGGGGGACACCAGAAATGGGCTTCACACATTGTACCCATGTCGGGAATCGAACCTGGGTCTTCGGCGTGACGAGCGAAAGCTTTAACCACTAGGCTACCCGACCGCCCCAAAAATTTCCGGAACATATTAGGGTAAAAAGGGACAAGCATGTCCGAAGCCTTTTTATCATTATGGTTATCATTAAGTATAAACTGAGGGACAAAAGAAGAAAACGAGTTTAGTTTATTATAAATAGAAAATTGAATAAGTGTTGTGAAATTTGATTATGTCCATGTAACCAAATGTTTACCAAACAGTAATCTGTGGCTGGAACTTTGTGTAAAACAAACGGTTCAATATCAAATGGTTCAAAAATATCTGCAACCGCATGACATGTACACTTACCACATTTTAAATAGAGTAAATGTGCGCCGAAAAAAGTAAATATATTTATTTTTAAAGATACAATGTCTACGATATCCATCCGCAGTTGTGTAACGAAATGTTTTGGGTTTTTTTAATTTATAAAAGTTTAAATCAAATTATAATTATATTTTAAAAAATTTAGCATATGAAGTATTCTTCAGATATTATCAATTGAAAATCAATTATAAAATCAACTGAGAGGTATAGTTTGTGGTGCTCCTCGGTGCAAGTTATTTATTGTTTTATGTGTTGACGAACATGTTCGGAAAATTGCAAATTGTAAAAAAGGGGTTCAACATGGTTCTTATTTGATGTTGACGAGAATATATTATGTTAAGACGAGAATCGACTTTTTTAAAATGTTCTCAGTCACTTCTGTCTGATGTATACATGTACATGCACCAACCTATTACGGACTACGAGTAGTTTCTTTTGCATCAACAGACGTTTTAATGCACAAAGAGCTGTCAGTGTATTGTGTGACACGCACGCTGTTGGTTGGTTGTTTTTTTACGTAACGCCGCTCTCAGCACTATTCCAGCTATATGACGGCGGTTACACGCACGCGGAGACACTTAACGTTCTTGTTGACACCAACAGTCTCATATATATTTGATCAATGATAAGTGAAGACAATAAAAAGGCAGCACTTTTGCATCAGTAACAATGCTGCATTATCGTTTCTACAGCAGTCAAGCATGCCGTGAAAACATTCCGAACTTAAAAGGAATATTACATCTTCAACGTTCTTAAACCTGAAACTTGCCATCATATATATAATGCAGCGGCATATACTTACTTCATTCATCACGGATGGGTAAACAAATTGTTCATTTCGTCATAAACATTTAGCTAAACAAATGTACTGAGGGTTTCTCAATGCGCCAAAAATAAAAGATGAAAAGATGAAGATGGGTTTAGTCAGTGCGTGATGCTGACATTGGTAAAATGCACAAACTGAAACAGAACTGGAATTAAAACCATCCAAAGTCTGGCTGCTCTACATGAACAGTTTGTTGTTGTTCCCACTGACAAGGCCGCAAATGACATAAACATTATATGCAAGCATCACTACATTAATGGTTTGATCAAAGAACTGGGCATAAGTGACATATCAAATAATGCCACACATGAGGCCAGTAGGTTAACTGAGGAAGAAATCGGCCCAAACCATGTACCAGTACTGTCAACTTTGTACTTGACTCTAAAGCCTGAAGACATGACCATTCCTCTTTCATATTTCCAAAAGCTTCCAGAGCTCCATACACATCCGTACAACGAGAAACATATTGCTTGGTCCTGCAATTGTACCACAAAATCTCTGTCTCGGGGATTAACCATAACCCTTAAAACTATCAAGGAAGGAATTTCTTTTTATTCGCAGAAAGGATGCGTATGCTATCGATGATTGATGTTTTCTTATACAAATTTTTGTGTGGAAAGGAATGTTGCGTTTGAGGTATCAAACAGGATTAGTTACCTGATAATCGTACCTATCAGAATGATGCATTGTCATGGTAGAATTCCTATTACAAGCTCCACGAGTTTAGAGTGACGTCATAGGTTAAAGAACGTTGCGTCTTTACTCCCATCCACTGTTTGGCGAAAGCGATCTTTCCTAAAATGGGAAATAATTCTTTTATGTTTGACATGTAAAGGTGTTTCTTTGACGATATGCCATAGTCGTCGGCCTTGCTGCTTTAGATCCACCTGCCCTGTTCGCACCAGACCTGTGACCACCACGTTGGCGGCGAAGGATACATAAACCAAAGAACATTTTCCAGAATACAAAAGTACTGTTCCTTTTGTGCTGTCCAAATAATGACTCGTCATTTACGCTCACATTGATATGGAATACACAGCACTGACTCTAAGCTTAACGACGGAGCAGTTATCAACACAGCAACGCCTGAGACAATCGATAAACATTTCTGTGTCATCTTGTCATCTGCCATGGGTCAGTTATAACAAACTATATTTGGGCAGAAGGGGGATCAGTGGCCCCATCAAGGTACCCATGACTACATAAATGGGCATATCAAAGAGTGTGACCACCCGTTCCTCAGTTTGAGTCCGCTTATACGGCAAGCGTGAGACAATGGGAAAAAGCATATTTATACTCTCTCTGTAAATGAAGCCCCATGAATGTATTCACGCCTAATGCACACCATGAGACATTTATTGTCATTGGTTTTCAGATCATGGCGGAGGGGGATTTTTTCTTGCCTTGATTGCTGTTACTAGTAAATATATCAAATCATCTATGCAGATCAAACATGTTCGCAGCAATGTAACAAAACATTACTTTCTAAAATGGACGAAACAAGAAAGACAGGGTGCTGACACCCTCACACGAAGAATAATGTCAGACAATAGATACGACCGCCCTCGCTCTTCCCTCAATCGCTTATATTTACCAGTAATAATGGGATATATGCAGAACTCGCTTTCGAAATGTCACGCTTGTATCCTAAGTACCAAGTTGTCCGACTCCCCATTGTTCTCGGAGCCTTAGGTTTGGAAGTTCCCAATCTGTTGACTGACATTGGGAGTACCCGGGTTTGCTACCAGGAATACAACCCTTCTGACAATCTGGGTAATGTACAAGGCTGCAGTGTTGGCATGGGGAGTCTTCACATTCCCCGAAAAGTTCTTGGTGGGTTCGACGAGGCAACGCTTCCTGGGAGGAGTTACATTCGCGAGCTTATGATGAGCCTAACCAGCCTGACTGTGCCAGGATCACCCAAACCATCGTTGCTGCATTTTTTAATTTTAATCTGTACATACTGCTACTACTACTACTACTACTACTACTACTAGTAATAATAATAAATTGGGCGAGTACCCGGGTTTGCTACCAGGAATACAGCCCTTTTGACAATCTGGGTAATGCAGAAGGCTGTATTGTTGGGGAGTCTGCATATTCTCCGAAAAGTTCTGGGTGGGTTCGACTAGGCACCGCTTCCTGGGAGAAGTCCCATTCGCTGTCTTGGCTGCGTGTAGAGGGGGCAAGGGCCCTGAGCTGATGAGTCTAACCAGCCTCACTGTGCCAGGATCACCCATAATAATAATAATAATAATAATAATAATAATGATTGTCGTCATTGTCGTCGTTGTCATCATCATTTTGCAGCAACAACACAAGTAATGTTGGTAATTATAATAGGGATAATAATAAGAATAACAACAACATATTTATTTATTGCATACATTCCACGCAGCACATGTTGATAGCGTCAAATGTATGTAGAGCTGAAATATTTTTAGTTTCACTGTTATGTATTACAGGGTATTTTACAGCGCGACTCATCACAGCATTCTCAAATACTTCATCTCAAATACAGGTTTTGTCAGGAGATCTCAACAACTGAGTCGACCTTGTCGCTGTCGTCAGCTGCTTTCGTTCCAGTCGGTTTGGTTTCTTCAAAGTGCACGACGTCATCATTGGAAACTTCCCGACATCGTATTTTCATTGCCCGCAGATTTGTCTTGAAAGATTTGCAATGCCGTTTAATGCTCATTAAATCGACTATCACAACACACAGCATGCTTGACACCAGTATTATAATGGCCACAGAACCCAGAGCTTTACCTCCTTTAGCTTCTTTCAGTCTAGGAACAAATTTCTTCGTGATTGGAATATTTTCAGTATACGCGTCTGAAGAACGCGTCACATTAACGGGGAAACAGTGTACAACAAGTACAGTTGCATCGTCGATGTTATATGAAGTTGATAATGATACAGCGAGTGTTGACGTCAGCGATGGTACAGTGGCTGAAGTAGATGTAACCATTTCAGAAAGCGTCGGTGGCAGAAGTGTGTACTCTGACGGTATCGCAGTGTACGGTGTTGGTGTAGACGATGTTGGGATGCTGCCCGAGTCGCTCCAGTGATCTGTGAGTATACTAAACGAAGCATCCGTAAAAGAAGCAGAAGCTACTGACGTGGCTGCAGACGTCAACGTTGACGCGGCGTTATGGGCGACGGGGACACTAGACGCTGACATGTAATTAGTCGTGGATATTTCTGAAAGACAAACGTTAGGGTAAGTCAACAATAGTGTATAATTTAGCAAAATCTCAACAGAAACACCCATGCGAGGAGTCGACCCCTTGTCTCCCACACGAAGAGAAAACATTTACGACAAGGATGTCCCAAAGTAAAATATAAATTGTACCGATGTGGGGAATCGAACCCGAGCCTTCGGCGTGATGAGCGAACACTTTAACCACTAGGCTACCCTACCGCCCCTAAACAAACTAAAGAGAGCTCACAGCATGATACTTGACTCCGCGAATCTGCCCATGTATAATCCGTGCAGTCCATAACAACAGCGGGGTTGGAAAATATGCTCGTTCGCCTGTTGACATGATGCATGAACTCCACGTCAGTCAAATGAAAATTTATTCTCACGTTGCACGCGGAACCCCAACTGTCCCAAAGCGATGTGTTGTGTTTTGATAGTAGCATAAAACGACAAGACGTAATTTGTTTGGGTTTTTTATTCTTGTTTAACCTCGCACTGAGCAAGATTCAAGATATATGTTGGCGGTCTGTAAATAATCGTGTCTAGACCAGACAATCCAGTGATTGACATCATGAACATCGATCTACGCAAGTGGGCTACGATGACATGCATCAACCAAGTCAGCGAGCCTCACAATCCAGTCCCGTTAGTCGCCTCTGACGACAAGCATGGTTGCTGAAGACCAAATCTAACCCGGATATCCACGGGTGACGTGATGGGATCTATGAGTGAGTGAGTATGGTTTTACGCCGCTTATAGCAATATTCCAGCAATATCACGGTGGGGAACACCAGAAATGGGCTTCACACATTGTACCCATGTCAGGAATCGAACCCGGATCTTCGGTGTGACGAGCGAACGTTTTAACCAATAGGTTACCCGACCGCCCCATGGGATCTATGAACGATTAGAATCCAACACTAAACAAGGTCCTACCTTCACATAATGGTAGGTCCCCATACACCAGGTCCGGGTCCCAACTTCCCGTCTCGTTGCACCGCATACTGCCGTTACTACCGCCCACTTGTATGTAGAGGGTGTTGCAAGAGTATGATATGACGTCGCCAAACACGCCATCACCATGGGACGCTGTGACGTTCTCGAATGATGGGCTCAAACCGCAAGATATCTCTTTAGGTTAACAAAAAAACTAATGTGATACCCAATATGCATTTAGTTATATTGGATTTATACTACATTCATTCCGGCCAAGGCGAATTGCCATTGGGCATTGTATATGTTCTGTTAGAATGACACTTAGCGATTCCATGGAATTTAATGATTTTAGTATATGATCCATGTGTTTCTATTACAAATATCACTTCTCTAAAAGGACGTATTGATTTCAGACCCGCAGATTTCAACCTGTTTCGTGTCATAGACGTCGAAAGTCGGGTTCCTGTGGCAACCCTGGAGTTGTCGCTCAGTTCTGTTGCAAAAGCGAATCTGTTCATCAACGAAGTAGTACGTATGTACCCATCCTGACTGGGAGTAGTCTTCCGGGCCTTCTTCCCACCCTAATCTTAGCCCCACCCGTTAGCAATATCCTTCCATCAGTCACACTTTTAGATTTTCTAAGTGTCTGGCAAACGCATTTTGTGGTTAGACAGCTTCAATCATGCATGTGGCGATAACTTCTTTAAGTGGAACTATGATCCCTTGTTCGTGCATACAGCTCGCAAAGTTTCACTCATGAATAAGCCGTGGAGTCCATAACAACATCAAGGTTTGCTCGTGCGCCACTTGATGCGATGCATGAACTCCACGTTAGTCCAATACAAAAATTACTTTCATGTTGCACGCGAACCCCATATGTCCCAAAGTGGTGTTTTATTGGTTTTTTTAGCAGCATAAAATGACAGGACATAATTTGTTTGTTTGTTTGTTTTTCTTGTTTAACGTCGCACTAAACAAGATTGAAGATATATGATACCGGTCGTTAAATAATCAATCTGAACCAGACAATCCAATGATTGACATCATTAACATCGATCTTCGCAAGTGGGATACGATGACATGCATCAACCAAGTCAGCGAGCCTCACCATCCAGTCCCGTTGGTCGTCACTGACGAAAAGCACGGTTGCTGAAGACCAATTGTAACCCGGATGTTCACGGATGACTTAATGGGATCTATGAACGATTAGAAGCAAACATTAAACAAGGTCCTACCTTCACATAATGGTAGGTCCCCATACACCAGGTCCGGGTCCCAACTTCCCGTCTCGTTGCACCGCATACTGCCGTTACTACCGCCCACTTGTATGTAGTGCGTGTTGCAAGAGTATGATATGACGTCGCCAAACACGCCATCATCATGGGATGCTGTGACGTTCTCGAATGATGGGCTCAAACCGCAAGATATCTCTTTAGATAAACAAAAGAGCATGTGATACACAATATGCATATACTTTGATTGGTGTTATATCACATTCATTCAGACTAAGGCGAATTGCCATTAGGCATTGCATATGTTCTGTTAAAAATGACGCTGAGCGATGCTATGGACTTTTATGAATTTAGTATATGCATGTAGCGCGGCATTCTTCTGTTTTGTACACTTTTGAAGGCATTTGCCTTAGCTGTACCAGCTCAGTGAACCATGTAACGTTTATTGGCGCAGTTTTTAAAAAGTTTTTTTGTTGTTTAACGCCGCAGTCAGCAATATTCAAGCCATATGACGGCGGTTGGCGCATGCAAGTAACCAGGGCCGTGGACGATATTGTCATGTGCAATGTGCACAGATTGTGTTTGCCTTGTTTGCAATCAGTAGATTTTACTCGTGCAACAAACCTGGTCATTTCATTGAATAAGCTGAATGACAGGTGTTCCCTTATGGTGTTATGCAGTGTCGCAAGTCACTAGATGAGGTAAAGAAATGTATTTTGTTTAGAAAAGACCAAAATGTTATTTTTATTTGCTATTTTCAAATTGATATTTAAGAACCTACTCCGGAAACTAAAGTGTCATGGAGTGAGATGGAAAGTAGTTCCGGCATAAACTGTCATTTCACCCCATTGAAATAGCAACTTTGTCTCGTAAAATATCGATTCACAGATAAATATATAAATTCATCCTGTTACAAAATAAGGTGTATATACTTCATATCTGACGATCAGTAATTATTCACAAGTGATTTCGGCGTTGTAATAAACTCGTTTAGTCAGTAAAGAGAATAAGTGATATGACTCTTACTTTTACAATATGGCGCCGTCCCATCAACCACGTGTTTAAACCAGCTCCCATCTTCCGTGCATACTCTCTTCCCGCTGCTTCCGTTGACGAAGTCGTATCCAGGGAGGCAGTTGTAGGTGACGATGTCAAGATACCGGGGGTTGGTTCTGGAAGCGGCCGCACCAGACACCACCTCCAGACCGTCACATGTGACAACTGAAACATTTTAAATCTTGTATTTACCATATGTTTTCCAGCGTGTTATACATCCCTTGCTTACTGATAATGGAATACGATATTTAACACTGTGAGAATGTATAATTACCCTTTTGCACACTCTACAGTTGCAGCCCTTAGAAATCTATCGCGGTTCCTATGGTACATTAATAAGTAATCAATTGTCAAAGTCTAATGCTATCTTGCTGTTGCTGTCCCAGTTGCGTGGATCGATGCTCATTGAAAAGTGGAAATTACACTCAAGAAACATTTGGATCACCGTGAAGCTGCATTTACAGTGAAGAAGAAACACCAGGAATTATCATGGACCAATGAACAGAACTGTGTTTTTTGTCATCTCGATCCTGTTAAATTGTAATTATCTAACAAGGGCATCACCGTACCACGTGTTGTCAGTGTTCAAACCACATGGCGTAAATATAAGCTGAATGGCCCTCATGGAAAGAATGCTGGCGGGTTCTGCATGGCATCCGTCGAAAATCGCTGACGCTTGAACTTGAGTAAGTGGATTTTGAAATTAATTCTGTGATATGTTTTTATCAAACAATGTGAATGGGTCCCTTGTTATTGACAAACAATCAATTCCACTACACTGGAATTACTCATCAATGTAGCCATCACATTTACACATCCACCCCCCGTCAATAACATGATATCTCCATTTACAATTGCGTGTCCGTTGTGCTGAAACCGACAGATGGGAAACCAGATGTTTGTTGGATATATGTAACCACGTGTTATGATTTTATACAGCCATTTGGTGCAAAGGTGTGCAATATGTGATAAGAGAATGAAACTAATTATGTGGGGCCACCTAAAAGACCGCACAGATTTTCAGGATGAAGGAATAAATATGGTGTGGCATTAGTCTGCTTGTTGCAATATTCCAGCAATATCACGGTGGTGGACACTCGGGAATCGAACCCGTAACGAGCGTAGGCAAAAGCCACTGGGCTACCCCTGTCGTCTCCTAAAATTGAGTGAATTTAGAGTTAGAATATAACCGATTACACATGAATTTATATTCCCTTCAAAACACTGACATTGGGTGGTTGATAATATATGAGAATGGCGCTAAATCAATTCTTTTCTAAGGAAGAGAATATGACCACACACAATTTTTTTTAGAAAGGAATAGCCGAAAATATGTTTTTATTCAGGACACCTGGTATGTCCAATAGAATGTTTTTTCAATGCGTTTTTTTGTCGCGAAGTCTGCTAGAAATGATGTCAACACTGCCGAAATATTTCCACATCCCCAGGGAAAACGCGGGGAATTGCCTATCGTGAATAAATACAGATTGAATCTTTGTTAATGAAAACTTCATATCACTAAACACACTAAACATTTTCTCAGGGTTTTGGCAAACTTTGAAAACAGTCAGGTGTTTTGACTGAATGTGACAGAACATGTTCCCTGTTACCCATTCTAATGGACAAAACTATCGTCCCCGACCGGCGTCAAGACTTACATTTAACAACATTTGGGTTTATTTGGCTGTCACAGACCCGTATATTTCATTAATATATTTGAGAAACGGCCACTAGACATTAATTACTTAGAGATCGGTCCGTTAAGGTAGTCCAAGGATTAGTTAGAATAGGAAATTTAAAACTTTGCTTCCACCCGAGAAATATTCTAAAGCTATTGTTGACTTCAAACTTCGAAAAACATTAGTTAAATTCAGAGCAGGGCTGCTACCTTTCAAAATAAACGAAGGTAGGTGTCAAAGAATCTATATCACACTGGGAGTATGTCCATGATCTAAATTCGGTATAGAAGAAGAATTTCATTTCATGTTTATATGTCCAGCTTATGATGAAATTAGAATGAAATATCTAGCACAAATTTACTTGTTAATTGTATTAATTTAAGGAAACTTCTTCTCACATATAGTACCTATAAGTTAAAAATGTTGTGTCTCTATATTTACCATGCTTTATGAAAAGAGATGTAAAGGCCTACGTGAGCAATAGTCATAAATCTATAATTCATTAATTGCAGTGCTATACATATGTACTGACTATGTGAATTTAACCGTGTTTTATTTGTATGTATATGAACCCATGGACCTAAATACAGAAATACATTATTTATTTATTGAACATTCTTCAATTATTTACGTCCATGTCTATTCGATTTACCTTTATTGTCACCATTCAATGATCAGCAATGATGATATATCGTGATACGTTCAATAAAACATTTTTTAAATGTCTCCCGCCTAGTTCATCGTTTCGGCCATCTTGACAAGGCAAGGCACGAATGTCTCGATTTTTCTCAATGATAAGGAATCTTTCATGCATAAAACACAATGCAGCAGAATTAATGTACAGTGTTCCAATGAGGACGGCTAACTGCTGTGTCTACAGTCCTTACTTCTCTTGAATGTAATTGATACAGGTTTTTTAGATAACCTTACCTTTCAATAGAAAGTTACTCGACAAATCGTATAATACAACTTAATGATAGTTGATCGTGGTGCAAACTCGACTGTTTACCCTTGGCTAACCTGTACAGAGCAGTTAATTAATTACTGCGGCATGACCGAAGGATTTCTCGTACCTCAATATTTTCATAACGATTGGATTGCCATAACTGTTAAAAGAGTGATAAAGGATCATTACATTTTATCAAAAACGGAGAAGTGACCTTTTAGCTAGTTCGACAGGTACGCGCTATCAATTTGTTAAACAACTTCCATCCCTAACAAATATTTACTATATTAAACAGCGATTTCTTAACCTATTTTACATAACTACAATTCATTATGTACCTGTTGGAGCAGTCTGTTGGAACTGCTTAGAGTGAGTGAATTAAACGTTTGACGTCGCATCAGCATTATATCATCAATATATCGACGATAGAACACGGAACTGGTTCATTATGTAAATCACTAGCTATTGCCGACGAATTCCATTATATATTTCGTTGTGGACTGTTCAAAGAAGACAGACATGTGTACATATCTACTCCTTCTATGAGGCTCAGAACTTATCTTTCAACCCTCGTCACAGTTTTATCTACCATTTTACGCCCAACATCATGGTGTATTTCCTTGTCAATATCGCCTTCTACTCGACCTATCGTTAAAGAAAAATTGGCTTTCGTGTTATTTTCTCTTTGCTGGCAGTTATTTAAGAAAGTCCATTTTCTGCACAGGCGTGTATTTCCACAATATTATCACAATCCTCAAGTCGGTTACCTGTACCTTAATTTCCCAATAACGATTGTCATATCCCTCCCACGTTTGGATGCGATCGTTCGGCCATCGCGTATATCTGCCTTGTCCAGCTACATCTATGGGGAACAACCCACTAAATCCCCCCCTCTCAATAATAACGTCGTCCAATATACGACGTCACCAAGTTGCAAGAGCATGTTCGGATCTCCTGACTTGACGTCATGAACGATCAATGTTTTCTCGTGAAATAAACCACACTTCGTTCGTCATTGTTCTTTGCGATTTATCTTATATTTTAAACACAATACATGCTTATGGAGGAATGCAATAGAATGATATAAATCATCTGGACACAATATACCGGTTTCCGGTTACCATCCACAACGGTTCGTCGCAGTATTAAATGAAATGAAACAATTTGTACGCTCGTTATAAAATGGAACCCCGCAGACCTTACATTACATCGCAACAGTGTAAATTTTATTACCAGGATACAGTTGCCATCTATATGTAGGACAGGCTGATTTTACGAGCTCAGGCGAATTGAGACATTAAAATAATCAATTGAACAGTGTATGCATCGGACACCTCACCTTACCGGTTTAATTGAGTGAGTGAGTGAGTTGTTGAGTTGGGTTTAAAGTATTACAGTATTCAAGTTATATCGCTGCGTGCCAGCTTAATGTGTGAGGAAAGCCCGAAGTGATGCAGGTCTCAGACGTTTACCACTTCGGGGAAACCCATGAGCACGGGTATGGTGCTGACAAACCTAGAAACATAATCGGAGCGAACCGGGATTCGAACCAACAATATCATAGGTTTCTGGCGTGCCCAAGGGACGCAACTCTGCACGGCGAATCGGGGCGCCTGGGCCACCCGTGCCCCCCTTACCGGTTTAAATAACGACACACATATACTGAGGAACTTAAATGAATATTTGCCGAAACAGATTCCACAGGGCCCAAAAGGCAAAATACATGTAGGCATAAAAATGATAAGAAGGAACACTGTTAATCAGTATTAACACCAGGTATTCGCGAAAAGGGTCCGCGTGTCTTGCTCTACACCTGCACTCGCTACTTACAATAACCCTATCCTTTCCAGATTGTGAAAGGCACAATAAACTCGAAAATACAAGGCTTTTAATAAAACGTTTTTCCTATATTTAAAGTAAAATCAGGCCCTGGTTTAGACAGAATACGGTAATTTATCGACCATTCGCAGGTCACGAATGTGGTTACAATGCACTGTACAAATCGATGAAGTATATTCGTTTATATTAATTTGAATTTGTTATCTCTTTGCGTTCTTTCAAATCTAGTGACTAAAACGTCCGTTGGTCAGACCGAAGTGCTTTTGGATTCATTAACTTGCATGAAACCTATTCGTGTGTCCCCTGCAGTGTTACGATTGGGTTACTGCCAAACGTGGCGTACAACCAAACTCAGGATTTGATATTGACCTGTACTTTGTTATTGATATGGATTTTGATCTACCGTTACCGTTTTTTTATGACGATATCAATCAATCGATATTTGTTAATGAAAAGACCCGTGAAGATCCGGGAAAGGATAGGTCTTCAGCAACCCATGCTTACCGTAAAAGACGACTATGTGTGCCGTACGTAAGAGGCGACTAACGGGATCGGGTGGTCAGACTCGCTGACTCGCTGTATCCCAATTGCGTAGATCGATGCTCATGACATCAATACTGCATTGTCTGGTCCAGACTCGATTATTTACAGATCGCCGTCATATAGCTGGAATATTGCTGAGTGCGGCGTTACACAACAAACAAACAAATCATGATACTGAACAAAGATTGAAAATAAACAAATTGGAGCCTCACCGTCTCTGAGGTGACACGTGTGTGGGCACTTGGTCTTGTTCACGCCACATTCGCCGACAATATGTGCAATTTTACACGAGCAGTCAGTGTCGCCATCAGATGGATGATCTGGAACGTTAGATATACTTACTGAAGATGTCGAAAAACAATTGCGGCAAAACATACACACTTCAACGTAAAAGGCAACCATTCCCAGTTGATTGAATTCATTTGTTAAAATGTGTCACTATGCACCCCACACAAAGAAACTGACAGAGCTTCACAATGGTTCCACCGTGGTCAAGCGGATAGAGCGTCTGTCCGGCGAAAGATGATGAAAGAAAGTACCCTGCCTGGTGCTCGGCATTAAAGGGATGAAGGTCTGGTCGGCTCGGTGCAGTATACTGTGTCTGGGTAGGGTATTCATGCTGTATCTCAGTGTACTAGCACTTAAAAACCGGCACCTGGCCGGACTAGTACACACACACACACACACACACACACACACACACACACACACACACACACACACACACACCATTCTTGCCGTAAATCGCGAGTATGCTTGTCGTAAGAGGCGACTAACGGCATCGGGTGGTCAGGCTCGCTGACTTGGTTGATGCAAGTCATCCTATCCCAATTGCGTGGATCGATGCTCATGATGTCAATCACTGAATTGTCTACGGGCCAGAGTCGATTATTTGCAGACCGCAGGCATATAGCTGGGATATTGCTGACTGCGGCGTTAAACAACGAACAAACAAACAAAACACACACACACACACACACACACACACACACACACATGTACTACATTTGCAGGAGAACATCAGACGCAATGACAAGATCTAGACACAAACGTAAGGTTGCCAGATGGGTCATCACAATTTATGAATCTTTTCGCACCAAATAATATAATATATTCAATTCAATGAACCAGTTTCTAATACTCCGTAATTTACATGATCCATGTCTATCTTACCATCTACATGTATAAATGTTCAACATGATTGATAGTTGATTAGAAACCATATAAAAACTAAAGAAAATAGTTTAAAATTAACTGTACCATAGTACGATGATATACGTTAGTTATATGTAATATGTAATATTTAAATATTTTGATAACGTAATTCATGATAATTACACAATACGGCAAGAGGTGTAGATCTTACTTGGACAGGATGAAAGACTCTGACAAGCAAGAGCGCATTGACATCCCATGGACACACTCCTAAAGTAGCACTCGCCATCAGATGCACGTTGATTGCACAGAGCGTCAGTTTCGTCATTCTGACACACCCCTTCAACATCTGCAACACAAAGAATCAAAATCTTAATTGTATTCATATTCGTATGAAAGTCATAGATAAAAACAATGTGACTGACCATGTATATTTTTGTTGCTGTTGTTGTATGATGTTTATCATCTCATCATACTGCAACCAACCTGTAGGTCATACAATTACAGGTGACTTGTCTATTGTTGATTATAACAACCTTCGTCAGTTATTCAAATATGGACTAAAATATCGTGAGCAGCCTCCTACCCATTGGGATCACAGCTTTAAAATCATTATGAGTGCTGTTGAAGCATATACCAAAAGATGAGCCAAAGGAGAATAGGGACCTGTTGAATGTCTCTCAGTCGGTGCGTGATGTTGTCATTAATAGAATTCTCAAACTGAAAAAGAGGATACAGAATCCGAATAAACCCATTCTGTCCATGCAAGCTGTCCTGTGGCTATCCTCCATGAAAGGTTTGTAGTTGTATGAAATTGCTTGAACGAGGTTGGGTGGTTGGTTTGTTGTTTAACGCCGCACTCAGCAATATTCCAGCTGTCTGACGGCGGTCTGTAAATATTCGAGTCTAAACAAGACAATCCAGTGATTAATATCATGAACATCGATCCACGCAATTGAGATACGATGACATGCATCAACCAGCGAGCCTGACCACCTGATCCCGTTAGCCGCCTCTTACGACAAGCATAGTCACCTTTTACGGCAAGCATGGGTTGCTGAAGACCTATTCTACCCCGGAATCTTCACGGGTCTAACGAGGAACTTGGTATAAGTGACATATCAAATAATGCCATATAGAAGGCCATTAAGTTAACTGAGGACGAAATTTCCAAAACGATGTACCACTGGTATCAACATCGTAATGTTTGTTTGTTGTTTAACGCCGCACTCAGCAATATTCCAAAAATCAAATAGAAATGCGTAGTACTAAGAATGTACCACCGAATCCCTGTTTCAGAGATTAATCATAATCCTTAATAGAAACAAGGAAGGGCTTTTTATATTCACAGAAAGTATTAGAGTTCAATTAATACCATTTGGCTTCTAAAAAACTCAAAGGATTTGCTTGCCGTTTTGCAATTTTAGAAATGAACCAAGTTCAATTCTGTCAAAACTATTGTTTTTTAAACTTTGTACACCACTATTCCATATGACAAACCTAAGGAAAGACTTCATTCCTTGTTGCATGGGGCATTTGTTACAAAACGTGGTGACCAGAGATATAGTTACAGATCCCATTTCAGAGGTTCAGGACAATTTGTCAAAAATGAAAGTAAATGCCATCTGAGGTTTACTGAGGAAACAGTATGTGAAATGTTGGACGTCCTCATTGAAATCGTCTATGCAAACGTTTAGAATAAAGACATTAAGGCAAGAAGGAGACATCCCAATGGGCACCAACTGTGCTCCCCGTCTTGTTGACTTGTTGACCATTAGCATATGAATCTGAATTTCTGCTCGGATTGGCAAAGTCAAAATAAGGTAATTTTGCCAAGTATTTTAATTAAGCGTCAGGTATAGCGATGATCTGATATCGTTCAATAACCGTCAAATAGTCAATTCCCTTCCACTGATTTACCAACCTGAACAAGAAACAAAAGAGATAAGTGTGACCGCTTCACCTGTTTCATATTAAATTTTATATCTGTGCATAAAGATTCGGAGTGACAAAAAACTCTCCACAAGACTGTATGACAAGGGGGATGACTTCAACTTTCCAATAGTCAACTTTCCCTTCGTCTCAAGGCCACATTAAAGCTCTTAAGAAGTTTTATGGTAGACATGTGGAGAATATTTCCAAATTTCAAACATTAGTGACAAAAATGATGTTCAATGTAATTCCCGATTTTGATTGACACATGTATACCATGTGCTTTTTCAGGTGAACAACTGACTCGACTTTGCAAGGGACCGCCTTCGTGGTCCAGTGGTAGAGCGTCTACCCGGAGAATGGAAGGTCGTGGGTGCGATCCCAAAAGTCTTACGAAAAGACGTTAAAAGATGGTACTTTATATTCTACCTGGCGCTCGGCATTTAGGGAAAAAAAAGGACTGGTCGGCTCGGAGTCAGTATACCCATGTTAAACTGTTAGACTCACCTTTTCGCGAACACCAGGTATCATCACTGTATATTTATTCATATTTACCCTTATATAGGGTGATGGTGGTTGGGATTCTTTCAAACAAATTAATTTGTTCTAGATAAGACTGTTTTGCCAGTAGTAGGTGGTCGCTTGACATGCTATCAAAAAACTATAAAGTGTCCTGCACCACCTTTCAGAGAAATTAATTGTCCTTTGTGAAGCAGTTGATGAAACTGACATGTCTCCCGAGAGGGATACATTCAAGAGCTTTCACGCAAAAATCACTACAAGCTACGACGCGAAATGTATCACAAAACACGGACGTGTTGAATATGTTTCTTGGATCGGGTGGTCATCCATGAAACATCGTTAAGAGTTCATACTTTCAGTGTGAAAAGTGAAACAAAACCAATTCCTTGCAAGAGGTCTTGCCACGTACAATCTTTTGATAGTATCTCGTTGATTTTTAAATACGTAACTATATCGTTATAGTATTTACTTACCTCCACTGAAGTAAAACAACATCAGGTAAGGTATTAGAAAATACGTCCACATTTTCTGCTTAAACCAGTAGCGTAAAGCTTCGACAGAGAAATGAAACCTGAAGAATGTTGAGTAAACAAAAAAGCCCTCTCGTCCTCTCTCATGTGACTGACGCTATAGATCAATCCTTCAAGGAGTGTCGATCAATTGGGACTAACATTCATGTATGTACGATACTCGGTGTTTTCTGAATGTAGTTCACGGACGAGGTAGCCATCGACTGAGTCACGGTGTGAGACCTACAGCCTAAGTGTTCATTTGTGTTGTGTTTAACTCAACCATTGTTGTAGTTGATTGGAATAATGTTTGCGAACTTGTTGATATAACTTATTAATATATGTTATTTATTTCTCACCAACAAGCCTTCACCATTATCATTTCATCTGCTGTACGTAGGGATGCGGGGAAGAAACGAGGATCGGGTGGTCATCCTCGTGAGACTGGCAAACACCTTTTGGTACTCAGGATTTCGGGGGTCTGTTTAGTGGGTATTTGGGATTCGCGGGGTGCAAATATAATCGTATTTGGTACTGATTCAATATTACAAAACAATAGTTTAAACTGGTCTTGATATGTATTATTTTTCGAACCTTTTAACTGAAGATAAACATTAAATCACCTTTTAGTCAAAACATTTCAGATTAGTATAATGCGAGATTAAGGGGTGGACAATGAGACTTAGAGTGAAAAGTAGGCATTCTGTGTTCAGAATATGAGGTATGGGCTTGGCACTCTGCATCATGGCTGAATGCATGTCATCGTTCCCCACTGGCTTAAATATGATCGATTAGCCGATCTTCAAGATGCTCTTATTTGCAGGTCGCCGTGTTACAGCGAGAACAGCTACATCGTTACACAACATTCAATCACCCACTTCACTCGGCTGTTTAACCTTCTTATACCTGTGTTAAATAATACACTGATTGCTGTGCACATTTTCCGCGCATTATGGTGTGTTCCGTCTTGTCTAAATTAATGAGGCAATCCTGCTTCTTTTGTTTTTTTAACGCAGCATTCAGCAATATTACAGCTACATGACGGTGGTCGTGTCTGGATCAGAAAATCTGGCGATTGACATCATGAACATCGATCTACGCGATTGGGATAAGATGACATGCATCAACCAAGTCAGCAAGCCTGACCACCTGATCATATTTGTCGCCTCTTACGACAAGCCTAGGTTGTTGAAGATTAATGCTAACCCGGATCTGCACGTATGAGACAATCCTTGGTGAGCCGGGACTTCACTATCATTTCAAAATCATATTTGTTAGCAACTAGGTTTTCTTACTTTCGTACAAACAGACCAAAATGAGGATTGTGTGGATCATGCTATCAACAGCTGGTATACGCAGATTAGGATTTCGTTTATATTAGTTTCAACGAAAGCAGCAATTGCTTTTAGATTTGTTTATGTATTTGTTTATATGGCATAATGAACCGGATAAATTTAAAAGAGATATTGGAAAAATGAATTATGAGGGTGATGGTTTAAGAATGCCAGATATTAGAAATGTCATTGAAACTAAAAATAATTGCATGGAATAAAAGAATATTAAAATACAATTTTAAATTGAAAGTACTGTTTAACGCTGATATATCTTCAAGGAATAACGCTTTTCTTCTTAAAGGGAAAACCTTTATTTAAACTAATGTAATATGTTCGACAACAAACAACTTACAGAAAGACGTAATTCGAGCATGGGGAATTTTTACGACAATGACAGGTACTAACGTCAAAGAAGCTAAAGTATGTTTGTTTGTTTGTTTGTTGTTTATAACGCTAATAAATTCGATGCTGTAAAAATAAACACGTTCATGAAATTTTGGTTTTTATGTCATCTTCTAATAACTATTTGTGGTATACGTTATACGAAGGTATATGTTACGCCTCTTCTGTGTCACCAATGAAAGTGACTATTGAATACATCCATTAACTTATCTCTTGAAGTGTACTTACAAAGTCTACGCATGTTGTAACTATTTTTGTAACATTTTGTCTCTATTAGCTATCATACTTACTTCAATATGAATTTAGCCTTCCTTTGTACAATGTCATTTATACGTTTATGTATACCAGGAATAAAATACCAAATAATTTATTTTTTTTAATCAGTAAATGCACTATGCACTTTTTCTGGTTCATCAATCACTTGGCGGCACGGGTGGCCCAGTCGTCTAAGGCGCCGCGATTCTCTGTGCAGAGTTGCGTCCCTTGGGCACACCAGAAACCTATGATTGTGGGTTCGAATCCCGGTTCGCCCCGATTATGTTTCTAGGTTTGTCAGCACCATACCCGTGCTCGTGGGTTTCACCGAAGTGGTAAACGTCTGATACCTGCATCACTTCGGGCTTTCCTCCCACATTAAGCTGACACGCCGTGATATAACTGGAATAATGTTAAAAGCGGCGTTAAACCCAACTCACTCACTCACTCATCAATCACTTGATTGTCAGGTTTGTTTGCGGGCCTCCGTTGCAACGCAGGAGTACTGTTGTGTGGCGTCAGGAAATAAAAACTTAGTACTTTGTGCAAATTTTGTGAATGGCCGGTGCTACCGGTAGGGAAAGAATGCTTAGCCTTTCCCGAACACCGGGTGTCATTACTGATTTTCAGTGGTCCATGCACAGCTTTTTTACCTTTTACGCCAAATGAAATCATTTTCGGCAGATATTCTCTTACATTGACTATTTATATTTACATTCAATCGGTAGATTACAGACCAGAAGGAATTATTGGTTTGAGTTATATCTGGTTTCACGATACAAAAAAAATACCCCCAAAAAATTATTAGTTAGTTAGCAATGACCCCCAGTAAATAATTAAAAACATTAAAATTATTGCCTCTCCACCCCTTACTTTGATGAGGCAGAACTTGATCTACATCACGGTTACTCACACCTCACAACTGTCAATGGCTGCCAGTGTTCTTCTTTACCTAACCCTACACGAAGCGAGATGACAACCCTGATCTATGATGTGGTTCAACATTAACCTGTAGATTTACTAGGAGTGAATCTGCTGGTACCATGTGATTACCAATGGAACTAGGTATGACTGAACAGCCATTGTTTAGACTGCAAACGAGCCGGCTTTGTTGACACGAGGAATCTGCATGGTTTGACCTGTCAATGTCAAGATTTCACGGAGCCAAAACCAGCAATGAGGCAGTTTTGGCCCAGAAATAGTTGTTCGAGTATGATTTTCTTAGTTGTGCGTGTTCTGAAATGAATTTCATCAAGTTTGATCAGCTGTGTCTTCAGTGATGTGTTAGCGAAGGGACGAGTGTTTTCTGATGAATTTTCAAATCCCCTCCTGCCAAATCCTTACGGTGTAGGTTGACGGAGATGGCAATGAATATAAAACAGAAAAAAGGTTTGTAAACAACATATTGTCATGAATAAATTTTCTTCATACATGTTTTTATAATGTTATTTATTTTACTTTCATTGACGATCGAAATTGAATATTCCGAGTCTATTCCATGTTAATAAACAGTTCATTTGTATGCAAAATATGCCTTTGTAAAGTCCTGTAATCTCATCACAGATGCAGTCGGGATTACGACCTAGAACAACATATCGTCGCCAAAAACACGCGATATATAACTACCGTATTTCCTCTCTTAGACGCTAGGCCGTCTATTAATTTCGCGAGAGACATTGGTTGGGCAAATATTAGAGACCTGTGCAAATCAAACGTGTAATAGAGGAAATATCGATACGTTTTACAGTTCCTATTGGTGATCGATCTGCAGCCATTCTTCTATTAATCGATATGTAGGCTATCGATGTATTCATGCGCACATTTGTTTTGTGAAAAGGCTTAATATATTTGAATGGGGTTTCCGTAGCAAAAAGGAAGAATTGCGAGTTTTATACAATCTGGTTCAAATGCATCTTAGACATTATGAAACCTTTTTAAGTTTAAATGTCTGTAAATAATTGCCAATGACATATTCTCAGAAGTAGATGATTAATCGATTACAACTAAAATCACGTGTAGCTGCGTTGAATTGTGAAACATGAAAATCACATTTACGGATTCCATTGAACAATATCGCCCAGAAATACATTTACATTCATTTTTCACTCTAACTCAGCGTAATTAAAAAGGAAAATATTTGAGGCAGCGAATCTAACACTAAACAAAAAAGGCTATAAAAAGTACGTACAACGTAATGCAAACACCATAAACTCATAGATTTCATATGGGAGACTCTCTCTCTCTCTCTCTCTCTCTCTCTCTCTCTCTCTCTGCTACTCTCTCTCTCTTTCTCTCCGTGATTACAGCAGGTGTTCCTGAAACTAACCCACAATCAGCTGTCTATGTGTGAGTGAGTCCGTGAGTTTGAACAGTATTTCAGTTGTATCGCAGCAACTCATAACAGTGCATTGTTGTGTGGACACTTCCAACTATGACGCATCAATGACAGATATAATGTTCGATGCAAATCACTATTTTGACTTGTACCATATATTCCCATTGTATTTTTGGGTGAACACTTGACTTGCTTTTGCATGTGTTTGTGACGTGTGCCACCGGCTTTCCTTTTCGCGAGCACCTCGGATAGTGATTCATAAACACATGCTCAGCATATAGTCGGAATCGTAAAATCGGCTCTGCCTTTAGCAGATATATCTTATGAATATAGAAATGGTTTTGTCGCTTTTTATTTTGAAACTTCCTGTTATTCTGTATTAATAAATTGATATGCTGTATCCCTGATGCAAACTAGACTGACATCTTGTCTCTGAAATGAACATATCGTGCAGAAAAAACAGTTGTTCAGTTATCTTAATAAAAATATAATAAAAGGGAGCCCAGTGACTCTCTTCATTTTCAGATACTGCAGTAATCTAGATTTGCCAAACATTATAGACTTGCATGGGCTGTATTTGATATATATTTGTATCAGGGTCTGTAAGACACACTAGAAGCAAACATACTGGGTCATTTAAGAATTGACTTCAATATGTTTTTTGCGTTTATAGAAGCATAATCGTAAATTAAACAAGTTTGCGCACTTCACGTTAATCCGCTTTTTTAAATATAATTTTAGCAATACATAAATCAACAATGATACCGTTCATGGCCTGCTTACTTGATAATTAATACAATAAATGTAGACAACGATTCGAAATTAGTGACATCCTAAATGAATTGAAAGTGATTTCGTGGCATTTCATTGGCTCACCAAGCAATGTGTTTGTTAATGTTTCTATAAACGAAAACACCCATTACGCCACGCCCTCTAGGTGACTTCCTGATTGGTTGATTATAGAATAGGCAGGGTTTGACCATCTTCCCGAGGCAAGGGAGTTAACTGACTTTAAAAGTCCAGTTTCCATCCTTGCCGAACTAGGCTGGAATTACTGGGCTCGATCGTTGCGCCACCAGTGGCTATTACTAATTATGTCCCTTCTAAGCCTCTCCTATGGACCAGTCAGATTCCACCTGTCGTATCACTTGCGTTTGCTTCGCACAAAATGGTGGCGCCCGGTCAGGACGATCTGATCGATAATCAAGATCTATATTGTGATAAAACGGGTCTTACATCGCGAAATGCATCAAATCACGAGAGCACCTTGATTAAAAACATGAAAGGATTTGGAAAATATCTGCTGACAACGAATTGGCAATGCACCCTGCAATCGATCGAAATCTGCACGACAGTATACGAACCGGATTTTGATTTCGGTGCGCGATTTTGATTGGACTATGCAAAGACTCGTTAGTCCAGACAAAACGTAACTCCATAATACCAGCCTAGTTCGGCAAGGGTGGAAACTGGACTTTTATAGTCAGTTAACGCCTTTGCCTCAGGAAGATGGGTTTGACTGGCATTATTACTCTGAGCGAGGTTAACGTTGAAATAAGCAGCTATGATGTCGTTATTGTTGACATATTTATTTAAAAGAACTGACCTCAATGTGTCTGGGGTTTGTGTTTATGGAGGTATAAACGTGAGAACTGATGTGCACTCTGTGGAAATCCGCTGTTACGTTAAGTGTGTGCATCGATGTTTACGTTTATGCCTCCATAAACGCAAACAAATACTGTCGTCAATTCTTAAATGCAACCGGAGGGCCTATAATTTAGGTCCTCCGTCTCTAATAGGCGAAGCGTTTGAGCAACGTTTGTTTTTTTTCCAACAGAGATTAAATTAAGTATATACTATACAAACAATAGTGCTTACGATGAACAACAATGTGATGATAGCGGAATATATTAATAGTTGATCAAACGTTACGAAACTATTTCAGTTTCTCAAACATAAATGCATCAGTGTGATAGTGAAGCAGTATCGAACAGTCAGGAATACATAATTGTATTCTATGTCATGGTATTTCACACTTATTGTTTGCATGTTGTTTAACGCCGCACTCAGCAATATGACGGCAGTCTGTAGGTATTCAAGCCTTCACCGGTCAATCCATTGATCGACATTATGAGCATCTAGCCACGCAATTGGGACACGATAACATGCAATCAACCAAGCCATCAATCCTGGCCCCCTGATCAATTTAGTCACCTCAAACAAGCATATGTTGCTGGGGACCTATAGTCTTACCCCTAAGCCCCAACGGGTGGTCTAATGTCACATGTATGTATGTGTGCGTACGTGCAAGTACGTATGTCAGGTTCTTTTCTTTTAGGTATAATAGGATATCGTGCGTGTGTCCGATTTTCAAAGCAAATGCAATTTCTTTGAGGTCATTGTTTTATTTTATTGAATAAATACAAAGAATACATAAATATTTACAATGATCATTAACATCAATATAAGAATTGAAAGGATATTACGCTTCATTGATTCAACATTAACATCGGTAAAGCCCCCTTTACACAGGGCTGCCACATTTGTGCCACCTTGGAACGACTAAGGCAACCATTCTGCCTCCTTTGAGCCTCCAACGACGACCTGGCAAATTTTATGGTCGCACACGGGAAGCACAAAGGTCGCCATCCTGTGTAAAGGCCCCATTAAGTAAGTTCATGCTGCCTCTCAATCCATCGTTTTATTTCTCTGTAAAGTCGGTATTTTGGCCTCTTTTGAACTTTGTAGGCAAGCTGTCTTCGCTCTCTCCATCCTGAAGCCGAGAGCAGTGACAGAAGGGCGCGGAGGAAGAGGGCCTTTCTCTTCCCAGTACAGCGCCATCTGCACCAGGTAGTCCCGTCCATGTTCCGCAAGAGCCTTAACTTCTTCGTTGGAGGACGTCTCTGTAATATTCATCCTAATTACACATAGGCCACAAAATGAAGTCAACTTGTGGGTGTTTATGGAAACAAACACACATAAATTATTACTTAACGAATGAAATGCCTTGAATCATATGCAATTTATATATAGCTATATATTACTTATGTGCTCAGTCATATAAAATCGGGAACTTAGTAACTATTCACAGCTGATTCTTTTAATATATTTTATTGCTATGATATCACACAATATCATGTCATATTAAAACAGGCCCTTTCATGCGCGTTGTCTAAATACTACTTTCGTGAACACACAAATGGTATAAATTCATCATTGATATGGAAATGAAATCGTTTTGAGGTTTTCCGACAATCGTGTTGATCTGTTGTTAGCTTTAATGTATGCCAGTACAGCAGTAACCACCTTCTGCAGCAAGGAGAGCATCCATGTACTTTTTGTCTCCGTAAAGTTCTTCCAGTAAACGTTTGAGCCTCGCATCATCAATGTCGACGTAGCCGATGTCGCCAGATGCCGTGGTGTAATCAATGTCGTTGGTGTCACGGATGTTGTTGCCGCCCGCACCACGCTGAAATGACATCAATAATGCATCGTATCAACCTACGTGTATTTGCTTCTCAACTATTGTGTGTGTGTGTTAAGGGTGGTGGTGGAAGTTGCTTGGGTGTCCAAGTCGTTTATGTTACGTCCTCAGGTGTGACAGAATACAGGCACATCTGATTATGTTACTCGGTTTGCCAGCACCAAACCCGTGCTCGTGGATTTCACCAAAGTGGTAAACATCTAGGACCTGCATCAATTCGGGTTTTCCTCCCACATCAAGCTGACACGCCGCTATATAACTGGAATACTGTTCGAAGCGAATTCAATTTCAACTGTGTTCGGGGACGCGGAAGCTCCAGTCAACTAAGGCGCAGCAATTCGCTGTGTAGGTTTCTACGTTGGTCAGGACCAAACCCGTTCTCGAGGGTTTGACCAAAGTGGTGAGTGAGTGAGTGTGTATGGTTTTACGCCGCTATTAGCAGGATTCCAGCAATATCACTGCGGGGGACACCAGAAATGGGCTTCACACATTGTACCCATGTCGGGAATCGAACCCGGGTCTTTGGCGTGACGAGCGAACGCTTTAACCACCAGGCTACCCAACTGCCCCACCAAAGTGGTTAAGGTTATCTGCATCACTTTGGGTTTATCTCCCACTTCAAGCTGACACGCCGTTATATAACTGCAATACTGTTCAAAGCGGCATTAACCCAACTCACTCACTCACTCACTCACTCACTCACTATAATGCCTTCAGTATGTATTCCAGGGTGAAATAGTGTACAACACTCTACCGAGTCGGTGGTGTGCTTGATTGCGTGTCGTAGGATCCCGAGTCGACACTGTAGTTGCTAATTTTGGCTTAAAAGGACGCCCCCTTTTTACATAGAATCGCACAGCTGTATGGATTTCCTTATTTAATACGGGCCGATTGGAACGGCCTAGAAGTTAAAGCATTTGCAAGTCACGCCGAAGACTAAAGGTTCGAAACCCCATGTATTAAAAAGTTTTAAAAATGTAAACGTATGCAAGACAGGTTTAGATCTGAACACGCTTTGGAATGTGCTTAACTCCCAAGCGGAATATATTTGGTGTGTTATATCTGAACACATTAGTGTCTGAACACATGAAATGAGCTATCGTCTCATTCTAAACACCACGTAAAGATCCCCATAATCTAAACATGCTAGTGTTTAAACATATTTAGAATATAAACTATTTATCTCATTAGAATATAAACATGTCTTATAAAACAGGTCCTATTTCATTCTGGAAACCCATCCTGTGGCCAGCCTCGGTCAAACGTATTTACAAAATACGGGTCTTACCCACAGTTAGACCCTAAACATCTTTAGACCTAAGCGCGTCAAAAGTTTGGGACAAGGATTGTGCTGAGGTTTGTCTTTAGGATCTAAATGCAAATAATTGGAGTCCCTTTTTTGTGGCTGGCGTTGACTCACTCACTCACTTACTAAATTTACGCTCTGAACCTCGACTAACCTCCCATACATGCAGAGATTTAAAGGGCAGTAGCTATTCATAGTCATTAATACTTATCGTACACAGTGAAACATCGTTAGTCCTG